>NC_063163.1:93397023-93697023 GCF_023159225.1 Perognathus longimembris pacificus | reverse complement strand
GGTAAATGGAGACTCCTACAGGATCTCCGATGAGTAAATGCCAGTATGGAACTTATGGGGGCATTATAACCAGGTTTGCCCTCTCCTATGGCAATTCCTCAAAATACATACAAAATTATAATTGACTTAAAAGATTGTTTTATACCATACCCCTTGCTCCTCATGATTGCAAATGCTTTGCTTTTAGTGTCCCTTCTACTAATTTTAAAGAACTCATGAAACAATACCATTGGCTAGTGTTGCCCCAAGGCATGGCAAATAGCCCCACCTTGTGCCAAAGCTTTGTAGCACGGGCTCTCTCTTCTACTCGCAAAAATTTTCCTTCTGTTTATATTATTCATTATATGGATGATATTTTATTAGCTCATCTAAACTCTGCAGTAGTACGCCAAGCTTTTGGACAATTAAAACAAGATCTCACCTCTTTGGGGTTAATAATAGCTAGTGAAAAGGTGCAAGAGCATCGTCCATATACTTATCTTGGTCATATTTTGGGTCCTTATTATTTTACTAGTCAGAAATTACAGATTAAAACTTCTCATTTGCGTACTTTGCATGATTTTCAAAAATTTCTGGGAGATACTAATTGGCAATTTCATATCACATGTAAGGCGGCTCGTCAAATTGTAAAAACTTGTCCGAACTGTGCTACCTTCCTACCTGTGCCCTCCAATGGCATTAACCCTCGAGGCTTAGTGGCCAACCATGTTTGGCAAATGGATGTTACCCACATACCCTCTTTTGGACGGCTCCGCTTTGTCCATGTTACCATAAACACTTACTCTAATTTTATTATGGCTACTCCTCTTATCGGGGAAGCTAGCAAACATTGTATCTCCCATGCCTTATGCTGCTTTGCTACTATGGGACTTCCTAAATAAATTAAAACTGATAATGGTCCAGGTTATGTCGGATGAGCTTTTCAAACTTTTTGCAAATCTTACCAAATTGTTCACTCTACAGGAATTCCCTATAATCCTCAAGGTCAAGGAATTATTGAATGGGCCAACGGTTTGTTAAAACACCAAATTTCTAAATTAAAAGGGGGAGAATTATACCCCCTCTCTCCTGTTAATATTCTTTCTCATGCTTTATTCGTACTAAATTTTTTAAATTTGGACTGCAATGGCCACTCCGCAGCACAGCAGTTCTGGGAAAAGAGAGAGCAAAAAACTTGCCCAGGTTAAGTGGAAAGATCCTTTAACAAGTGCTTCGCACGGGCCCGATCCAGTATTGACATGGGGTCGAGGACATGTCTGTGTTTTTTCACAGGATGAAAATGATGCCTGCTGGCTACCTGAGCGTTGCGTTCAGATTGTGGAAACTCATCAGAATGGTATAAGCGCTGACCCACTGGGCTCACGTGCCAGATCCACTGATTGTGCACCCTGCGACTTGGGAAGGAGCTGAGGTGTTCATCCATGTCAACAGATCAGTATATGGTACAGCTCCAGATCCTTTTGTCCAACACGTTAAAATAGGAGATTTTGCAGCTTCTAGCATTGGAACCCCTTTATTTTTCACAACTGACTCCAACAGTTATATTCCAGGCTGTACTGTAATGCAATCCATAAATCATAGAATTTGGATTCCTGGGGCTGGGGATATAGCCTAGTGGCAAGAGTGCTTGCCTTGTATACATGAGGCCCTAGGTTCGATTCCCCAGAACCACATATACAGAAAACGTCCAGAAGTGGCGCTGTGGCTCAAGTGGCAGAGTGCTAGCCTTGAGCAAAAAGAAGCCAGGGACAGTGCTCAGGCCCTGAGTTCAAGGCCCAGGACTGGCAAAAAAAAAAAAAAGAATTTGGATTCCTGATAACAGTCAAGTAAATAATATACAAATGACTTCATTGCCTACTGGGTTCCCTGTACATGCTAATTCTACATCGTCCTTCATGATACCTCGCTGCATCAACTCTTCTCAAATTATAGAAATGCTAACAGCCATGCTACCCTGAGATGATTTAAGACTACCAGAAGAAAGCTATTCTGGGATGCTCTTTGAACTTGAACCAGAAGTATGAATCAAAATCAGTCTCTTATCTTTAAAAAGCACAGTCTGTGCTGTTCTATAACCTAACAATACAAAAGCAACTAAACAACTTCTGACTTTGCAGAGTTACATGACATTAAGAGAATGCTTCTAGAGAGCTGTTCACCCTGGAATTGTTTGTGGTTGACAGAGAAGCTGCCTGCTATTATTCCTCGCACCAACAAGGGCTTGGTCTTATCTACAGAGCAATCTCACCATCACTCACCTGAGCTAATGATATAAACGGCTTTGGCAGAAGGAGACAGAAATCATATTCAGCACCTGAAAGTGATAAAGATGGAGGAACTGAGAACTGAACTGCTTGATCCACTGTTGCTACTCCTCCAAGGAAAAAAAGGAGTTCTGTGGAGGTTGCAGAGGATGAGTTTGCACAACTTCTTCATCCAGCCCTGGTAAGGAACAAACTTCCTCAGAATGGACAGTTCTCAAGTACCTCTCATATTTACAGTACTTGCACAGAGTCTAGATGCACCATTTTTAGGACCATCATAGCGTTTTGCCTGGGAATTTCTAAAATGTTTAAGTTCCTACAATGGAGTTGTACTGTACTTTTCTTAATTTTTTCAGTGATGAAAGTGAGAGGGAGGAGGTAACAAGTTATACAAGAAATGTACCCACTGCCTTATGTATGAAACTGTAACCCCTCTGTTCATCACTTTGACAATAAATAATTTTAAAAAAGAGTACAAAATAAAAGTGAGAAATTCATCATGACAGCCTTCTTCAAGGCACAAGTCTATGAACACTTCTGGGGAGCTAAAGAAAGTTTTGTATCCATCCCAGAACCATTCACTTTTTTTTTTTTAGCACAACCATTCACTTTTTGTTGGGGGGGGGAGTTTACGGGCTAATTAGCTTCAGGCAATGAGCCCTGATGAGCCTTGTTTTTGAACCATATAGGGAAGAAGTTCTCATGGGCATTCTTGTACAAATCTAAAACTTTCAGTCTCCAACTCATATGGAAAAATAGGTAATTAAAACTCAAAGTAAGACCAGAATGCAGGAAAACAAATAACTTTACAACAAACCCTACTGCAATGAACTTGGCTTTTTGCTCTGATTCTATTGAAAGAATCCCTTCTCACCCAAGATCCCTCCTGTTGCGGCTTCTCTCCTCTTCCTCTTAATTTTGTTTTGCAGCACTGAGGTCTGTATCCAAGGCCTCACAAGTGCTAGGCTATCATGTGCCCTATTATGGAGATATGCTGAAAGCCTCTACTGTTTATACCTTTAAGTGCCACTAAGACAGAGGGGGCACATGTTCCCTCAGACACCCATGCACAGTTCAGTGGCTCAGTTCCAAAATTACCCAAGGAAGGACTTCCTTATCAGCACCACCAAAGGCTCTTCAATCTTTTATAGATTTTTTTTTCCCCAGGGCTGAGGAATGAACTTGGGGCCTTGCGCTCGCCAGGCAGGCGCTCTTCCGCTGAGCTAAATCCCCAGTCCCTAAAGCCCCTTCAATCTATGCCCTTGACCCTAGGCATGTCTAGCTCATGTTTTCTATGTACCTTAGACATATAGGCTAAAGGTAATTTTATGTAATATTTTTAATATTTTTGTGCATGAAGAAAAACTTCACAATACAGAATTTTCCATCAATTGCATCATGTAGGTGTTTGGAAAGTTTCAAAGATTAAGATTAGGGATTCTCACTCTGTATTGGCCAGGATAGTGGGGTTGGGAATGTCACAAGGCCCAACATAGCCTCTTTATCTCCACTAAATGAGTCAGCTGGGAAGGAAAAGATACATCATGGGGCCTATGCAAAAGCTTTCAGTGAGAAAACACAGAGGCAGTATACCAGTTGGAAGAAAGACTTAAATATTTGAAAAGTAAATTTTAATATGCATCACATCTATGCCATTAAATGATCAGTTTGACATGAACTAGATGGGAACAAATAATTCCTAGCAAAACAAAGCCTCAAATTTCATTTTTCTTCAAACTATTTTTTAGCACACATGTATATCACACATGATATTCTGAATTGTATAAACACTTAACTCAAGTTAATATATGCATTATCACACACACTTATTAGTTTGTGGTAAGAACACTTAAAATCTACTCTTTTACCAATTTTCAGGTATTATAAGTAATTACAATCACCATGTTGTTCCTGAGTACTTTTCTACAGGTATTCACTCCATAACACTCAAAAAGAAAACAAAATAACAACAACAACAAAAAAACAGGAAAAAAAATAAAAAGAAACAAGGAAGAAAGTTTCAAAATAAAAACAACAAACAAAAAAAGAAAAAACATGAAAAACACCTTCACAGGTGTTTACTCCATAAAATTAAGAAAGTAAAACAAAAGAAAAAAGGGAAATAAAGACTTTACTTACAAAATAACTTTAAATCATAAAATGACTTTAAATCATAAGATCACATAAATGCTACAAAATGTAACAACTTGTCACACACTGGGTATTCAAAATGTTACCAAGTAAAATCCTTACAAATCAAATACCTTTCTTAAAAAATTATTTTAGGCTTGTATAAAATATCAACTGAAGCAGAAATAAAAACATCTGAAATTAAGGCACAACTACATAGGTGTAGGCAATAGCCAAATCTGCTCATTTACATGGAAAGGAAATATCTGGCAGTGTTAACCTGCTTGTCCCTTTGGCTGAAGTTCCTGATTCATCAGTCCCAGCCAAGTGCAGAGAGCCATCTGCCCAGACCTCAAGGAGCACCACAGCATTGGCACCAATTTTCCAGGCTTCTCTGGGTCTCTCTCTTGTTTTATCTAAAGCTCTCATATGCCTTTCTGGGCAACCTATGCATTCATACCTCCAAACCAAAGTATATTAGGCTATGTTATTTGGTGAATTCTGTTATGAGGTTTTGTTAATTGTTTTCGGTATTTTAACCATTTATTTATTTTGCCAGTCCTGGGGCTTGGACTCGGGGCCTGAGCACTGTCCCTGGCTTCTTTTTGCTCAAGGCTAGCACTCTATCACTTGAGCCACAGTGCCACTTCTGGCTGTTTTCTATATATGTGGTGCCGAGGAATCAAACCCAGGGATTCATGTATATGAGGCAAGCACTCTTGCCACTAGGCCATATTCCCAGCCCCCTGTTATGAGTTTTTTTTTAACTATATATATTCAACTAATTGAATCACACGTTCATTCATTTACCAAAGAGAAAGGGTAGAAAATAAAAACAACATATCATTATTGGGGGAATTTCCTTCAAGAGACAGCAGAAGAGCAATCTTTTTTTCCTCTCTTCCCCCACTTTCTATCACAATTTTATCACCATGATCTCATATCCATTTCATGTGGAGCTAGATGACTGTCTTTTCCTGCTTATGGATAGCAGAGCTCATGGCTCTGGCCTTCCAACTTTGTGATGTACATTAATAGCCTGGAGACTCAGGATTTTTTGGTGTGTGTGTGGTTTTTAATTTTTTTGGTCATGGGGCTTGAACTCAAGGCCTGGACTTGGGCTGTGAGCCTCTCTGCACTCAAGGATGGCGCTCTTTTTAATTTTGGACTAGCTTTAACAGGTCTCCTGGTTCTAACACTTTGTGTTTGAACTGAGTCTCACTAAAGTTTCCTTGGGTCTCCTGCTCACAGTTGGCATTTGGAACTCTGCTTCACCACCATTTAAGCCTATTTCCTTAATCAATCCCCTATTGGTCTGCCTATCTACTGTATCTCCCTACCTACCTACCACCCATCAATCCATTCATCTACCATCTACCTATCAATCTATCCATCCATGAATGTTTTTGTCGGGGCTGGGGATATAGCCTAGTGGCAAGAGTGCCTGCCTCGGATACACGAGGCCCTAGGTTCGATTCCCCAGCACCACATATACAGAAAACGGCCAGAAGCGGCGCTGTGGCTCAAGTGGCAGAGTGCTAGCCTTGAGCGGGAAGAAGCCAGGGACAGTGCTCAGGCCCTGAGTCCAAGGCCCAGGACTGGCCAAAAAAAAAAAAAAAAAAAAAAAGAACCTTGGGTGGAACAGATACAAACGTACCAGAGGAAGAGTAAATGGACTGCTAATGATATATTCACTAATAATGAAGGTATTTCTCACAAAGGAAAGTCCATGTCAGATGGCTTCCTACCAAAATTGTATACAAGAATTTATGCCCATTCTTCACAAACTCTCCCAAACAACAGAAGAGAAAGGGAGTATTTCCTCTTATGAGGCCAGTATTACCTTGGCACCAAGCCATCAAAAAGAAGAAAATCACTGAAAACATCTTTGTGAATAAGTACAAAAGTCTTCAATGGAACACTAGAAAATCAAGTGTCAAGTTGAGCACTAGAAAATCAGTACCAGGTGACAAATTCCTTGGAGTTCACAGGCAGTACAAGTGTTTCTGGACATGTATGTTTAATACATCTGAGGTCATAGTTACTAGAATAGTTTCCAGGAAAAACAGGTGCTAAGAAGACCTTAAGAGTCAAAAAAGACTTTTCAAAAAGTTGGAACTATGTCTAAATCCTCTATCTTCAGGAAGGAGTGGCAGTGCCAGCATCTAAATGTTGGTAGCCTAGCTAGCAGCTAAGCTCACCCTGATCTCTGGCTGTGCTGTTATCACAAGGAATGTGATAAGATTTTGGCTTAATTGACAGCCAGCATTTACCAAGATGTTTTACTGTGTCCTTAGGCGCCTGGTTTATGTTTACCATTCAGCCTTTTCTTGTTTTATTGCCTCCTGTTATTTACTGACCTAAAGGCTTTCGTATTTTCTTAAACTTTAGTGACCCTATGCCATTCCCTGGTTCCCAAACTGCATAAATGCTGGATGCTAAGAATAAACGGGGCTGCAGTCTTGAGTTACATTCTCGAGGTGCAGACCTCCCAAACCCCATCTTTTGTCTCTGGCACAATCAGTTATCATTCTTTTTTTTTTTGGTCTGTCCTGGGGCTTGGACTCTGGGCCTGAGCACTGTCCCTGGCTTCTTTTTGCTCAAGGCTAGCACTCTGCCACTTGAGCCACAGCGCGACTTCTGGCCATTTTCTGTATATGTGGTGCTGGGGAATCGAACCCAGTGCCTCATGTATACGAGGCAAGCTCTCTTGCCACTAGGCCATATCCCCAGCCCCCTCTTTCGTATTTCTTGACAAAACACAACTTGGAAACCCACTTAGCTAGGTAACCACACTCCAGAGCCTGCCCCAGCCAGATCACTTGTTCAGACAGTGAAGGAGGATTTTTTTTTTCTTGTCATCCAAAAATCTACTGGCTCAGGCCTCAGAAGTTCTTGGGGAGGGAATCTTGTCCATTCATGGAGATACCAACTAACCCTCAACCCTGAACAAAACATACATCTGCCCATTTCCCTAGGGGGACCCACATTTTGCAACCTAGGGTAGGCCAACATAAGCCAGGGAACTACCATGACCAGAGCCCCAGAAATTCAATGCTGTGAATCTCTAGCTGGATCTGCCCACATTATTTGAAACAGACCAATCTCTGGTTGTGTCTGCAAGCACAACTTTGCAGCTGCTTGGGATCTCCAAGTGGCTCAATATTATCTGAGACACAGCAACCTCAGGTAGTGGCAGCAGTCTGGAGAGCCAGTGTATTTTCTTCTGAAGTGAGTCCCCACCTGGTTTTGCCTACATCAGCTGAGCAAGCTTAACTGTCAGCACTGGAAGTAGCTGAAGAGCCACCACATCTTCCATGTAGTCTGGATCTTTACCTGGCTCTGAACACATCAGCTCAGACAGATCAACCTCCAGCTGTCACACACACACACACACACACACACACACACACACACACACACAGAACTGGAATAACTTCTGGCTACCCTGAGCATTTAGATTGTTTGTATGATTTAAAATACTCTTCTGTGTTGGAGAAATTTGCCTAAGTAGATATGTATGGTTGAGCCAGACTGCAAGTCCAGGAGCACAAATTCTGCTTGCTTTGGAAGAAGAGCCCATTCTTACACCAAAGAGTATCTCTCAAACTCAACTATTGAAGCAGTTCCCTGCCTCTTTCTGGAGACAGCTTTCTTCAAATATTGGCCCTTAATAACAATAGCCTAGCACAACCCCATGTCCTCCAGACCTAGAGGCTAACTGGTAGGCAAACTGTTTTGCTCCTAGGCAAAAGTTTCTCAGGAGACTGAGATTAGAAAC
This sequence comes from Perognathus longimembris pacificus, assembly GCF_023159225.1. Classification (NCBI taxonomy): domain Eukaryota; kingdom Metazoa; phylum Chordata; class Mammalia; order Rodentia; family Heteromyidae; genus Perognathus; species Perognathus longimembris. The sequence goes on along the minus strand of NC_063163.1, from coordinate 93,688,848 downwards.
AAAGTATCCCACTATTGAGTATCTACTATCACAAAATGGTAGTAGAACTTTCCATTCAAAACCTCAATCTTGACAAAGTCTAAAGTTCACTATTTTTCATTTTTGTCTGTTTAGAGAATATTGAGGCTTCAAATATTGAAGCTCCTGAATGCTTGTTTGAATCTTTAAATGTGTCTGTGCTTTTGCTGCTGTCGTTCTGAAACCCTGGAATGTGAGCCTAGTTCACCTGATCTTAATTCTCTTGAGTTTAGGATGTAACCAATATGCTGAAGGGCAGTCTTACATTGACATTAAGGAAGATCCAGTACTGGAAAGTTGGGAGTGGAGGATCAAGGACGGGATGGGAGCAGATGAGTGAAGAGAGGTGAGGAGGATAAATGCATCACAAAATTCAATGCACATCCTAAAAATTAAGAAAATTGAGGGGAAGGAGGATGGGTGAGAATGAAGAATGGGGTGATTGATCAAGTCACTGTATTCATATATTACTTTGTTGAATGGCAACTCCTTTGTATAACTACTTCAAGATAAAAATTTAAAAAAATGATCTCCTCAATTCTATTGGGAGAAAATGACAAGATAGAAGGGTTATAAAAAGCCCAGTAGCAGGTGCTCGCTTAGGCAGTGTAAAGTGTTAATGTAGAGGAGGATTAAGACTGACTCCAAATTAAGTTCACTTGAGAACTCACCAACGCTTGAGAATTGAAAACAACTTGTTACTCAAATGTTGGAAAACAGCCACTCTTCGTAAGCCCCTAGGATTCCAAGGCAAAAAGTCAAAACTACCCCAAACTGTTTGGGTAAGTCACGGCTTACTGTACTAAGATTGTGTAGTCTGCTTACCCACCTGCATTATGTTTTTTTTCCCCTTTATAAACCTAGCCTAAAAACTGATCAAGGGGAGCAGTTAAAGCTCCCTAGTCTGTGCTGCGGCCCTGACCGGTCAGCTTGCTTCCCGATGCTTGGCGCAAAATAAACCTTACTATACTTTGGCTGTGTGCCAGTCTCGTTCCTTGGATCATGGACCCTTATCACTTGGAGTTGTCATCCTCCTCAAAAAGCCTCTTCATTGCTCGGCATTACAGGCGTCTACTACCAAGTTCTGCGCTCCCAATCCCAGCCCGAACTTCCCTCAGCTGGGCCTGAGGACAAACTTGAGTGACAGTCTGGGGCTGGTCAGTGGCCCTTCCCTGAGGTGCACCGACCACTGTCCCACGTGGCTTCAATCTCCCGCCCTAAGGCCCCCTCCATCTTGGATTCTAGAAGGGACCAGCACGCGGAGGGGGCCGGGTCGCCATGACAGCCACCCACTTCCCAGGCACTCACAGCCTGCCGGTGGGGGCACATCCTATGCTAGGAGGCCTCGGGGACGATTTCCCGCTCTCACCCGCCGCCATCCTCCCGGAGCCCGTGCCTCCGCCTCCCGCCCCGCACGCGGTCGCCAGGCCTGCGCGCTTCGACCCTACTTGTCCATCACCCACTCTGACGCGCAAGGGGCCCCGGGACGCGTGGTGGCAGCAAGGAGGCCGGGGTCCCCTCGGGGGAACGAGGCAGGCCGCACGCAGTCGGGGTAAGTCAGCTTTCCCTTCTCCTCGGGCTGCCGCAGCGGCCTGGCGCGGAGAACCCCAGCATGACTCAGCAAACCCCCAGCCCGCGCTTCCCGGGCCTGCTCTTCCGAAATCTCGGGAGATCCAGTGCGGCGGGCATTGGAAGTGGAAGCCTGGAAGCAGCCGAGGAGAGAAGGCTGTGTTGGGGAACGGAGGGGGTCTGTGGTCACGCCAGCGGGACGGCGAGGGGCCGGGAACAGGAGCAGGAGTGTGATGTGTGGGAAAGGGGGGGGGCTGCCAAGGTATCCGAGGGGAAGGGGGTGCCATGGCAGGGAATGGAGAGAGGCCGGAGGGGGCTGGAATAGTGCGAAGAAAGAAGGGGCAGGGGACAGTGTAGACTGCAAGACTTTACGATGCGGGCAGGAGCCCAGTTTTGTGTTTGCACTACACAGTCCGAACATCGAAGATCTGAGTTTTATGAATCATGGGAGAATGTTCCTAATGACATGGCACCTGTGGCCATGTGTTGCCAGTAAATAATAATTATTCCAAAACATTTTCAATGGGACAAGTTAAACTAGGAAAACTGACAAAGAATACCTCCTTCAGGAATCAAGAAACAAACATACATCCTAGCTTATTTATGCATGATCCTGACAGCAAAACAAAAGGTGCATAATAGAACTTAACAAAGCATTAAGAAGAAAATATAGTTTTTTATTATGAAATGGAGGCTTTCCAGTAATGCTTAATCTTGAGAGAAAAATTAAATTTGCTATTTCCTGTAGTAAATAGTACTTATGCATCGTTTTCCTCTTTCCCAAGCTATCCAGCTGATTATTTTGACCTTCCCTTCCTCTGTTACAGTGCTCTTTCTCCTCTACTATCCTCATTAGAGGCCATGCTGCTGCATCTTCAATCCTGCCCTCTCCTGTCTCCATTAAAGCCAGAAATAAAACTGTGTGGGTCACTCTGTATAATATAGAGCTAGATTTTCTTTACAAATAATGTTATCAGAAGGCTTGCATTATGGATCTCTTCCTAGAGTTCTCTACCTAATTATAGGACATCATCTGTGGGGAACGTAGTAGAAAAAAAGATGAAGGGGCGTCATCCACTCTGAGTCAGAGTTATCTGAAGCACTCATCTATTTGTTTTTATTTATTTTCAAAATGATGTAGAGAGGGGTTAAAGTTTCATACCTTAGGCCATGGGTGTATTTCTTGTATTTGTTACCTCCTCCCTCATTCCCCCTCCCCCTCCCTTTCCTCTCTCCCCCCATGAGTTGTTCAGTTGGTTTACACCAAATGGTTTTGCAAGTATTGCTTTTGTAGTCATTCGTCTTTTTACCCTTTGTCTCTCGATTTTGATATTCCTTTTCACTTCTCTAATTCTAATACCAGTATATACAATATCTAGGGTACTTAGATGAGGTACAGTGGTAGCGCCAGGACAACCACAGGAAGGGGATACAAGAGGATCATCAACAAAAGAAGCTATAGTTTCACATGGCATCTTGAAAGTAATTATAACAGTGATATAACACTTGTTTCCATAACATGGAGTTCATTTCACTTAGCATCATCTTATGTTGTGGAGCACTGGTTTACAGCATTAAGAGGTGGTCCTAGCCGGCCCCACCTCTTTTCCCAGCCCTTTGGCCGCATGGCTGGTAGCCATGCCCGCCCTCTCTGGCCTGGAACCGGAAAGGGGGCCATAACCAGCCCCGCCTCCCGCCTCAGCCCGTGTGGTGCCAAGATGGCACCGGGGAGGAACCACAATGCGATCCTGTGGGCCATGGTGACTGCCCCTGGGGGAAGTCCTGTGACGTCACCCCTGATAGACAGGCATCAAATCCCAGCCCCTATGTAGGTGCACGTATCCCTCCCCTTCCGTGCCCCCAACCTGTGTAACAGATCTTTCCTGAATTAAATGAGTTTGGCTCCAACCTGCTTCTAGGCTGCCTGTTTGTCCTCTGTGGAGAAGGGGGCTAGGTGGTGGCCTGTCAGCTCTCATCTTCTCCTTGGTCCCCTCCTCCTGGGGCATAATTTCCGGTCCCTCCTGCAGGAGAGGAGAGCCTGGGGGCTAAAAACCCCCGACATTATGTGTTCATAGGACATAGCTATTGGGCTCTTGTGATCCTCTGCTGTGACTAGCCTAAACCTGTGCTAATTATTCCCTATGAGGAAAACCATAGAGTCCATGTTTCTTTGGGTCTGGCTCACTTCACTTAGTATAATTTGTTCCAAGTCCTTCCATTTCCTTATGAATGGGGCAATGTCATTGTTTCTGATAGAGGCATAAAATTCGATTGTGTATATGTACCACATTTTCTAAATCTAGATGTCTACTGAGGGGCAGCTGGGTTGGTTCCATATTTTACCTATGACAAATTGTGCTGCGATGAACATTGTTGTGCTGGTGGCTTTAGTGTGTTCTTGTTTGTGGTGTTTTGGATAGATGCCCAAAAGTGGGGCTGCTGGGTCATAGGGGAGCTCTATGTTTAGCCTTCTGAGGAATCTCATACCGCTTGCCAGAGTGGCTGAACCAGTTTACATTCCCACCAACAATGAAGTAGGGTTCCCTTTTGGCCACATCTCCTCCAACATTTGTTATTGTTAGTTTAATGGACATTCTTACTGGGGTGAGGTTAGTCTTTCCTTTTTTTTTTTTTTTTTGGCCAGTCCTGGGCCTTGGACTCAGGGCCTGAACACTGTCCCTGGCTTCTTCCCGCTCAAGGCTAGCACTCTGCCACTTGAGCCACAGCGCCACTTCTGGCCATTTTCTGTATATGTGGTGCTGGGGAATCGAACCTAGGGCCTCGTGTATCCGAGGCAGGCACCCTTGCCACTAGGCTATATCCCCAGCCCCTGGGTTAGTCTTTCTTGAATCATTGTTTGGGTCCAGATGTGCATGCTTGTGACAGTAGCCAAAAAAAGCACATGTAGAAGATCAGCCCCTAGGCCAACTCGTGTAAGAGAGACCCTATCTCAAAATTAACCAATACAAGCCAGGCTCTGGTGGCTCATGCCTGTAATCCTAGCCTGTAATCAGGAGGCTGAGATCTGAGGATCATGGTTCCATGCCAGCCTGGGCAGGAAAGTCCATGTTGCTACTATGGCTCAAAGGGGTAGAGCACTAGCCTTGAGCACAAAAGTTCAAAGATAGCACCCAGGCCCTGAGTTGAATCCCTGTGACTGACAAATAAAATTGATCAAAAGTGGCTAATGGTATGGCCAATGTGGAAGCATACCTGTGTAGCAAATCAGAGGTTCTGAGTTCAAATCCTCGTCCCACCAAAAATCAAAAATTTCCAAATTCAATATCAGAGTAGTTACTTTTCATCATTCTTAAATGGACAAACTGCTTTTGGTTGAGAAGTTTAGTGGCTTTTAACAACAGGATCCTTATACACAGGGCAGCTAGAAATGTGGAGGCAAGAGACCTGCCAACAAGTCAGTGTAGCTAACATTTGGTAATAGAAGAGACGAGACGTGGCTTAATTCCTGGCATTATTATTCTGTTCCATAGTTCTTTGTGTCTTTGTTCATCCTGGTAAAATGCTACCTTCCTAACAGTAGCTCTATAGAGTGATTTAAAATCCAGTATTTGTGTGGTACCTGAGATTGAATTTATTGTCATTCTTCCTAGGCAGAGATGCTCTACCACTTTAGCCATGCTTCTAGTCATAAATATTTTGACACCTCTAGCATTGTTGTTTTGTTTGTGTTTTTTTTTTGCTTAGGATTAATTTTGATCTTAGATATCGTTTCTGTTGCCATATCAATTTTAGAATTTCTCTTTTATTTCTGTGAAGAATACCACTTTGATGGACATTCCTTTGAATGTGTACCTTTTCTTTTGGTAGGGTGGCAATGTTCATGGGAGTAATTCTATTCTGGTGCCTTCAGTTTCTTCAAGATTTTGTATTTCTCATTTTTGCATAGCATCTGTATGACTTTTATCTTTAAAATATGCCAAGGTATGTTCTATAGAGCTCAATGTGTCTGTCTTGATGAGTAGTCTTATCATCTGAAGACAAAACAATATTCTAATTGTCTTATGATTGTTGCGTGAAATACTGCACAAATACTAGTTAAGCCTAGTTGGTACAGTATTTATTTTGAATTGCTCTTACGACTGACATCTAGACTATTAACTTAAGGAAGAAAAATGTATTGTGTCAGTTCAGGAGGAAGGACATCCTAAATCATGCTGTAGGTAGGACATGCTTGCCTTTTTGTAGATTTCACAGGGTTTTTTGGTTTTTTTTTTAAAGAATGTTATTTTGACCACTTCTTTGGTTGTTAGAATGCTATTCATATTGCTTTTGCAAGTCTCAACCACCTGGAAAAAGTACATTAGGCCCTAATCCCTGTCTCTCCTCCATGATGAGTTATGTCATTGTGTTTTGGTACATACACCAAGTCATTGGATTCCTAAGTGACATAGAAATGGAAAGATTGAAGGAAACATACCATTTGATGTATGGTCATTTTTAGTTTCAAGAAATCTGCATTTTAAACATTTAAGATAGTATTATATTTTTACCTAAAATTAATGAGGTGTTATAATAGGATGTTGCCCCGGCCTGCGGGGTTTGTCAACAGGAGCCCGAGGGGGAATTGACCTGAAAGAGAGACAAACCAGACACAAGGAAGGAGACCAAGACAGGATTCTGATCAAGGTCTCGAATTTTATTTTTGCATGGCAGTTTACATAATTATCAGCAAAGGATAACTAATGTAGTCAGGGTTGTTAGGTTGCTAGGTTACAAAACTGTGGGATGCTCTTTCCCTGGATAGGGACTGGGTAGAAAGTTCACAAGGTTATTCCGTTCAGCCATGTATCCTGTTCATCAAAGCCAGACAGGGTGTTAGGCTTAACAGGCAAGGTTGTAAAAGCACCAGATGTTCTTTTCAGTTAAGTTTTATAGTTTCTATATGTTACAACATGACAGCCAGCACCAGATGTCCTTATCAGTTAAGTTTTATAGTTTCTATATGTTACAACATGACAGCCATTTGGCTCCCAGCAGGATGTGTTTCCTGGAACTAAGTTTTTACTACATTAAAACCTCATTATTAACTGCTGAATGGAGTCACAATTTAGGTAGAACTCACTGGTCATGCTTTAGAAGGTTATGCAACTTGGTAGGCTTAAGACGAGCAGAACACAGAGTGTCTCACTGGACCAGACCTGCATGACTTGAACATATCATATGATGTGGTATGTATTGATGCAAACTCATGGAATCCAAGCAGAAAAAAATCATGTATATTAAACTGAGGATTTTAATATACTTTGTTATCCTATAGATAACGTGACTTCTCTTCCTTTTTCAGTTATCATTAATGAGTATCATTAATGAGTATTTTGGTTATTTAATATATGCTACCTTTTGCAGTAACGGCAAAAGAAAGATGCCTTTTTTTTTTTTTGGCCAGTCCTGGGCCTTGGACTCAGGGCCTGAGCACTGTCCCTGGCTTCTTCCCGCTCAAGGCTAGCACTCTGCCACTTGAGCCACAGCGCCGCTTCTGGCCGTTTTCTGTATATGTGGTGCTGGGGAATCGAACCTAGGGCCTCGTGTATCCGAGGCAGGCACTCTTGCCACTAGGCTATATCCCCAGCCCGAAAGATCCCTTTTTGACATTGGGTAAGTCGCCTAGAATTATCTCACTTGATCCAAAGAAAAATCTGTGGTGGCTTAAAATTATTTTTTGTGTCAGGAACAGTGGCTCCTGTATATTCTCTTCTACTTGGGAAGTGGGGATAGACTTTCTAGACCACCCTAGGCAAAATATTAGCAAGGCTTCACTTCAACAAGAATGTTGGGCATGGTGCTGAAGACTATACCTAATTAAAAAAACTATATGGAAACTGTTTGGTATATGTAGCTCAACTGGTAGAATGCTGGCCTGAGTTCAAACCAAGGTAGCCATCAAAACACAGTTACTTTGTACGTCTGAAACCATTCACGCAAATAAAATCCAGAGAAACAATAGAGCATGTGTACAATGCTGAGACAAGAACACAAATAGGAAATAAGCTGGACACTGGGGCTCAGGCCTGTACTCCTAGCTACTGAGGAGGCTGAGGGGTTGGAATTGTAGTTCAAAGACAACCCAAGCAGGAAATACTTTGAGTCTCTTATCTGCAATTTAACCACCAGAAAAAATGGGAGTGGAACTGTGGCTTAAAGTGGTAGAGCACTAGCCTTGAGCAAAGAGTTTGGGGACAATGTTCACACCCTGAGTTCAAGGCACACAACTAACAAATTAACACAGAGGCTACATTTGACTGTTATTGAATCATTGTATTTCAACATTGTCAAATCTGTATCTGATTATCCTGATAACAAAAATTAGTGATAAATGGTTTAGAATATATTTACTGGGGTGAAGCCTACTTGATAGGTTATGATTTTTTCATGAAATGAGAAATTTGCCAGAAATAGTGGGGAATATCCAGCCCCTAGACCATATAAAGCCTGGTAAATATTTGGTATGTGTGCCGACATGTATGCTTCTTGCCATCCACATGTATTAATTTTATATGGCCCAAGAAAAGATATTATCAGTTGCTAAATGGCTCTTGACAAATGCTTCCACACTCCTGCCTATAACAACAGAATTCAGTGCTTACAAATGAATTTAAGAAACACCGTGAAAACATTAGCACTTTAGATTAGTTTTCAATCATGAAAGAGGAATAGTGTCCTCTTCATTGGATCTTATTGTGCCCCTAACCACATTTTGGGACACTACTTGCAATTTCAAGGCCTCGATGTTTCATTTCTTTGCATTTCCTCTTCAGCAGCAACAGCTCAGCCCATGTGTGTAATACACTCACTGCCATAGACTCCAGCCACAAATCCACAGCAAGAAAGCTCAATTGCCAACATACTAACATTTACTGTTTCCTCCTGGATCCCACAAAGGACCTACAGGAATATCAGGAATTTTACTTTGTAAGGGAACCTTTCTGTGTCTTATTTAGCAATGATACTCTACTTTGACTCAACTTTAGAAAGAACAGTCGACCATGGGCATTATTCTATGGAAGATGAAATTTCTGTAGTGGGGTTCTGTTGCAGGAGAGAGACTACTATGTAGGACAATCAAAGTCCTTGCACCCATGATGAAATGCACAGTAGAAGCATATCCCTCAGCATAGATTTTCCTCCTTGAATTCAGGATAATGTACTTGACAGTCAAAATGTACTTGAGAAGTACATGCTTCAAGAGAAGCTCTCTCTTGCCTTTTCTACTGGTGTCCTCTGGAGCAGCTTTGGTGATAACCAGTGATTCAAACACTGTTCTGTATCTGGGTTTCTAGGCCAGTAAAGTAAAACTAAACTTTGCAAAGCCTATTCTAATCCTCACAGTGTTTTCTTTCCTACTATTACAGGCATCTATCTGGTGGGCCTTATGAAAGCGGTACTTATTCACAAATTTATGATGAAGTAACCTCTGGCTTTAGTCTAGAAAACTCATTCTGGGTTGTGATAGGAAGGAGTGGGTCTTTGATGAAAAGCAATGATTTTGCTAGGACATAACTATTGCCTTGGAGGCTATAGGCAATATCCTGAGCAGGAGGGAAAATGGGATCAATCTTCTGTGAGCAGTGTGCCTTCACCAGGTATAATCAGGGAGGAATGAACTACTCTGCTGATTTCCTCCAGATGTGAGCTCCTTGGTGGAGGTACTAGAATTAGAAGTTGTCTCTGGTGCTGGAGGGTAGGTAACTCTATTCTAGATAAGATCCAATAGGAGAGGGTTTCAGGAGCGGTGAGGTAATACCCTCTGCTTGGGACAAAAGAAATCAGAAATGAAAAGGAAAGATGTGTGGGGCTTCTGTGTTGTTCTTTTTATATTTTAATGGTAAAATGATAGGAATTTCTGTGTCTGGGGGTTTTGAGTGTGCTTTGTATCGTAATCTGTTGTTTAAAGATGATCTTTTTCAGAACACCTACTCTACTCTGCCTCTGCCATTGCCAAACATCAGAATTTGTGCTGCAGGTTATGAGCACATTCCATGGGGATTATGCACAAGAGGTTTTATGTTCGGTTTGGAAAATTAATCTGTGATAGAAACTCCTGGGCACAACTCTTTTTCACACATATATTTGATTATGTAGACAATGTTCTTCTAGTGTGGACTCAGAGTTGTAGCAGAAATAATCTTTTTTCATTCTTATCTTTCCAGGGCATAGCAATAAGCACTCATTATTCTCACTTTTCTGCTTAGACTTTATTTAAAGGCCACTTCCAGGGGTTGATGAGAGGCTATTTAGTTTCATCTCATTGTGAAAGCTTCTCTGTCCTGAGTAGAGCGGTATAAGAAAACAACTTTGATACACATCCAACCCTAGACTCTTCACAAAATCAGTAACACTAGGGATGACTTTTTGCTGAAAGTCAATGGTCCTACCCCCACATTCCTCCTATAGTCATTTAGAAGATTTCTACCTTTGTATTGAAGATTCTAATTCTAGACTAGATTATTCTAGTGACAGTATAGACAACAGTATAGTTGTTAATCAAAAACTTCAGTGGGTCTATGTTCAGAGATATATGGAGGATCATCATTACCAGGAGCAGTTTATACCACCCAAAGTCCTGACCATGCTCTCCAGAGATCTAGGATTCAAGCAAGCAGCTCCAGTTCCTAAGCAGGTGTCACCGCAGGATAACATAAAGTATCCTGAAGAGGAGGATGGTAGGTGGACACTGGTGTCTTCCTGACATTAACGATGCACCCCAGAGTCTCTGGGAGGGACAGAAGCTAGGATGCTGAGCACAGTGGGCCCTGAATAAATGCTATCATCAGGAGATTTTCCCTAGACCTCAGGGACACCCCAAGGCCTGCTGGTACTACCTGGAGCACTCTCCTATCTTGTCTTTGTCCACTCTCTGGGTGGCTTATCTTTCCTCTAGTCATCACAACCCTAAGTGCCCATATTTATTCTGCTTCCTTGTAACACATCTTACCCTGACTTCTCAGTCCCCTTTTGAACTTTGAAGTACAGTTTAAATTTTTTTTTAATCCACATGAGAGAATGCTTAGGATTTGACAAGATTAACACCAGGGTCACTCACAGGTGACTTTATTTTTACACAGTTGTATATGACCTCTGGGCAAAATTCGGAACCAAAAATTCCTTTTTAGTGCTTGCTTAGAATTAAAAGTTTATAAAAATTTGTGGTCACTAGGACGGGGATTTGGCTGGGGAGATGGGGGAAAATGATGAAAGAGTGGCATACAAGATGAGTTGAACTTATAAACTGATTTAAATAGTAACTCCTTTACACAAGTACTTTAAAAATAGAAATACAACCTTTTAAAGTTTGTTGTCACCATCTGTTTCTTAGAGGCAGACAGTGAGATTCCCAGCTTAGTGGTTTCATTGAGCTGCATAGAGCTGCATACCAAACAGAACCAGATAGCTCATTTCCCTCTCAGTACATCCAAGGTCTGTTGTGTTCCATGCATCCAAGCAGAAACACAGTGATGGGATAAGCTGAATCTCCCTATATACAGCACTGCCTCCACTGCTCTATATACATCATTCTTCCCTGACAAAAATAATTCAAGATTTCATATGAAACCTTTTACAAAAGGCTCCAAATCACAAAACAATCTGGAGGGAGTGGGCAGTACTGGAAGCCTCTCAATTCCAGATTTCCAATTTCCCTACAACTCTATAGTAACAAAAACACTTTGGTAATGGTATAAAAATAGGTCTGAGGACCAATAGAATAGGTTAGAAGACGTAAATGCAATGCCACATACTTAAAACCATCTAATATTTGACACAAGATCCAGAAATGTAGATTGGCAAAAGACAGTCTTTTCTAAAAACTGTGCTAGGAAAACCAGATATCCATGTGCAGAAGAGTAAAACTGAATCCCCCTGTCTGTTATTTTGGGATAATATCAATTCAAAAGTCATAAAAAAAACCTCAATGTAAGACCAACATTTTGAACCTTTTGTTTGTTTGTTTGTTTGTTTGTTTTTTGTTTTTTGTTTGCCAGTCCTGGGCCTTGGACTCAGGGCCTGAGCACTGTCCCTGGCTTCCTTTTTGCTCAAGGCTAGCACTCTGCCACTTGAGCCACAGCGCCACCTCTGGCCATTTTCTGTATATGTGGTGCTGGGGAATCGAACCCAGGCCCTCATGTATAGAAGGCAAGGTCTCTCGCCACTAGGCCATATCCCCAGCCCAAGACTAACATTTTGAAACTACTACAGTAGGAGTAGGAGGAACATTAGAACTTATTGGCATAGGGAGGAATTTTCTGAAAAGAGTTCAGGGGCTCAGCAAATTGGAGACAGAATTGATAAGTAGGATTGCATCAAGCTTTTAAAAAGTCTGAAAAGCTAAAAGTCAGCCTACAAAATAGAAGAACCTTGCTAGCTATCCATCTGACTAGGGCCTAATATTCAGAATATACAGAGAGCTCAAGAAATTAAACTCACAAAGAATAAACAATCCAATGAATAAGTGGGCAAAGGAGCCAAACAAAGACTTCTCTGAAGATGGAAAAAATAGCCAGTAAGTGCACGAAGAAAGGCTCCACAAAAAATGTATGTACAGATATACTCAGGTTTTTAAAGACAGGAGGGCTGTCAGACCTCTTTTAAGATGGCCCAGATTACCTCTGGCATAGGGACAGACATGGAAACTATAATTTCTTCTTACAAAAGTCTGTCAAGGGGCTGGGAATATCGCCTAGTGGTAAAGTGCTCACCTCGTATACATGAAGCCCTGGGTTTGACTCCTCAGTACCACATATATAGAAAAAGCTGGTAGTGGTGCTGTAGTTCAAGTGGTAGAGTGCTAGCTTTGAGAAAAAAAAAAAGAAGCCTGGGACAGTGCTCAGGTCCTGAGTTCAAGCCCCAGAACTGGCAAAAAAAAAAGTCTGTCAACGTCAAGTATTCTGAAGGCAACTTTTTCCTTCCAGAAATAGGAGGTATTTATATAAGATGGTGATTTTCTTTTAGGAACACACACAAAAAAGGCAGAATGAACATTTTTCATTAGTTTTTTCTTAGGTACAGTTAACTTACATAAGAAAAAAATTAGAAAAAGTTGTACCTTTCCAGAAAAAGGAGAAGCTTTATTTCTAAAAAAAGTAAATGTCAAGGCTGGAAATAGCAAGTCAGTCTTCAAGTTGAGTATAGAATGAGAGAGTGGAATTGTGGTTCTCAGAAGCAGGGGGAAATGAAATGGGGAAATTTGCTCTTTGGTAGGCATGATGTTAAGTCAGATGAATAAGTTCTAGAGATCAGCTGTACAACCTTGTACCCATAATTAACAGTACTGCATGGCATTACATGATATTGATATGAGGCTAGACATATGTACTAAGGGAATAGAGTCCAAAGTTCAGGAAAAAACCATATTTTGGTCATTTGATATTCACCAAGGATGGCAAAAATCTCTAATAAATAAAGGTACGCTAACAGCAGTAAAATTACAGCACTTGCAATATTAGAATATCAAATAATCAAATTTTAAGTGAAAATTACTTCATATTGCTTCAAAGGAGATATGGTAGTTGTCAAATAAAACACAAAAACCAGTTTTAGTATCACTAGTTCTTAGGAAATGCAAAACAAAGCTACAGGGTAATTCTACTTAAGACCTTCTGGGATGGTTCTTATAAAAAAGAAAAAGACAGTTGTCATCCATGAAATGGAGAAATTGAAAGAGTCAAATGATCCTGATACAATTTGGAGAAAACAGTTTGGACACTCTTCGAAAAGAGTCTGGGAATCCTAATCCTAGGTATATGAGAAATGTTTTAATATACACACAAAAGCTTGCACGAAACAGTTCACAGCAGCCAAACAGCAAAAATAACAGCCAACAAATGGAAACACTCAGCTATATATCAACAAATAAAGGGGAAGTACTGTACTAATTATACAGTGGATATTATTCAGCTATAGAAAGGGAAGATAATGATATATTCTCAACACAGATGAATCTTGAAACCAATTTACTTATTTATTATGAGCCAGGAACAAAAGATAATTTTCCATATCATTCTGTTCACATAAATACATATAATAGGAAAAATTCATAGAAACAGAAAGTGAGATATTTCCAGAACCCAGATAAGGGTAGGAACAAAGACTGGCACTAGGCACAGGGTTTCTTCTCAAGATGATATTTAGTGGAACTAGATTGCAATGGTGAAATGTAAAAACTTTAGATGTTTTACAAACTATGGATCTGTAGACTTTTAAAAGTGATTTTTATGGGGCTGGGGATATGGCCTAGTGGCTAGAGTGCTTGCCTTGTATACATGAGGCCCTAGGTTCGATTCCCCAGCACCACATATACAGAAAATGGCCAGAAGTGGTGCTGTGGCTCAAGTGGCAGAGTGCTAGCCTTGAGCAAGAAGAAGCCAGGGACAGTGCTCAGGCCCTGAGTTCAAGCCCCAGGACTGGCCAAAAAAAAAAACAAAAAAACAAAAAAAAGTGATTTTTATGGAATATGAGGTTATAGCGCAATAACAAGTGACTGTGACATTTCTTCAGCTTCCTCTTCTCTCTGCTTTTAACTACCATAATGTGAACTTCTCTATTCTGCCACACACTTCCTGCTATGATGGACTGAATCCACTGAAACTATGAGACAAAATGAACCCTTCCTTCCCTTAAAGTTGTTCCCTTCAGACATTCTTTTATAGCAACAACATTAACAAAACCACCTGTCTAATGTAGCTTTCTCAATGTAGATTACTTCTTTTTCCCCCTAGCCCTAAGCCCTGTACTGGGCCTGGGAACTGTCCCTAAACTACTTTTGTTCAAGGCTAGCACTCTACCACTTGAGCTAGAGTACCACTTCAGGCTTTTTATGTGATTAATTGGAGATAAGAGTCTCACAGACTTTCCTGCCCAAGTTGGCTTTGAACAGTAATCCTCAGATCTCAGCCTCCAGAGTAGCTAGGATTGCAGGTGTAAACACCAGTGCCTGGATCTTTGATCATGTCTTTACTCATTTTTTACATATATCTGAGTTTTTTTCTATCTTTCTTTTCTATCTTAACTAAGCATTACTCAGGTTACTTTTGGGTGTATTCCGTGTTTAGAGAAGATCAATGCAATGTGGTCTATGGCTGGCCTGGACAAACAGCTAGATCCTGACTGAAAAACAAACTTAAGGGTATTCCTCTGGTAACTTTTCACACAAAATCTGTGTGCTTGCATAATATTCTGCTCGGGTTCTTGTTCCTTGATCTTCACCAAGCCAGCAATTACATTAACAAGACAATTTCAGTACAAAATAGATAGCAATAAACAAATAAGTAAAAGGATGGACAAATCATGAACAAATGCAGCAGTGGTACTCACTAGACACTATGTTGAAAATGAGCCATACAATTTGTGGATGAGGATTGAAGGGGAAAACTGGAAGAGAGCAAGAGAGAGGGTGACAGTGCCCAAAAGGAAATGTATTACTTGACTTTTGTAACTGTAACCCCTCTGTACATCACTTTTATAATAACAATACAAGAGTTAGATTCCAAACATATTAAACAAAATGTACACCACACAGCACAGTTTGTACAGGGCAGAAAGATCCAGTCAGATTTAAAACACCAGTTGTAGGTGATAGTGCACATTTCCCAAACAGAATAGACTCAAGCTGAGTGCCAGTTGCTCATGTCTGCAAACCTAGCAACTCAGGAGGCTGAGTGAGATCTGAAGACTACAGTTTGAAGCCAGCCTGGAGAGGAAGAGTCATAATACTCAACTCCAGTTAGGCCCCAAATTCTGAAAGGGGAGCTGTGGCCCAAGAGGTAGATCCCCTTGAAGGGGTAGAACAGTCCTTTCCAGTGAGGCTCCAGGTTTTCCTGACGATGCCACTTTAGGCTTTAGGGTAGACCCAGTTTCCAGGGCAAAAGCAGTGGGGTTTAGGTGTGGGGGGGAAGGGGGGCTGTGTCTTATAGGGCTCTCTCTCCCTTGCTGCCAAACATCCTGGTGGGCCCCCTACAGCGCCCTGAGGGAAGTCAAAAGCTCATTTAGTCATCAAATTCAGTTAACAAATGTGATTGCAAATTGGGGATTATTGGGGAGGCACACCAAACATAATCCCAAAGGGGGTCAGGGTTCACCGTTGGCTGCCCATTGTCTCACGGAACCAACTTGTGACTTGCAGGCCTGTAAAGAGAACCAAAGGAGTTGCTGACAGTCGTCCCATGTGGGCTGATGGGTGAGCAGGATGGTGTCTAGAAGACTAATAAGATCTAATAAGATAGAGCTAATTAAGACATATCTGAAATCCGAGCATTCTGAGCTCTCCAGTTATACAGGTCACAAGTGGCAAATGGGCCAATAGTGCATCAGCCTGAGAGTGAAACTTCACCCTGTCGCTTCAATTTCAGCTTCAGTGTTATGGGAATACTCATAGTACCTATGTAATGCTTAATATAGCAAATGAGGGGAAATGGCTAGTGCTTGCTAAGTGTACGTAAGTATTGCTGTCTGCAGGAGTGAGCCCAATGTAGGGGAGAAAGACTAGGTTCCTGCAAATCATGGGAAAAGGGTATGAATACAGGTTACAAAGAGGACCCTTATTCACAACACACCCTACATCAGCTCTGCAGGGTCCTACTTGTCCTGATATTTTGCAATCAGTGAAGTGACTTGCCCAGAGTCACACACTGAGGGGGGAAATGCTGACAAGAAATGTAATTGGTTCTCTGGAGCCCTGTAGGTCATGCTCTGCACTCCAGAGTAAAGGACTTCCTCAATCTACTTCCTAATTTTTCTTACGCCAAGGATGTTGTGGGGGTACAGTAACTGCCATATAGCAGGCCCAAACCAAGAGAAGGGCACAGAGCTGACCCAATGTCATGGCTCCAGTGTTTCAACCCTGACTGAAAGCTGTCACTTTCTAGTAAAGGGAGAAAAAAAAATAAACCCTTGAGAGACCAGAGAAGTGTAACCCGGGCCCCTCCTCTCCCCGTAGTTTATATATCAACTGCAACAAGTGAGTCTCCCAGAGGTCAGGGGAGTCTTAAGAACTAGTGCTCTTCTTGACTCCCACTTTCCTTTGAACTCTATCCTTTCCAAGACAACATACTTAAATGGTTCGACCATAATGAATTAGTTCAGTATTTGACTAACCATCCCTGGGTGAAGACTTAATTAATGGGGGCAAGGTGGTCTGTTCAATTCATAGTGACTTGGTTTAGTGGAGAAAAATGTGTCCCAGTGTTTGTTGACTACTGATCTGAGCAACTGACTGAGCCCATAGTGAAAGCATAGCTGAGAATGAGGAGAGGAACACCGGGCCCTGCTCTCCCAAGTGTACCACTGTCATCACACTAGGCTCAATCCACCCTCCCACTCTCTCAGCCACTCCCAAATGGCAGAGATCATGCTTTCATCAACGCTATGAAATTCGAGTTTCTCTCCCAGACATTGCTAAGTCTACATTTTTGATGATTTGTGTCAAATTTGGACAGACACTTTCTGGAACATTGGGTCTATAATTTGCTTGTCTACAGTGTCTCTGGCTGGCATGGTATCAACCTTGTTCTTATTCAAGGGAAATGAGGTGGTAGGTTTTCACCCAGATCTGTGCTCTAGCTGGGTGTGTAGGATATAGGCCTCATTTCTACTCAAAATATTCAGATGAAGCTCCCTGGGCTTGAAGTTTTCTTTGTGTAAAAATGTATCTTCCTGCCTTATCCCCTGAGACTTATATATCCATTGCACAATGTACAATGTGGAATTTGGATGAACACTAGATTAATGTCCCTAAGGAATGTAAAGTTTGGTTGTTAGTGACTGAACTGTCTCAATCTCCAAAGCTGCCTTCTGTGAATGGAGGGAGTAGTGTTTGAAAAATGGGTGATGAGAGTAAAATCACTTGTTCCGTGTATTTTTTGAATCCCAGTGATCATACATAATTAGCACAAATGGGCATGGTACTGCCCTCCCAGGTAGAGGAGAAAAGAGGGAGACTCCACAAGACTTTTGCTCTACAACAAAGCTGGGCCAGGGTAATAGGCCAAAAGAAATCTCTTATCAAATACCTACCAAAATAAAAGTTCACTAAAGTCTGCCTTTGTCCATACTTTTTTCTATGTGCTTTTTAGTTTATATACAAGTTCTTAAAAGCAGTAGTTGAACTTGATTTAAGAAAAGACTATCATAGAATATACATGGGGAGCACAATTTAAAATAAATTGTAGCATAAAAGGTAGGAGATAAGCACTAAGCTAGCCCCTTTCCTTTGACATTGAAGGTTGGTTTGAGATTCTCATTTTTAGAAAAATTTGAGGCTCAGGACCTCAGGTCACTATCCTCTCTGGGGTCACTATAAAAAGCTTCTACATATACTCTCATGGGGGGTTTACTTGGGAGTTACAGAGATGAAAGAGAAGCACTCACTGGGGTGAATTTTAACCCAATTGGAAAAGAAATACCAACATAGTAACACTTGTATTTTAGAGAGAGACAAGTGAACCTACCAGGGCATTCAATAGGTTCTCCTCACTTGGCTGTCCTTATCAAGTAACTCCAGCAAATCTGCAGGAATTTTAGAGGCAGAAACATCCTGATAGTGTTTCTCATGAATTATTCAGGAGCATTTGTGGATGTGGATAAGGAGGTAAGGCAAAGGAGGGGCAGACAAAAACCAGTGTCCTCAGCATTGGAAGCCAACCTAGAGTCTTAACCTCCTCAAGGGCTTGGCTGAAGAGGGAAGGAACCCAGGCCTGTCTGCTGCCCTCTGCAAAGGTTGTTTACTGTTTGCAGTGTCTACTTGCTGCTCTCCTACAAGAGCAAATGTCCTGGCATACCTAGGCAAACTCAGGAGCTGCTCTCTTGACTGTTCCTGAGGTAGAGAAGATGAACATGGAGAGGTTGTGTCTTTTTGGGATAAAAAGGAACCCATGCAACAAACCTGTGCCTTCTAAGAAGTAGGAGCTCTGATGGAAAACGCAAAGTGCCCTCCATCCCGACTCTCTACGTGATCCATGATAACCCCCCTGTGTTAAATATTACAGCTTCCTAGAGCACTCTATTTCATACAAATAATTCTCTACCACCACCAAACCTTGCTGTGCCTCTCAAAACACGACCACTGTGAGATGGTATTGATAATAATTATATAATATTATTACAATGAGAATAACATTCTGTTTCATGGTTTAATGTACCTAATGTTTGTTTGAAAAGAATACAGGGAACATTACTGTTTAGAATGTAATAAATTCAGTAGTATTTATTTATTTATACACAAAACATTATATGCCTAATATTAACCATATTCACAATATGTCCACAAGTAACAGTACCTCAAAATAGAATTTGCTTGAATTTCCACTGATTTTTATATGTGCTTGACTTTTACATGCATATGAAAAGTCTATACAGTATCACTCCAGACACCCATAGGACTCCACACAGGTTTGAGCAGTTCATACCTGGTCGAAACTGGTCTGAAATTCTGTACTGCCCTCTACTGGACATCACAATCTGTCCAGTGCCCACCAGGTTGCCAAGCTGGGCAAGTGGGCTGCTTTGCCTACCCCACAGGGAGCCCGGCTCCATCCCATACTTTTCGAAGGCGGCATGATACAAAGTGGCAGAGGCCACCACCACATTGCCTGCCACATCAACATCCTGGCCTTACCCTCTGTCAAATCCCCTGCATGCTCACATTCTTCTTCCTCTCTTTCAAAACCATGGGAATTCTTAGTACTTTCTATGGACTCCAAAAGAAAAGGAGGCCTGGACCTGTGAAGGGATGAGAATAAACGGTACAGGAGAACTTTGTGTGAGGCTCTCAGAGCAGAAGCTAGAGTTCCCTGCAGCAAGGCAGACACAGCTGTGGTAACTCCTAGCCCTGTGCTCCGGTAACCATTCAAGGTTACTCAGAATAATTCAATAGTACAACCTGGAGTCAGAAACTCGGGCACAACTAAAAAGGAGGTGAGTTGAATGGTGCGGTCAGAAGATTTGCATTGCTTGGTGCTGGAGCCAGCCTGTAGTGAAGAGGGAATCCTGATTGAGGGGGCGAGGATTAAAGAAAAAGAAAGATAAGAGAAAAAAGAAGACAAGAGTCAAAAGATGGGGTTCGGAAGGTCTGCAGCTGAAGATTGTAACTCAAGACTGCAGCCATGTTTATTCATAACTTCCAGTTTATATGCAGTTTAGGAACCAGGGAATAGCATAGGGTTGCTAAAATTCAAGAACACAAAGAGGCTTTGAAGTTCGCAACATTTGATGGCAGTAAAGGCAGGATGAGGTTGATTAACATAGGAATGTACTCCAGTGGACATAGCAAAGCGAACATAGCAAAGCAATTCCCGGTAGTGGCTGAGATGCTAGTAACCAAATGTCCTTGCATTTAGCATATCCTAGTGATGACAACACAGCCAGAGGTCAGAATGAGATTAGCTGCTCCTTGGCTCCCAACAGCCCGGGTGAGAACAGAACCTTCAGGGTGAGACTTATAAGATGGAAAAAAGCAATGATAAGCTCCAAGTGGAAGCTCAAAAATAGCAATGAGAGATTTTTGTTTAATGTCATGAAGGGGAGATCAGTGGCTTTTGCAGGTGGGAGCTGCTTTGTTTTGCTACTGGAGAGGACATCTTCTCAGTGACCCTAAACACTGGTAATGATGTGGTTAACATAGGAAAGAGTTGAAGGGAATAATCAAGCCCCTCTCCCTCCATGGAATGGGTCACCCCATCTTATCACCCTTGCTTCTTCATCTACACTTCCTTCTCAAGGCCTAGAATGCTTCTCCACTATAATGAGGAAGGTAGATTTGAATTTCCAACACTTTCCTGGCCATCCAATTCCACAAATATGAACAGGAGAGAATATATGTGACATTCTCTTCCTCCAAGGGACTATCACCGTCTCCTAGACCCTTTTACATCCACTAACTCTACTGTTTCTTTTCTCCTGAATAATGCCTGTTTCCCTTCTTCTGGTCAAACTCCTCCTCTCATCTTAGTCTACAATATAATTGGAGGATAGATTAAGAATAGTCTCTCTCCACAACAATGAGTCCTTCCTAAGTGAGGAATCTCTTCCATTGTTCTGGGGCTGTGTGGCTCCACGAGATATAACCATAACCAACTCTATTTTTGTTTTTGTCCAGAAGCACATAATTTTACAGTAGCTAAACTTGCCCATCCCCAGTGTGTAAACGTTTGATTTTTCTATTCCTACCAATATTCATTCACTATAACCTGTAAACGGACCAAGAAGCCTTGCTTCCACCAATGCAAATCTCTGCGGTCCGTGGCATCCCAGGATGGTGTTTCCATTCTCAATGGCATTTTAACTGTGACAACATTGACCCAATCTGACTGACTGCCCTTGCAGGGGGAAGAGTGGGGTTTAGGAAGAGCATTTCAGCATCATCTATGGACCCCTGGGGTTTGTTGTGGCAGGCATTACCCTCTCTGGGTCAACCCTGAGAAGAGGACAACTGTAACACTGCGGGAGGGTAGGCCACTGAATCCCAGTGCCAGTGTCATTTTGGCATCAGGATAGGTATGTGCATCAATGATTCTCAGTACCCAACAATTGAACCAATTGGAAGGTACATTGTGGCCTGGGCCACTCCCGTATGTAATAGGTTGTTTTCTGGCCAGTCAGACCAAGGAAAAACATCCCCACATGGAATGCTTTAAGTTTTTCACCATTTGTTCTTTAGGTGAAAAAGGGTAGACCCGAGTCCATGCTTCATCATTGTCTGGTGGGGGAAGTTCCACTTCTGAATCACAAAATTGTACTTAGCCACAGTTCAATAACGTTCATCTTGTCAGGGAAATCCAGATCAGAGCCAGACACTGTAGTATATAGTGTAGAGTCACCCAACATGGGTCCTTGTGAGTTTATCACAAATCTGGACCCCTGCAGCAGTAACAGACATGGCAGGCCTGTAGCTCCAGGTCCTTGCTTTACAGAGACACCTTTTTGATCCACATGGGAAAACCCAGAATGGACGAGGAATGCAGAGAGTAATCATTTAGTGAAATTCTGGGCCCAAAGCAGACTCATCCTGCAGACACTTTGATTTCTTCATCAGATTCCTTGGGCATGATGTATTCGAAAGGGCTATTATCCAGGGCTGCTTCAGTGTGTTCAGATGATTGTCAGAGGTGAAGTCTGGGGAGGTCTTATATAAGAGAAGACAGAAACCTGTACAGGCCTTCCAGGTTCTCATCACTGTGAGTAAAATAAGGATACTGACACTAATTAGAGCCATCTTGGCAACGTGGTGACCAAAACCAGCTCTAATTGTGAATGGTTTATACCCTGGATTACTTTAGGTGATTCTGGAAACTATTGAATGGACTCCTCACACCAGTGCCATACATCTGAGTTATTAGACATGACAAACACAAGATCAGAGCTAACAAGACTTATCGAAATCACCTTCATCAGTGAGACAAAGGGTTGGGACCGTGCCAGTAAAAGGGATTTTCCAAAGTTCCCACATACCTATTGATAGAATGAGACATGAGGCCACTGGGCTGATGACAGGACACAAAATAGTAGTGCCTGGCTAGAGCAGGAATACACATTGGTGCTTCCTGCCTAATGCATGGATCTGAGAGTAGCAGTGACCTGGGCCTGCCGCACAGAGGGCTTCTTGCTGGAACTGTTCAATTCTCCAAGACACAACCAGTGGGACAGGGCGGGCAGTTGTACCTTAGTCCTAATAACACATTAACACAACCCTCTAGCGTTGCTGTGTGGCCACAGAAGGGCACCTGGGATAGCTGGGCACAGGCCCACAAATGGAAGGAAATGAGAGACCTCAGCCTTGGGTAAGGTGTGAAAGGTGACAAAGCCAAGGTGACATGGCTTCCTCACTTCTCCAGGGTGCTGAGTACACATGACAATCCCAGAGAAAATAGGTATCATCTGAGCAAGGAAGAATAGAATGAAAGTCCAAAATGATTAATTTGACTCCCATTTTCCTGGAATCATGGAGATTTTTCCTGTATCTCTGAGCTACTGGCTTTGGTCAGGTTATGTTGCAGTGAGAATCTTCAGGTCCTTGTCTAGCCCAGATTCTGCCCCTATGGGAAAAGTGTTGTCTTATCCCATTCATCTCAGAGGGAGCCACTTTATATAATTTTGTCCTCACAATATTAATTTCTCTCATCCCCCATCCAAAATATTTTTTTCTTTTTTTTCATTTTTAATAATAATTATTTATTGTCAAAGTGATATACAGAGGGGTTACAGTTTCATATGTAAAGCCATGGGTATATTTCTCATAGTATTTGTTACCTCCTCCCTCACTCTCTCCTCCCCCCTCCCCCTTCCACTCTCCCCCCATGAGTTGTTCAGTTGGTTTGCACCAAATCATTTTGCAAGTATTGCTTTTGTAGTAATTTGTCTTTTTATCCTTTGTCTCTCGATTTTGATATTCCTTTTCACTTCTCTAATTCTAATACCAGTATATACAGTATCCAGGGTACTCAGATGAGGTACAGTGATAGTGCTGGGACAACCACAGGAAGGGGATACAGGAGGATCATCAACAAAAGAAGCTATAGTTTCACATGGCATATTGAAAGTAATTACAACAGTGATATAACACTCATTTCCATAACATGGAGTTCATTTCACTTAGCATCATCTTATGTGTTCATAAGGGCATAGCTATTGGGCTCTTGTGATCTTCTGCTGTGATTAGCCTAAACCTGTGCTAATTATTGCCTATGAGAAAAACCATAGAGTCCACGTTTCTTTGGGTCTGGCTCACTTCACTTAGTAAAATTTGTTCCAAGTCCTTCCATTTCCTTACGAATGGGGCAATGTCATTGTTTCTGATAGAGGCATAAAATTCCATTGTGTATATGTACCACATTTTCCTGATCCATTCGTCTACTGAGGGGCACCTGGGTTGGTTCCAAATTCTAGCTATGACAAATTGGGCTGTGATGAACATTGTTGTGCTGGTGGCTTTATAATGTGTTCTTGTTTGTGGTCTTTTGGGTAGATGCCCAAAAGTGGGGCTTCTGGGTCATAGGGGAGCTCCATGTTTAGCCTTCTGAGGAATCTCATAACACTTGCCAGAGTGGCTGAACCAGTTTACATTCCCACCAACAATGAAGTAGGGTTCCCTTTTGGCCACATCCCCTTCAACATTTATTATTGTTAGTTTTCTTGATATAGGACATTCTTACTGGGGTGAGATGGAATCTCAATGTTGTTTTGATTTGCATCTCTTTTATGGCCAGTGATGTAGAGCAATTTTTCATAATGTCTCTTGGCCATTCTCATTTCCTAATCAGAGAAGTCTCTTTTTAAGTCTTTACCCCACTTGTTAAGGGGGCTGTTGGTTCTTTGCGGTTTTGTTTTGGAGGAATTTAATTTTTTTAGCTCTGCATAAATTTTAGATATGAGGCTTTTGTCCGTTGTATGTCTGGTAAAGATCTTTTCCCCACCTGTGGACTTTCTGTTTATCTCACAAGCTATGTCCTTTGTCCTACAGAAGCGCTGCAGTTTGATGCTGTCCCATGTGTCCAACTTAAAAGTTTCTTTTTCCTCTCCTGAATTCTGATATTTCCTTCCTTCTTTCCTTCCTCCCTCCCTCCCTCCCTTCCTCCCTCCATCCCTTCCTCCTTCCCCCTCCCCTTCTATTCCCCTTTCAGGCTTTCTCTTTCTTCCTTCTCTCTCCCTCTCTTTCTCTATTTGGTATCTTTCTGGGACTTGAACTTAGCACCTGGGTGCTATACTTGAGATGTTTGATCAAGGCTGGCACTCTATCAATTGGATCCTAGCTTCACTTCTAGCATGTTTGGTAGTTAATAGAAGAGTCTCATGACCTTCCTGCGTGGCCTGGTTTTAAATCATGATCCTCAGATCTCAGCTTCCTGAATAGCTAGGATTACAGGTATGAGCCACCAGCACCTGGCTAAATGGCTTTCTTTCTTTTTGAACTCTAGTTCTCATGCTTTTGCTCATTGGCTCACATTCTACCAATTATGCCACTGCTCTAACCCCTGACAATTTCCTTTCTCCTTGTGAGACTGCACCATCTAAGATTCTCATATATGGAACACTGGATACATAGTTGAGGAATATATAATGTTTCCATCTGTAATGACTTGGTTTCTTAGAGCCCTGACATAACTGGCATTGGTTTGGGTTTCCGTTGTGCCCTGTTCAATAGAATTATAGGTAATCCTCTTGTAGCATGATTGTTATAGGTATGGGGTGAGTTTAGTGACTGGAGAGATGAGATAATAGCTCTTCACAATTCCATGATCTTTATTGTGTTAAATCTTATAATTACTGAAGGCAGGTTCTCCCCCACTCAGTTTTTTTTTTTCCTACTCCAGGACAGCTATGTACCATCTGACTCAAAATTATACTTTGGAAGGCAATTTTTAAGGATGCCCACAATTAGATTTCAGTTGGAAAATATATGTCCCTTCATGGTCATTTACATAAAATAGGTGTCATATATCTTACACATCTTTACATGATCATATTGTTATATATTTGACAATGAGAAGCAAAGAAATACTTGAATTTCACACAAAGACAGGCACGCTGAATTCAGCTTTCAGTCCTCCTCATTTGTCTTGGCTTGAGAAACAGAATCCTCCTGCATGGTCTCATAGTCAACCAGAAGATGCAGACTGATGGTCAGTAAAATGACAATGTTGCTTGGGATTATTTAGGATCATTCATTGCTGTGGACATGGGACAAAAATATAAGGCAAGGAGAGAAATAGAAAAGAAATAAGAAGCATTAGAAGCCTTTATCTTTCCAGCCAAAGGAAAATTATTTGGTGTGATGGTGTTTAAAAAGGTGTGTGAGCACTAAGGTCCATGCTGTGCTTTATTGAGCAGATCAGACACCTCTTATTTCTTTTCAGAAGCTAAACTAGAATTCGATTATCTTGTTGATCCCTTCCCATATCTTTTCTTTTCTTTTTTTTTTTTTTTTTTGGCCAGTCCTGGGCCTTGGACTCAGGGCCTGAGAACTGTCCCTGGCTTCTTCCCGCTCAAGGCTAGCACTCTGCCACTTGAGCCACAGCGCCGCTTCTGGCCGTTTTCTGTATATGTGGTGCTGGGGAATCGAACCTAGGGCCTCGTGTATATGAGGCAGGCACTCTTGCCACTAGGCTATATCCCCAGCCCCCCATATCTTTTCTTCTCCCAAGAAGAATATGCTCTCATGCATATTCTCTCTTCCTGGGATTAAAAATAACCATTGTTCTTACATTGGATATAATTTTAGGCTAGTTATTCTCTAGTAATTTCACTATCCATTTTAAAGATAATTGGTAACTACAGATGATGCGACAGCACTGCAATTTTAACCATTTGCAACCACTCAACATGTGATTTGCTGACTAGATTTTGTAGACACAATGAATGAGTGTTGATAGAGTCAGTGGCCTAAGCTCAGAATATACTCCATGTGTGGACACTTCTTCCTGGAGTTTTGCACGAGGAAGAAATAGGTGCTCTCTAACTCAGCTGTCCTGGAGATTGAGCCCAACAGGAAAATGTCCCAGGATTGTAATCAAGTGGTAGCTTGTGTTACTCATGACTGTATCTACCTACCTCATGGGGGAAACATCAGGCACTGCCCAGGCAGCTACTCCCGGGGACGCACAGCATCCACTTCTGCCTGTCCTCTCTTCCAGTGGCTCTGCTCTACCCCACAGCAGCCAGGTGACTCAGACCCAACAGCCTGGTCTGATAGCTCTGAGAGTTCCTTGGGGTCATGTCTTCCTTTTGCCCAGGTTCTCTACCTCTGGTTTGTGCAATTGCACAGAGTCCCTTTTGTTTTAGCTCCCAAGTCAATGCTTAGGATAGGACGACACCTGCTGCTGCTGCTGCTGCTGCTGCTGCTGCTGCTACTGCTGCTGCTGCTGCTGGGCGTACTGGCACTGCTCTTTTTTTGAAGTGCCAAGAGGATGCTCTGTGGAGACAGTTCTGACCTCTGTAAAGGAAAAAACCCATTCCCCATTCATACCTTCTTCTTCCCCCTATAAATTTTACTTGCTCCATGATCTGTACGGCAGATCACATTCTTTCAAGAGCTTTTTCATGAGCAGATCCTGAGAACATATGTAGATAACTATCCATTTTGGAACTAAAATAAGATTAAATGTCTTTACTTGTTTTATTTATTTATTTTTTCAATTTTGTTTTTTGCCAGTCCTGGGCCTTGGACTCAGGGCCTGAGCACCGTCCCTGGCTTCTTCTTGCTCAAGGCTAGCACTCTGCCACTTGAGCCACAGTCCTACTTCTGGCCATTTTCTATATACGTGGTGCTGAAGAATCAAACCCAGGGCTTCATGTATATGAGGCTAGCACTCTTGCCACTAGGCCAAATTCTCAGCTTTGAGTGAAGCATGACTTCCATCAGCCTCTTGCTTGGGATCTTTTCCTGGTCTGCCAGAAACAAAGGAGAGCCTGATGACTTGCAACACCAACTCCAATGGAGGAATTACAACAATTTCTTTTCAGAGTTCTTACAGAAACAATAATAATTTGAGTATTGTTTTATTTAATCTCTATGTTTGAATATTAAATGAAGTAATTTGCCTTTAAACAGCTTCATTACTACTCAATATTAATTCATATTATAATTTGCACTATTCAAATTTTCCAAAATAAGTATCCCGAAAGCTGAAAATGAAAAGCATTTTAAAAGATGTGTGTGTCTGTGTGTGTGCATGCACGCACATGCTATACTAGGACTTAATCTCAGGAACTGAGTACTGTCCTTCAGGATTTGTGGCTGAAGGCTACGGTCTACCACTTGAGCCACAGCTCCACTTCTGGCATTTTCATAGTTTATTGGATTTAAGAGTCGCAAAGACTTTCCTCCCCCAACGGACTTCAAGCTGTGACCCTGAAAACCCAGCCTCCTGAATAGGTAGAATTACAGGTGTAAGTTACCGGCACACCACAACAGCCTTTTGTAACAGAGGCTTACAGAAAATTCATGCTCCATGAATTAAAATGTTTAATTGTGAGAAATTGGTGTGAAGCCAAAAGGCAGGGTCACTGTGAGACATTTCACACAAGTGAACATTGCCTGTTTGTGTCTTTTCAGATATTGCCGAGGAAGAACCCAGGCCCCAATCAGGACAGGTAAGGTAACCTTCCTTTGTTTGAGATACAAATGTTACTAGAATTTTTCAATTTTTCAATTGACATTATATAATATTTGAGTGTTGTACATTTAGTATGTAAGAGGAGAAGAGAGGGTATCCCCTACCACAACTGAACAGAGCAGAGATCAGATAAGAGGCCTTGTCATCTGAAAGAAGAGTTCTCTTTATTTCAGATTGAGCTTATAATTTTCATTCAGATGTTGTCAGAATAACCATGAAGTGTGTTAGGATTTGTTAGAAGTACTTTGGGCTGGTGAGGTGTCACCCAGAAATATAGACACCCACTCAAAAGGGACTTGACAAGCCAGTTTCCTTCTGCTGAAGGGTGTGCCATTAGCCAAAAGCCTACCAGACAAGCACACAGAACAAGCAGTGTGCTCCCTGTTTATCCCTAACCCAGCAGGCCCTGCTCCTCTGCTCAGATTGGTTTAGGTCAACTTCCCATCTGCAAGAGGATGTGGCTTCATTAACAGGATGTAACAAAAATTTCAAGAAGCTTTCCACAGGATTTCTTAATTGAAGTGTAGCTTGAAAGGATAGGGTGTAACTAAAGTGTAATTGACAGGAGTCAAGCTATCTTGCCAAAGCAGAAGATGAACAGAAGAGAAGCAACCTACTTGTATAGAAGAGAATGTTGTCTCACATGTTTTTAAGTAGATGTCTTCTACTATGGCTTCTGGCGCCTCAGTGATTTGGACATGGTCTTTGGGAACCTTGTTTCCCAAAGGTTCATGGACTGGGAGTTTCCAAACACAGTATGGTAGGACTGTGGATATGTAACGTTAGTCCATTAAGACTGGAATATCTGATGAGGACTGGAGACCAATGTGTAGAGGAAGTCAGTTTCACATGCAGGGTGGTTGGTTGTAAATCATGGCCACCACACATACTTAAGACCCTTGTCCACATGGCTGTTTCCCCCTGCCTTTTCTCTGCTCTGTTGAGATGCATTTTTTTTTCTGCTCTATTGTGATGCAATTAGGGAAACCTCACAGGAGGCCTAATGGGTGGAGCTATCTGATTTGGACTTTGAATCCACAAAGTGGTGAAATATACAATCTTTGTAGGTGTCCATCCTTGGACATTTTGTAGCAACAAGTCAGGACAGACTATTTCAAGGCCTTTGACTTGACCACTCTTCCTCATTTTGGTTACTTCAAAGAGCTGTGCAAATGGGACTCACCCTGATCTAGACCTACATAGTTACTTTATTTCTCTTAATTGCAGGTAACCTCCAGAGCAGGGATCTTGGTATGTATTGGGGAATCACACTCTATCTGAAAGCATTCTAGATACACACTCTGCAATTAAATACTGCTACATTTTCTAGAGCACCACCTTGATCTGACCTTACTGGTGAGAGTGAGGATGGGGAGTCTTGTAAAAAGAAGGGATTTTCTAAGTAGCAAGCCCTGCCCACGTGTCCACAGTGCCTGCAACCATTTGGGGGTTTACTTTAGCTGGTGTGGCTTAAGAGTAGCAGGGTTAGTTAAGGAAGTACCTCTTCTAGACAAATCTCCTAGTTGCGCATCACATTTCTGGATGAAAAAAAAATCTATCATTATCTTCAATGACTCTGGTTGCTCCTAAACTTCTCTGATGTCAGTTGCTATGCAGAGACAGACTGGGTTATTACTTATATAGTTACCTCCGGAGAATACTAAGTCATTTAAGATTGAGGGTGGAGGGATAAGTCAATTGAAAGAGTATTTCCCCTTAATTCAAACTTTAGTATCGCAAAAAAGAAACCTCATTAACTTGTTATTAACTTGCCCACCTGTTTGTATTTGTGTGCATATTATGTACCCACATAGATGAACAAACAAAAACCCATGGAGATAATTTACCCATCAAGGACTCAGAGCCCACTCATGGAGTAAAGTTTGATGCTCCATGGCACAAGCAGCACTTACCACTTTGTCCCCAGATCACTAGTCACTATGTGCAGCCCAGTGAGGAAGAAAACAAAGGATGCCACAATTAGTCAGCCAAATTATAGGAGTCTTTATTGAAAAGGCAGCAACTGCATGGGGGCATAGGCTTCCCAAGTCAGCAACCCTAAGACAGATCAGAGTTAGTTTTTTAAAAACAAATGCCACATCCCTTTGGGCCAGTTATGTGTCAAGTTTTCTTTTCTGTACACAGCATACACAGAAGTGAAAATTAGCATTGCTAGTAAATCTAGACTTATTTCCTAGAGTTCTGGGCAGATGTACTATTTCATGTTTTTTTGCAACACTCATGGAGCAAAACAACTTGTGGTTCCTTGTAGAATCCTCTAAACAGACTACAGCTCTAGAGTCAAGGGCCTTTTTTCTTGGGGGTAAATGGTGTTATATCCATCAGGCTTCAGGCTTGAGGACATACCTACTTCTCCAACATGCAACAGATTTCCTCCAGCCTCGCATTCACTTAAAATTATTCAAATCTTAATAAGACCCCAAATACTGCCCATCATGCCATAATCTGTGGTATAAAATCCAAGAACCCAACTGCGCATCTCTCACAGGTGTTTACATGTCATGATTGTTTCAAGACAAACAAAAAATTCCTCCTGCATGCTTCACATGTGATCATAGACTGTGACATTGGAAGACTCTAGCTATGACAACTTGGTGAATGTGTTTCTGGCTTGGGTCATTTTTAAACACCTCAAATCCTCACGAATGGTAGTGAAACACTTCCCCATATGGGATAATAGCTCCCTTGTGACTCTGTGTATAATTTAGGGATAGTGAGTACTGACACTCGTGCCAACACATGTTTGATGGGGTTTATCATTCTTATGGCAACATTTTTTAAAGCTGAATTCAATGGTGCTCCCAGTGATAACTCTCATTACCATACTGTTGTTATGTTGGCTCTTAGTGCAAGCACTGGGAGTCAACACACTCAGTGGCCCTATATACAGGTAGCAGTGAAAACCCTGAGTCTCTATTATTTAAATTTGGCACCATTGTTTTCCCTTCCATTTTCTGCTTCTAGGCTAACTTCATTCTTTTCTTCAAATATGTTTCCCAGGTTCTTCTGTCAAGTTTTCCAAAAGGAACCGAAATGATATTTCTGATAGTAATATTGCAATTGATAGTATACACACACCAACACCACACGATTCGACTAAAGGTACTGTGGAAATTCGATTATTAGCTTGATGTGTAAACAATAATTATGTGATCCCCTGCTCCCAGTATGGAAGAGAAAACTGAGGAGTTTTCAATATGTGAAAATTTTCTAATCTATAATGCTAAAAGCACAGATTTAGAAAATTCAAACCTTGTCCTTATTTAAAGATAAAGAATTTTTTTTAACTTAATGTCTATATGTTACCCAGTGTTCAACATTTGTAATTTATATACTATTTCAACTATAGGATTAAGTCAATATATACCTAATTATGTGTATATGCCCCCTTGATCCATTTTCTTGATCCATTTGTCCATTTTAATATTCCCCTTCCTTTCCCTAATTCAGATAAATGTATATAAAATACCCAGCGGACTGAAATCAAATACAGTGACAACAGGGACCTAAACCATAGGGAAGAAAGATGCCAGAAAAAAAAGGAATAATTTCACATTGTAAAAATAATGTTTTATCCTTTTTGTGGCTGATTTTGATTTCTGTACCTTTTGTCTATATGTAAGTTTATCTGATTTGGGGAGGGGATGGGGAAGCACAGAAATGGTGGGACAGTCGGAACAAGGCAGTGACACCCTGTTGGAAATGTACTACAACTTGGGGAGAAGATTGGTAGGGAGGGAAAACCTGGGAGAAGATGAGGGAGGGAGTGACACTGTTCAATAAGGGATATACTCATTACATGACTTATATAACTGTAACCCCCTCTATAGGTAAGCTTTGCAATAACATGTTTTTAAAACGACACCAACTTCCCGTATCTATCCCACTTGATAATTTGTCCATAGTTTGGAATCATAGGTTCTCTCGCAATTTAACAGCAACCTGTTTTACAAATCAGTGACCACTTGAAATTCCATCCTTTTCATGTCCTTTGAATCACATCAGAGCTCCTGCCTTTAAATCCCACCCACAAGGATAAATGAAAACTGTCCATTTCCCTGGCAAGGAACATTTGTGTCCAGTTTGGTATCTTGTTACATTCCTATGGAGCTGTTTGTGTAAATTTAACTTCCTATGTCAACTTTTTATGTAGGATCCCAGATGCTGGATTACATTATTTTTTTTTCAGGTTGACAAATATTTATTGTCTAGAAATATATATATATATATAATCCCCCACAAAAAGGCTCCATTCTCTCATGTCCCATCTTTTTCTTCAACACACCTTTGTCACAAGTTAGATTGGAAAAAAATATTGTCTAGATATATATATATATATATATATATATATGACACCCCCCCCCCAAGTGGCTATTCTCTCATCTCCCATCTTCTTCTTCTTCTTCAACACCTCTGATATAAAGGACATTGTTACATCTTACTAAAACTTCACCCAGATGTCCTGACAATGCCCCATCTATGTATTCTTCTGTGTTTGCAAGCTGCATGTTCATATAGCCATCTACAGATACCAGGTAGCCTTTGTGTTCCATGCCCCATTTAAGCTTCACCATCACTGGTTTTCCTGTTAGTCCATTGAGGAAAGGCTTGGGATTGAGAGGTAAATTCATTCTCTACAGTTACAAATGTCTACTGCTATCCGACCCGTGTCTCCCTTCCATACACGAGGAAGTCCACTGAGAAGAGCACAGGACCTCGCAAGCTAAATTCCTAGCACCCAAGAACAGTATCCAGCAAGGAGATAGTGGGCACTCCACGTAGAAAACGAATACTTGCCAGCCCGGGCCTTGGAGGCGGGAAGCAAAATGCACGCCTCAGGGTGATACCTGCCCAGTGGGCCCCAAAATAAGGGTTTCAGGAGGAGGAAGCAGGGCTCTCATGGGGGGTGGGGGAGGAACGGAAGGGTGGATTACATTATTAACAAATGTTTTGGTTCTTAAGGGTTTGATAGATTATGGTTTGTAATATATTTTTGAGTTTCAATATCACTGCGGTCAATAGAGCTATCCCCATTACATTCATTATTTTTTATTCCACCTTCTGTGACCTATTGCCTCCCACTAGATCCACCTCATAGCTTTCATCTTTCACATTTTTCCTATTACCATTATACTTTGAATCTACCAGTGGCAATCCTCCAGTAGCTTAGAGCACTCCTGATCCTATTTTTCTCTAGAAACACTCTGAGAAGCAAACTTCTATGTGTGTTTCATTAACATCATTGGTATTTTTCAACCCAGTGAAGTAGACAGGCTAGACTAGCCATCATAAGTAGTTAGGGTAGCAGATGATCCATTTGATTGATCATGTCAAGGTAGAATGAGGAAGGATAGGTGCTGTCTGCACGTTTTGGTGCTGTGGGTCCTAGAACAATATTATGCAAGCACTTGACAAATATAGAAAGTGTATATAGCTTAGGCTTTGTCTGGAATAAATAGAGCCTTCTCACCACCTCGTTCATCTTCATTCCCTTGTTCCTCAGAGGACCACAGCAACTGAGGAAGTTTGAAATGTTTCAAAGACAGACAAATATAGATGAGTCAGACAGACCAAGAAAAAAGCTTCTCCTGGAAACAGTCTTTGAGTTTGCTTCATTGCAGCCCTGCCTCTGGTCACCTGGTGTCAAATTTTCATTTGCACCATGAATGTGATTGCTATTTTTACTTCTGACAACAGCACCCACAGATGGCATGGAATAAATGACCTCAGAATAAAATGCCACCAAGCTTGCTACTTTCATTGAGTTCAGATCATTGCTTTCTTAAATAATAGCTTCATAAAGCAAATAAACATAAAGTCAGTGAATTTCCAGAATTCTGAATTCTACCATAAAATGTACTGAGGTGAAGAAAGTGCTGTCAGTCTGTAGTCACTGATGCCACGCCATGAACTATGTTCATTTGAATGTTTTTGGGTCCCTGTTGATGATAGATTGTCCTCAACAGTGTGTATTAATTACCATGCAGCAATAATGATAGCTTAGATTGTTTCACAATATTAGAATATCTTTTATCTAAGCTCCAGAGCAATCAATGTGAGCAATGAGACGATTTTACTTTCATAGACAGACAATTTCTTTTTTGTGATTCTTCTGTTCACAATATTTAAAAAATATTAATTTAATTGTCAAGGTGAGGTACAGAGGGGTTAGTTACATATATGTAAGGTACTGAGTACGTTTCTTGTCAGAATTGTTGCCCTCTCCCTCATTTTTCTCCCACTTTCCCTTCTCCCAGTCCCCACACCCCAAGTTGTACAAGGACAGGTAATTCCTAGTTAGCTTTCATTGCCACTAGCGAAATGCCTAGGGATAAGTTTCTCTTTCTTTATACCTCTCATTTAGTTTTGTCTTCCATTGATGCTCTAACAATAGGTCTATTTATACTTTTTAGAGCAAGCAATCACACACCACCATCTTGTGGACTAAAGTAATTGGAGTTCTTTGAATCAATTGTGAATAACATTAGCAATGATTAACAGAAAACTATCTGCATTCCCAGATGTCCTGAAAGACTCAGTTCAAAGGATACACGAAATGGAAGAAGATAGCCTTAATGAATTAGTGGACTCTGAAATGGTAAGGCCTGAAATAGAAGTGTTGCACTCTTCATTTTTCTCCACTAAATTAAGATCAGCAATTTAAACATAAAACAGAAAAACCAGGTCTTCTCAGCAGCCTGGGGATGTGAATAGGTAGACTGTGGTCCATAGCTCAGGCAAAATGCAAGACCATATGGAAAAATAAGGAAGTAAACAGGGCTCCTGGTGTGGCACAGTGGTACAGGCCTGCCTCACGATGTATGAGCCTCTGAGTTCATACGCAAGGACCCCCAATATGAACAAACAATAAACATTCAACAATAAATAATACAGCAACAGGCATTCAGGGCATTAAATTGTCTTTTCTGGAATGGTTGAAGACTAGACCTTTGCCTGCTGATTGCAAAGTACATTTGCAAATGCCA
Source organism: Perognathus longimembris pacificus (assembly GCF_023159225.1). Lineage (NCBI taxonomy): Eukaryota > Metazoa > Chordata > Mammalia > Rodentia > Heteromyidae > Perognathus > Perognathus longimembris. The sequence continues at coordinate 93,654,140 of NC_063163.1, read as the reverse complement.
CTGTGCTACTATAAGCCATATGCTTGCTGTCCTCTTTGAAAGCAGTGAGTCTTGTGTGTGGATCAAGTAGTTAAGGACTCGTGATCGAGCTGGTCACTGGAGTCTCATATCTGCATTCCTAATGACTCAGGAGAATGAGTGCTGAGGATTACAGTTGAAAGCTCCACAGGGCAGGAAAGACTGTGAGACTCTCCAATTAACCCCCCAAAGTGCCTCCCCAAACTGGAGCTGTAATTCAAGTGGTAGAGTGCTAGCATGCAGCACAAGAGCTTAAGTACAGCACTCAGCCAGAGTTTAATAAGCACCTGGAAAATAAAATTTGCTGATCAAACTTGAGTTGAATCATTGGTACTCCAGGAAAGCTCATGAGTTTTCAAAAGACATTCCATTTCCTTTACTATGGGAGCACTATTTTGCCAGTGTTTCTCATATCTTCTCATTACTTGTGAAGACAACTAAAACCATGCACAAACAAGTCACAACACAACAATACACTCCTAATGTCTTTGTTTGTATACTTCCAGGCTTATCAAGAACAAAGGCAAAAGGGTAAGTGTTCTGGATTTTTTTACTTTATGATTAAACAACACAGGTGGCAAGTTGCATGTGATAACCTTAGTAGTTTCTCTCTTAAAATGCCACACAAATTCTAGGTTCTAAAAAGGAACCAGTGTAGTACAAGTGTTGGATAAAAGATGATTCTTGTTGTTGTTGCTGGCACTGGTCCCCATTGGTTTCCTTCGAGTGATCTACTTGAAGACTCCTGGGCCTTTGGTGTGATGTTATGCTTCACGAGTGTGAACCCATATGAGACTTGTCTATGTGTCCTTAGGATTCACTTGTCACTTACACAGTAAAATGCCTCAGTGACTTGCTAAAGATAGAATCCATCACAAATACACAACTTTGCCCACTGAATACACATCACAGCATCCAGACCAACCCAGCGCTGCACCTGTGGGACCCAGGCTCCCACATTTGTATGTTGAAAGACAAATCAAGAGCCCTTCAGAGTGACTCTACTATTGCTCTCAGGGAATGTAGTGAATACAGGACCCACTAATGGCTCATTAACCCTAGTGTAGGGGGTTATCAATCCTGTGTTACCCCTATCCATTTTTGTTGCTGTTTATTGTCTTTGTTACTGTCCCTCAGTTTTGGTTGCTATATAGTCTCACAGAGGCAAAGGTTATGAAATATTTTCACACTAATTTTGGCATCTTTATTCATGTGAAATGCACATCAATATATGTATCTTGATATTTCTGACCAGTTCATAGATCCTTGGAGAAGAACAAGTGAATATGTAGCACAATGTGCCCCACATCCGTAAGTTCTGGAATGATGTCTTCAAAGACAGGTCAAAGCGCATAAAATGTGACTAAGTATTTTCTCAGTGAGTAATAGGCTCAAATGTGTACCATTTAAGACCCCAAGTGAGTGACAAATAAGGACTTCAGTGTGGTTGTTAGAATGATATCCATATGACTCTTGTAAGTCTCATATGCCAAAGTTAAAGAACCTTAGTCCCTAACACAGGCCTGTCGTCCCTGAGGAGCTGTTGGCTTGGTTTTGGATTGCACCATGAATGTGACTACTACTTTTAATTCTGCCCACAGAACCACAAAGCACATGGTGCTACCTCAAGATAAAATGCCACCAAGCTTGCTGCTTTTTCTGAACTTAGTTTTGTTTTTTTCCTTGAGCGACAGCTTCCTAAATTGAATGAACACATGGCTCTTAACTACCTTAGCTTGTATTGAGTAGGAGAAAAATATTTGTCTCTATTCTACTGTGTTCACTGATGTTACCCCATGGATCATGTTCACTTGAATGCTTTTGTGTCATAGTTAGGGACAGATTATCCTCAACAGTTTCTATGAAGAGTAACAGTTTCACTGAAGAGTAACTACACTTCAGTGTAAAGAGTAGCACAGATTGTTTCACAGATTTTAGAATATTTAATGTCTTAGCTCCTAAGAAGTCAACAGAAATCTTGCACTACTATTAGCAAAATACCGAGCCCATCAGTTTTCCATTTAGTTCCTGCCTCTTATTTAGTCTCTCCTTTCACTGAGGAAGATACTCTGTTATTATTATTATTTTTTTTTTGGCAGTCCTGGGACCTGGGCTCAAGGCCTGAGCACTGTCCGTGGCTTCTTTTTGCTCAAGGCTAGCACTCTGCCACTTGAGCCACAGCGCCACTTCTGGCCATTTCTATATATGTGGTGCTGAGGAATTGAACCCAGGGCTTCATGTATACAAGGCAAGCACTCTTGCCACTAGGCCATATCCCCAGCCCGAGGAAGATACTCTACAAACAGTTTTATTATCACTTTTTAGAGCAAAAACTTACACAGCACTCTCTGATCTAAATAAAATTCTTCTAATTATGTTTAGCATTAGTAATAATTAACAGCTAAATTCTCTGTGTTCTTTGCTATGATGGAAAATGCAATCACACCAACTCGTAAAGTATTGGAAGAAGAACTACAAACACTCTTCACTGAAGAACTGGTAAGGCAATCATCATCTTTTTAAATTAAAACAAACCATAAAGCAGTTAAAGGGTGTAAATTGAGATGAGAAGGAGAATGTTTCTAGGCCATCCCATGCAAAACCTTCATGCAATGTCACCTTAGCCAGTGAAAAGTGGCTGTGGTGATATGTGCCTGTCTTGTAATGTATTTGGGAAGTATAATGGTAAAAAATAGTCATGTCGGGCTGGGAATGTGACTTCATGGTAAGAGTGCTTGCCTAGCATGCATGAAGCCCTGGGTTTGATTCCTCATCACTACATAAACAGAAAAGACTGGAAATGGTGCTGTGGCTCAAGAGATAGAGTGCTAGCCTTGAGGGAAAAAGAAACCCCCAAAAAAATCCAAGGACAGTGCTCAGGCCCTGAGTTCAACAGCCTGGACTGGCAAAAAAAAAAATCACAGTTCAGCCCAAGCACAAAGCAAGACCCTACTGAAAAAATAAAGTGAAACAAAAAGGCTCAAAGTGTGAGCCCCAGAGTTCAAACCCTGAGGTTTGAAGACCACCAATATTAAGTATAGAAACATTACAGATATGCAAATATTCAATGTAAGCATATCAGTGTGATTTATGGATAAACAGAAAAACAGACCTCTACCACCAACTGATTGCCAAGAACATTTGCAAATGGCAGCATGCTACGATAAATCATATGCTTGCTGTCCTCTTTGAAAGCAGTGAGTCTTGTGTGTGGATCAAGTAGTTAAGGACTCGTGATCGAGCTGGTCACTGGAGTCTCATATCTGCATTCCTGATGACTCAGGAGGATGAGTGCTGAGGATTACAGTTGAAAGCTCCACAGGGCAGGAAAGACTGTCAGACACTCCAATTAACCCCCCAAAGTGCCTCCCCAAACTGGAGCTGTAATTCAAGTGGTAGAGTGCTAGCATGCAGCATAAGAGCTCAAGTACAGCACTCAGCCAGAGTTTAAGCACCTGGAAAATAAAATTTGCTGATCAAACTTGAGTTGAATCATTGGTACTCCAGGAAAGCTCATGAGTTTTCAATAGATATTCCATTTCCTTTACTATGGGAGCACTATTTTGCCAGTGTTTCTCATATCTTCTCATTACTTGTGAAGACAACTAAAACCATGCACAAACAAGTCACAACACAACAATACCCTCCTAATGTCTTTGTTTGTATACTTCCAGGCTTATCAAGAACAAAGGCAAAAGGGTAAGTGTTCTGGATTTTTTTACTTTATGATTAAACAACACAGGTGGCAAGGTTGCATGTGATAACCTTGGTAGTTTCTCTCTTAAAATGCCACACAAATTCTAGGTTCTAAAAAGGAACCAGTGTAGTACAAGTGTTTGATAAAAGATGATTCTTGTTGTTGTTGCTGGCACTGGTCCCCATTGGTTTCCTTCGAGTGATCTACTTGAAGACTCCTGGGCCTTTGGTGTGATGTTATGCTTCACGAGTGTGAACCCATATGAGACTTGTCTATGTGTCCTTAGGACACACTTGTCACTTACACAGTGAAATGCCTCAGTGACTTGCTAAAGATAGAATCCATCACAAATACACAACTTTGCCCACTGAATACACATCACAGCATCCAGACCAACCCAGCGCTGCACCTGTGGGACCCAAGCTCCCACATTTGTATGTTGAAAGACAAATCAAGAGCCCTTCAGAGTGGCTCTACTATTGCTCTCAGGGAATGTAGTGAATACAGGACCCACTAATGGCTCATTAACCCTAGTGTAGGGGGTTATCATTCCTGTGTTACCCCTATCCATTTTTGTTGCTGTTTATTGTCTTTGTTACTGTCCCTCAGTTTTGGTTGCTAAGTAGTCTCACAGAGGCAAAGGTCATGAAATATTTTCACACTAACTTTGGCATCTTTATTCATGTGAAATGCACATCAATATATGTATCTTGATATTTCTGACCAGTTCATAGATCCTTGGAGAAGAACAAGTGAATATGTAGCACAATGTGCCCCACATCCGTAAGTTCTGGAATGATGTCTTCAAAGACAGGTCAAAGCTCATAAAATGTGACTAAGTATTTTCTCAGTGAGTAATAGGCTCAAATATGTACCATTTAAGACCCCAAGTGAGTGAAAAATAAGGACTTCCATGTGGTTGTTAGAATGATATCCGTATGACTCTTGTAAGTCTCATATGCCATGGTTAAAGAACCTTAGTCCCTAACACAGGCCTGTTGTCCCTGAGGAGCTGTATAACTGTTGGCTTGGTTTTGGATTGCACCATGAATGTGACTACTACTTTTAATTCTGCCCACAGAACCACAAAGCACATGTTGCTACCTCAAGATAAAATGCCACCAAGCTTGCTGCTTTTTCTGAACTTAGTTTTGTTTTTTTCCTTGAGCTACAGCTTCCTAAATTGAATGAACACATGGCTCTTAACTACCTTAGCATGTATTGAGTAGAAGAAAATTATTTGTCTCTATTCTACTGTGTTCACTGATGTTACCCCACGGATCATGTTCACTTGAATGCTTTTGTGTCCTATTAGAGACAGATTAGCCTCAACAGTTTCTATGAAGAGTAACAGTTTTACTGAAGAGTAACTACTCTTCAGTGTAAAGAGTAGCACAGATTGTTTCACAGATTTTAGAATATTTAATGTCTTAGCTCCTAAGAAATCAACAGAAATCTTGCATTACTATTAGCAAAATACTGAGCCCATCAGTTTCCCATTTAGTTCCTGCCTCTTATTTAGTCTCTCCTTTCTCTGAGGAAGATACTCTACGAACAGTTGTATTATCACTTTTTAGAGCAAAAACTTACACAGCACTCTCTGATCTAAATAAAATTCTTCTAATTATGTTTAGCATTAGTAATAATTAACAGCTAAATTCTCTGTGTTCTTTGCTATGATGGAAAATGTAATCAATACAACTCGTAAAGTATTGGAAGAAGAACTACAAACACTCTTCACTGAAGAACTGGTAAGGCAATCATCATCCCTTTAAATTAAGACAACCCATGAAGTAGATAAAGGGTGTAAATTGAGATGAGAAGGAGAATGTTTCTAGGCCATCCCATGCAAAACCTTCATGAAATGTCATCTAGCCAGTGAAAAGTGGCTGTGGTGATATGTGCCTGTCTTGTAATGTATTTGGGAAGTATAATGGTAAAAAAGAGTCATGTCGGGCTGGGAATGTGACTTCATGGTAAGAGTGCTTGCCTAGCATGCATGAAGCCCTGGGTTTGATTCTTCATCACCACATTAGCAGAAAAGGCTGGAAGTGGTGCTGTGGCTCAAGAGATAGAGTGCTAGCCATGAGGGAAAAACAAAAAACAAAAAAATCCAAGGACAGTGCTCAGGCCCTGAGTTCAAGAGCCTGGACTGGCAGAAAACAATCACGTAGTCCAGCCCAGGTAAAAAGGAAGACCCTACTGGAAAAATAAAGTGAAACAAAAAGGCTCAAAATGTGAGCCCCAGAGTTCAAACTCTGAGGTTTGAAGACCACCAATATGAAGTATAGAAACATTACAGACATGCAAATATTCAATGTAAGCATATCAGTGTGATTTCTGGACGAATAGAAAAACAGACCTTTACCACCAACTGATTGTCAAGAACATTTGCAAATGGCACTGTGCTACTATAAACCATATGCTTGCTGCCCTCTTTGAAAGCAGTGAGTCTTGTATGTGGATCAAGTAGTTAAGGACTCGTGATCGAGCTGGTCACTGGAGTCTCATATCTGCATTCCTGATGACTCAGGAGGATGAGTGCTGAGGATTACAGTTGAAAGCTCCACAGGGCAGGAAAGACTGTGAGACTCTTATCCAATTAACCCCCAAAAATGCCACCCCAAACTGGAGCTGTGGTAGAGTGCTAGCATGCAGCACGGGAGCTCAAGGACAGCACTCAGCCAGAGTTTAAGCACCTGGAAAATAAAATTTGCTGATCAAACTTGAGTTGAATCATTGGTACTCCAGGAAAGCTCATGAGTTTTCAATAGATATTCCATTTCCTTTACTATGGGAGCACTATTTTGCCAGTGTTTCTCATATCTTCTCATTACTTGTGATGACAACTAAAACCATGCACAAACAAGTCACAACACAACAATACACTCCTAATGTCTTTGTATACTTCCAGGCTTATCAAGAACAAAGGCAAAAGGGTAAGTGTTCTGGATTTTTTTACTTTATGATTAAACAACACAGGTGGCAAGTTGCATGTGATAACCTTAGTAGTTTCTCTCTTAAAATGCCACACAAATTCTAGGTTCCAAAAAGGAACGAGTGTAGTACAAGTGTTGGATAAAAGCTGATTCTTGTTGTTGTTGTTGTTGTTGGCGCTGGTCCCCATTGGTTTCCTTCAAGTCATCTATTTGAAGGCTGCTGGGCCTTTGGTGTGATGTTATGCTTCACGAGAGTGAACCCATATGAGACCTGTCTATGTGTCCTTAGGACACACATGTCACTTACACAGTAAAATGCCTCAGTGACTTGCTAAAGATAGAATCCATCACAAATACACAACTTATACCCACTGAATACACATCACAGCATCCAGACCACCCCAGCGTTGTACCTGGAGTTTGGTTTGTCACCTCACTACTCCAGGTGCTCATGCTTATGTTCCAATATAGATGACCCAAGCCCTTTGAATATGCCTGTGCTGTTGCTCTAGGCCTATGATATGAATTTAGAAGTCACTAGGGAGCTCACTAGCCCTAGTGCAGGGACATTACCATTCTGGTGTGAGCCTTGAAGTGTGCTATTCTAAGGAGTTACCAGCCATCCATTTAGGTTGCTTTGCATTGTTGCAATACAAAGGGTAAAAGTAGATTTTCACAAAGACTTTGGCATCTTCATTTATATGAAATGTACATAAATATACCCTGATGTTTATGGCCAGTTCATAGATCTTGAGGTGGTACAAGTGACTCTGTAGGACCATTTATTCTTCATCTGTTAATTCTGGGGTGATGTCTTCAATGACAGATCCAAACAAAATTTGCCTATTTTTTTTTTTTACTATCCTTTATAATGACACCACAAGCAATAATAAACTCAAATTTTGACTATAAGATTCCAGAGAGATAATAAATCAGGACTCATATTTGGTTGTTAGAAGAATATTCCTTTACTTTTTTAAGTGTCAAATATCAGGAGAAAGAACATTAGTCACTAACCGATGCCTCTCCTCCATGATGAGCTGTGTCACTGTGATTTGGTACACACACCAAGTCAGTGGACACACAAGTGACATAGAATAGGACTGTTGGAAGGAAACATGCTCTTTGATGTATGGCCATTTTTAGTTGGCAAGGTATCAATATTTTTAAATTTTAATTTTTTTTTACCTGCCCTTAATGGGGAGGTAAAAATACAATATTTTTTTTAGGTTTCCCTCAAATCTAGTCTAAGAGTCCCTTTTTCAATCCTAACAACTGAGTATAAATAGAGTCACAAATTAGGCCAACTCATTGATCTTGCTATGTGTTAAAGAAGATTCACTTAAGAGATTCAGACTCTGTTTTGGTGTGGAGAAGTGCTTCAACTCTTGGCCTGTTTAGTTTTCCACTTGAAGCTTCCCTTCCTAGCTGTGCCAGAGATTGTGTCAACTGGAATTAACTTTATTAGGACATCTCCAGTATAAGATAATTTAATAATCTGTGCCTTGTATGTAGAACTATAGATCACATCTGCCAAAACTCACCATTTGCTTCTATGTTTATCTGCCACCCCACTAATCACAAGGAAAACCATTGCATAAAATTGTATCAAATCTCAGTTTAAAATCATAATTGATTTTCACCAAGAAAGTTTGATTTGTTTCAAAGACAGACTACTATAGGTTGCTCAGACCAACCAAATAATGATTGTCCTGGAAATAGTCTATGAGTTAGCTCCTATAGTTCTGCTCCCATTCACTTGGTGTCAGAGTTTTCATTTGAATTGTGAAGGTGATGATTACTTTTAATTCTGACCTCAGAACCACAGAGCACATGGTGCTGCCTCAAGATAAAAATAGAACAAAGCTAGCTGCTTTTACTGAGTTCAGACAAATGTTTTCTTGAATACTAGCTTCCTAAGGTGAATAAACAGAAACCTTTATTGAATTTTCAGTTTTGAAAATCCATCTTTTGATGAGGAGAGACATTTCCTCTGTATTCAGCTGCATTCAGAATGTCACTCTGTGACCAATGTTTATTTGACTGCTTTTGTTGTCAGTACTAATTGCTGTTCATCACAAATGATAGCTCAGATTGTTTTACAAGTTTTAGAACATTTTATGTCTAAGAGCCCGAGAAATCAACAGGAACAATGAAATTCTTTTTGAAGATTATTTCTTGTTAGCTTATATTACCATTAGGTAAATGCTTACAATCAGTTTCGCTACTTTACGACATCTCCAACAGTTTTACATCTCTACCAACAACTCTATTTATACTTTTCAGGGCAATACCTTACACACCACCCTTTGGACTAATCTGAGCTCTTTGAGTAAATTATGTGTAGTGTTTATAATAAGTAATAGTTAAACTGTGTTCCTAGGTGTCCTGAAAGGCTCCATTAAAAAGCCATTGTTGGACCTGGAGGATTTTCTTGAAGGACGTCTTCTTCCTAAATTGGTGAGGAAAACTTTCTTTCTCTCCCCCCACCCCTTATTTTTTCAGTCTTGGGGCTTGAACTCAGGTGTTGGGCAATGTCCCTTAGCATTTTTGCTAAAGGCTAGTGCTCTAGCACTTTGAACCACAGCTCCATTTCCAGTCTCCTGGTGATGAATTTGAGATAAGAGTCTCACAGACTTTCTAGTCATAGCTGGCATGGGATCACAATCTGCAAGTCTCAGCCTCCCAAATAGCTAGGGTTATAGGTGTGAGCCCTTGGCCACCCCTATTATCTTTCTCTCTTTCTTGGGGTCGGGTTGTGAGGCTTGAACTCTGGGCCTGGGCAATGTCCCTGAGCTCTTTAGTTCAAAGCTAGTGTGCTACCACTTGAGCCACAGCACCACTTTGATTTCTGGTGCTTAATTGTTAATAAGAGTCTCATGGGCTTTCCTGCCTGGGCTGGCTTTGAACCTAAGATCTTCAGATCTTAGCCTCCTGAGTAGCTAGGAATAGGGGCGTAAGGCACTGGGATCAGCTTCTTTCTCTTTTTAAATTAAGACAAACAAGTAAAACCTGTGTGACACTAGCATCTCAGGAAGATGAGATGAGAAGTGATTTGGGGCCATCTTATGCAAAACTTTCATGAATGTCATCTTAGCCAATGAACAGATGGCTGCAATGATCTCTGCCTATCTTGTCAACTACTTGGGAAGTATAACCGCAAAAATTATTGCCTAGGCAGGCCAAGGTAAAGGGCAAGACTCATTAGACAAATACATGAAACAAAGGGCTTCTGCTGTGGGTCAATGGAAATGGACAGCCTTTCAAGTGTGAGCCCCAGAGCTTAAGCTATGGGGTTTAAGGACCACTCATGAACTATACAAACAATAAGGTGTGAAAATATTCAGTGTAGGCATTTTAGTGTGTTTTCTGGAATGACAGAAAAACCTTTACCAACTGACTGGCTGCAAAGAACATTTGCAAATGGCAGCATGCTGTTATAAATGTTATCCTTGCTGTCTTCTTTGAACAGTGAAATCCTTCTTGGATCAAGTAGTTAAGGACTCATGATCTAGCTGGGCGCTGGAATCTCATATCTGTATTCCTCATGCCTCAGAAGGCTGAGAGTGGAGGATCACAGCTGAAAGCTCCACGAGGAAGGAAAGACCACATGTGAGACTGCTATCCAATTAACCACCAGCAATGCCGTTGAGAGGTCGAACTGTGTGATTCAAATGGTAGATTGCTAGCTTGTAGCACAAAAGCTCAAGGACAGTATCAGTGTGAGTTGAAGTCCCAGGACTGACACAAAATTAGGAAATTAAAACATTTAAGAGTTGAATCATTGGTACTCCAAGAAAGCTTGTGAGTTTTCAATAGATGTGCCATTTCCACTTACTTTGGGTACTCTTATCTTGTCAGTATTTCTCCTGTCTTTTCATTACTCATGAAGAGAACTAAAACAATATGCAAACAAGTTACAACACAACAATTTTCTCATAAAATGTTTGTTTCTAGTTTCAAGTTCCTGGTGATAACCTGGAATATGGTAAGTCTTCTGGGCATACTACGTGAGTAAACAACATAGATGCTAAGATAAATTTGGTAAACTTAGTACTTTCTCTCTTAAAATGCCACCCAAATTCTAGGTTCCCAGAAGGAACCAGTAGATTACATAGTTGAGTGAAAGTTTGATTCTTTGGGTAAAGACTTCTGAGTTCTTTAGTTGCTGGATCAGTAGTGTTGGTACACATCTGTTTATTTGAAGTCATATACGTGAAGACTACTGGGGCTTTGAAGTGATTTTGTTTCCTGAGTGTGCACCTATATCTGACTGTGTATGTATGTGACATCTCGGGCTTTCTTAGGAATTATTTGTATCTTACACAGCAAGAATTCCTGAATAACTTTCTAAAGATAAAATCTATCACAAACACAGAGTGAATATACATTAATTACATCAAGTCCTCACCAGAGTTGTACCTGGAGTTTTGTTTGTTTCCTCACTTCTCTGGGTGCTGAAACTCACATATCAGTGTTCATTACCCAGGCCCCAAATTAGGATATTGAAGGAGAAAACATTTGTCCAGGTGAGTATGCCTATACAGTTGCTCTCAGCCAATGAGATGAATTTCAGCCTTTTCAGTTGGGCTCATTAGCCCTAGTGTAGAGAGTTTGAATTCCAGTACAGCTTTGAAGTACTCCATTCGATAGAGTCATCATCTATCAATTTAAGTTGTTTTGTATTATCATAATCACTGTCATTCAATGTAAGTTGCTTTTGTAGGAATGCATAGGAATACATTTTCAAATATATTTTGATATCCTAGTTCATGGTAAATGCACACAAATGTACTCTCTGTTCAGGTCAGATACTTAGAGAGGTAGGACAATGTATGGAATGATGTCTTCAAGGACAGGACCAAAGACAAAATATAGCTAAATGCTTTTCTATCCTTTATAATGGTACCACAAGCAATAATAGGCTCACATTCTGACCATCAAAGACCCCAGAGGGGTGGTACGTAAAGACTTATATTTGGTTGTTAGAATGATATCTATATTACATTTGTAAGTCTCAAACATCTGGGTAAAGAAACCCATCATGCTTCTCCTCCATGAGGAGCTATATTACTGTGATTTGGTACACACACCAAGTCAGTGGACACACAAAGTAGCATAGAAATGGACTGATTGAAGGAAGCGTACTGTTTGATGTATAGCCATTGTTAGTTGGCAAGGTATCAGTATTTGTAAATATTTAGGATATTATTATATTTTTACCTAAAATTAATGAGGTAGTGAAGGGGTCAAGAAGCACATCCGCGGAATGGAGGACACCAAGAGACGTTCTCATGCAAAAGCAAAGGGTTTATTGCAGAACCAGCATGCTGGGGCTCACAGAACTCGCAGGAACTGAGAGCCCCGAATAAAGAAAGCCTGGGGTTTTTATACTGTAACTCGATGAGGGAGTCTAACTTTAGATCATAATGGTTACGTAGGTGGGGAGCAGATGTTCGGCCACTTCCTTGAAATCTGGCGAGTCAGTGTAAAGTCTCATCCGGTTTATCACATTTTATTATTAGTCTTATTATTAATGTCTAGTGGCTACTGATTGCAGATGTTTCCTTTTTCTCATCAACGTCTAGCGGTTACCAATTGCAGATGTTTCCTTTACACGGTGGAGTCACCAACTCTACACTTGTTTAGGGAAAGAATTTTCTTTTCCTTTACACTAATTTGGGCTAGTAAGGGATATGTGCCAAGCTGCATGTGTGCGCAGATTTTTGGAATGGTGAAGTGACCTTTTGGACACAATTTCCTGGGACAGGGCTGGTGCCTTTTGTTTGTTCCCTGCTTGCAGGCTGCAAGATTTAGATAACAGTAGATAACAGGATGTGGATTTGTCCTCATGTCCTGGAGGGAGAGGGGCTCGGGTAACTTCCTACTCAAGGGGGTTGGTATGGCCTCTTTCAGTAGTATAATAGGATGTTTTCCTAAAATCAAGTCCAAGAGTCTCTTTGCCAATCCTAACCACTGATAAACGGAGATGCAAATTAGGTCAGCCCATTGATTTTGCTGTGTGTTAAAAACTCCGTTTTGGTGTTGGGAAGTGCTTCCATTCTTGGCCTTTTTAGAATTCTACCCGAAGCTTCCCTTCAGTGTCCATTGGAATTGACTTTATTAGGACCTCTCCAGTACAGAGAATCTAATCATGTTCTGTGCCTTGTTATATATATATATGGAAAGTCCTGCACAAGAAGAGCTATGTAAAAGAAAAACACATCTGTCAGAACCCACCCTTTGTTTTTCATGCATCCCATTTAATATTTGTCCCAATATTTATCCATCACTCCAAGGAAAAGCATTGCATAGAATTGTTTATATCAAATCTCAGTTTAAAAATATGGTTTGTTTTCACTAAGAAAGTTTTATTTTGTTTCCACTAAGCAAGTTTGATTTGTTTCAAAGAAAGATTAATATAGATCAGTCAGACAGAACAAATAATGATTGTCCTGGAAATAGTCTATGAGTTAGCTCCCTTGTCATTCTGCTCCCATTCACTTGGTGTCAAAGTTTTTGTTTGCACCATGAATGTGATTCCCACTTTTAATTCCAACCATAGAATCACAGAGCACATGGTGCTGCCTCAAGGTAAAAATGCAACAAAGCTGGCTGCTTTTACTGAGTGCAGACAATTGTTTTCTTGCTTAATACCTTCCTAAACTGAATAAATACAAAGCTTCAGTGAATTTCCCAAATTCTGAACTAAAATGGATCAAACGTAAAATGTATCGAATAGGAGTGAAATTTTGACTGTGTTCTGTTGTGTTCACTCATGTCACTCCAAGACTAGTATTCATTTGAAAGCTTTTGGGTCACAGTCATGACTGTTCATTATCCTCAGTTTGTATTAATTGCTGTTCATCATAAAGGATAGTTCAAATTGTTGTATAGGTTTTATGTCTAAGATCCTGAGAAATCAACAGGAACAATGAGACTGTTCCATTTACAGATTATTTCTTGTTAGCTTATCGCTGTTAGGAAAATGACTCAGGACCAGTTTGCCTTTCTTTCCTACCTTTCCTTAGTTTCTCCTTTCATTTGAGGAAAATGCCAACAGTTCTATTTACACTTTTCAGATAAATGCCCTCCTCTCTGAGTAAATTTTGTGTAGCATTAATAATAATAAACTGTGTTCCTAGACTCTCCGAAATTTTCAAGAAAGATAGCATTTCACAAGGATTCTGAGAATTTTGAGGAAGATTTTGACGATGATAGTTCGGAAGAATTTTACCTACGACGACTAGTAAGGCAACATTTCTTTATCCTTTTAAATTAAGACAAGCAATTAAAACACAAACCAGTAAAACACACTCATGTGTGCAATCCTGGCTACTCTGGGAGCTGAGATGAGGAGACTGTTTCTAAGCCTTCCATACAAAACATTCATGAAATGTCATCCAGCCAGTAAAAGGATAGCTGGCTGGTTGTGGTGGTATGTGCCTATTTTGTCATCTACTTGGGAAGTATAACTGCAAAATTGTCTAGGCAAGCCCAGGCAAAAAGCAAGACCCTAGTTAGAAAAACAAAAATAGCAATAAAAGAAGCCCTTGTTTTTTTCATATAATATCTTCTCCAGTTTATTTATTTTAATTTTTTTCTCTTTCTTTTTTTAAAATATATTTTTATTATCAAACTGAATTACAGAGAGGTTACAGTTTCATACATTAGGCATTGGATACATTTCTTGTACTGTTTGTTACCTCGTCCCTCATCCTCCCCTACCTCTCCCCCTTTCCTCCCCCCCCCCTTGAGTTGTTCAGTTGTTCAGTTCATTTTCACCAAACAGTTTGTAAGTATTGCTTTTGTAGTTGTTTGTATTTTTTTACCCTGTGTCTCTCGATTTTGGTATTCCCTTCCAGTTTCCTAGTTCTAATACCAGTATACCCGGTTTACAGTATACTCAGAAAAGATACAGAGATAGTGTAGGTACAACCACAGGAAGGTGGTACAGGAATATCATCAATAATAGAGGCTACAGTTACATATGGCATGTTGAAAGTAGTTACAATGTGATATAACAATCGTTTCCATACCACGGAGTTCATTTCACTTAGCATTATCTTATGTGTTCATAAGGGTATAGCTATTGGGCTCCTGTGATCCTCTGCTATGACTTGCCTAAACCTGTACTAATTATTCCCTATAAGGGAGACCATAGAGCCCATGTTTCTTTGGGTCTGGCTCACTTCACTTAGTATAACTTTTTCCAAGTCCTTCCATTTCCTTACAAATGGGGCAATGTCATTCTTTCTAATAGAGGCCACATTTTCCTGATCCATTCGTCTACTGAGGGGCATCTGGGTTGGTTCCAAATTCTAGCTATGACAAATTGGGCTGTGATGAACATTGTTGTGCTGGTGGCTTTAGTGTGATTATGTTTGTGGTCTTTTGGATAGATATCCAAAAGTGGGGCTGCTGGGTCATAGGGGAGTTCTATGTTTAGCCTTCTGAGGAATCTCCATACCACTTGTCAGAGTGGCTGAACCAGTTTACATTCCCACCAACAATGAAGTAGGGTTCCCTTTTGGCCACATCCCCTTCATCAGTTGTTATTGTTAGTTTTCTTGATATAGGACATTCTTACTGGGATGAGATGGAATCTCAATGTTGTTTTGATTTGCATTTCCTTTCTGGCCAGTGATGTAGAGCACTTTTTCATATGTCTCTTGGCCATTCTCATTTCCTCATCAGAGAAGTCTCTTTTTAAGTCTCTAGCCCACTTGATGATGAGGGGGCTATTGGTTCTTTGCAGTTTTGTTTTGAATGAAGCTAATTTTTTTAGTTCTGCATATATTTTAGATATGAGGCCTTTGTCCATTGAATGGCCAGTATCCCAATCTGTGGGAAGAAGCCCTTTTTCTTTCACTTAATTTTATTGACAAGGTGATGTACAGAGGGGGGAACAGTTACATAATTAGGTAGTGAGTACATTTCTTGTCTTATTTGTTACACCTTCCCTCATTTTTCTTTCCCTTCCCTAGTTAGATAAGCATATATACAATATCCAGTGTACCAAAATCATATACAGAAACCACATGGGGTATGCCAAAGGAAATTCACCTAGTACATTAAAGAGAATGACTACAACAGAATACCCCTATGTCCATCTCTTGGAGTTCATTTTGCTTAGCCTCATCTTACATTATCCTATGTATGTAACTGTGGAGCTCTTGTGTTCCATCCTCTGATAGGTCTATCCTAGACCTTTTTATGTTTATTTAGTAATTGTTTGTTTTAGAGACATACTGTAAAGTCACTGACCAAAACATGTGGAAATACCATTTAAAAAGAAGTTTGTCATTTTGCAGACATGATCTCTACTGCTCTCCCCTGCCCCCCAACAACCACATATCAGGGAGACCAGGTGCCCTTGTTATCTGTGTTCTAAGCTTGTCTTGCTCAACATTATTTGTTCAAGATCTGACCATTTCCCTGTGAATGCCATTATTTTATCATTTCTAATTGCTATATAGTATTCCATTGTGTATAGGTACCACATATTTTGGTTCCATTCATCTGTAGTGAGGCATCTAGGTTGTTTCCATATTTTGGCTATTGGGAATTGTGCAGCAATAAACATGGATGTGAAGGTGTCTTTGTGGTATCCTGGACCCTGCTGTTCAAGATAGATGCCTAGGAGTGGTAGGGCTGGGTCATACGGTATGTCTATGCTGTGTTTTTTGAGGAACCTCCATACTGTTCTCCAGAGTGGTTGTACTAGTTGACACTCCCACCAACAGTGGCGAAGGGTTCTTCTTTCTCTGCATCCCCTCCAGCATTTGCTGTTGCCTGAGTTCAGAGTAGAGGCCATTCTAACCCGAGGGAGGTGGAATCTCAGGGTTGTTTTTATTTGCATTTCATCAAAAAGGGCTTCTGATGGGGCTTAAGTAGTAAAGGACAAGCATGAGGCCCTGAGTTCAAATCCTGAGTTTGAGGACCACCAATATGAACTATAGAAACACTAAAGGTGTGAACATATTCAATGTGAACGTTTCAATGTGTTTTCTGGAATGATAGAAAAACAGACCTGTGCCAACTGATTACAAATGCAGCATGCTATTTTAAACCTTAAGTTTGCTGTCCTCTTGTTTTCAACATGGGTGTTTGCTGTCCTCTTGTTTTCAACACGGCGAGTCTTAATTGGATCAAGTAGTTAAGAGCTCATGATCTAGCTGGGCACAGGAATCTCATATTTGTATTCCTTGCAACTCAGGAGGATGAGAGCTGAGAAGCACGGTTGAAAACTCCAGGGCAGGAGTGAGACTGTTATACAATTAACCACCAAAAATGCCATCCAACAGTGGGGCTGTAATTCAAGTGATAGGGTGCTAACCTTTAGCACACAAGCTCAAGAATAGCACACAGCTCCAATTTAAGCCCCGGAACTGACATAAAAAAAAATGATTCGATAATCAAACTTGAGGTGAATCACTGGTAATCCAGGAAAGCTCATGAGTTTAGATATGCCATTTCCTTTACAATGGGCACTCTATCTTGCCAGAGTTTCTCCTCTTGTTGTTGTTTTCATTACTTATGAAGAGAACTAAAACCATGTGAAAATAAGTCTTAAGACAACAATGTGCTCACAAAATCTTTGTTTCTTTAGTTTACTATTTCTGAAGAGGAAGAAGTGGAAGATGGTAAGTGTTCTTGACTTTATGATGAAACAACATAGATGCTAAGATCCATATGGTAAATATAGTAACTTCTCTCTTAAAATGTCACCCAAATTCTATGGCCCCAGAAGAAACCAGTATAGTATAGGGGTTGGATGAAAGTTTGATAATTTGGGTAAAGAATGATTGGTACTTTAGTTGCTGGATCAGTTGTGTTGCTATCTGCTTATTTGAAGTATTATATATGAAGACTATTGGGGCTTTGATGTGATTCTATGCTTCATGAGTATGAATCTATGTGTGATATTTCGGGCTTTCTTAGGGCTTATTTGTATCATACACAGCAAAAGTGCCTGAATAACTTCCTAAAGATAAAATCCATCACAAACACATTCCTACTCGCACTGAATATATATTACATTATCCAGTCCACACAAGAGTTGTGCCTGGAGTTTGGTTTGGTTTCAAACCAATATTCATGACCCAAGATCCTGAATCAGTACATTTAAGGACAAAACATGAGCCCTTTTGAGTATACCTCTGGCATTGCTCATAGCTTATGAAATGAATTTTAGGACTTTCTAATGGGCTCCCTAACCCTAGGGCAGAGACCTTACCATTCCCATGTGAGGAGGCTATCCTTAAGAGTCACTAGTCATCAGTTGAGCTTTCTTTGTATTATTACATATGCCAGGGTAGTAACAGATTTTCACATAAACTTTGTCATATGAAATACCACTAATGTACCCTGATGTTTCTGACCACTTCATAAATCTTGGAGGGGTGCAAGTGACTCTGTAGGGACAATATGGCCCACACCTGTAAGTTCTAGAATGCTGTCTTTACAGACTGAGC
This sequence comes from Perognathus longimembris pacificus, assembly GCF_023159225.1. Taxonomy (NCBI): domain Eukaryota; kingdom Metazoa; phylum Chordata; class Mammalia; order Rodentia; family Heteromyidae; genus Perognathus; species Perognathus longimembris. The sequence continues at coordinate 93,636,009 of NC_063163.1, read as the reverse complement.
CAAACACATAACATTTGGCTAAACTTTTTAGTCTTTTTTTTTTTTTTTTTTTTTGGCCAGTCCTGGGCCTTGGACTCAGGGCCTGAGCACTGTCCCTGGCTTCTTCCCGCTCAAGGCTAGCACTCTGCCACTTGAGCCACAGCGCCGCTTCTGGCCGTTTTCTGTATATGTGGTGCTGGGGAATCGAACCTAGGGCCTCGTGTATCCGAGGCAGGCACTCTTGCTACTAGGCTATATCCCCAGCCCTGGCTAAACTTTTTAGGGTGCACAGCATGCTCAAATTCTGGACACTTATTTTGTTGTTAGGGTATTCATGTTACTATTGTAAGTCTCAAACATCTGGGTAAAGAACATTAGTCCCTAACTCATTCCTCACCTCCACGATGAGCTAGCTTACTGTGATTTGACAAATCCACCCAATCAGTGGACTCAAAGTGATACAGAAATGGTAGGATTGAAGGAAACATACCATTTGATGTATGGTCATTTTTAGTTGGGAAAGTATCTGCATTTTTAAATATTTAAGATATTATTATATTTTTACCTAAAATTAATGATGTAATATATTTTTCCTGTACTTAAATCCTTAGTGCACTAAAACTTCATTTAATGATGTGTGAATCCTATCAACTGATAAACAGAGTCACAATTTAAGCAGAACCAATTGGTCTTGGTAAACAAGGTAGTGCAACTGGGAGGATTTGAAATGGGCAGGAGGAAAGAATAAACTCTCATTGGACCAGTGTATATACTGTGGGATTCTCCATACCTTTATCATATAACATGTATATTTGATACGACTAAAGGATTCCAAGTTTCTTTTTTTTTTCCATTTCCTGTTGTCTTCTTGCACAAAAAAGGGAGAGAACTGTTTAAGAAGAAAAAAATCCAGCAAGGCTTCAACAAAAATGTTGGACATTGTGGTGCAGACCCTACCTGAAAAAATAACTACAGTCAAAGGGGTTAGGGATATGTAGCTCACCTGGTAAAATGCTTGCCTGAGTTCAAACCAAAATAACCAAAAACCCCCACAATTACTGTGTACATCTGAAAACATACAATGCAAGTGAAAATCACAGAAACAATAGAGTATGTGTACAATGCTGAGACAAAGACAGAAAGAGGAAAGAAGCTGGGCACTGGGAGCTTATGCCTGTAATGCTAGCTACTTAGGTGGCTGAGAGGTTGGGTTTGTACTTCAAAGACAACCCAGGCATGAAATACTTTGAGACTCTGACCTCCAATTTAAACACCAGGAAAGTGGAAGTGGCTGGGGCTCAAAGTGGTAAAGCACTAGCCTTGAGCAAAGAGTTCAGTGACAGTGCCCAGGTACGGAGTTTAAGCCCCATGAATGACAATAGAGAGGCAATACTTAACTGTTGTATTTCAACATTGTCAAATCTATATCTGATTATTTGGATAAAAAATTAGCAATAGAGGGTTTAGATAAATATATTTTCTGGGAGGAAGTCTACTTCATGGGTAATGGTTTTTCATCAAATGAGAAATCTGCCAGCAATAATGGGAGATATCCAACCCTCAAACCATACATAAAGCCAGAGAAACCATTTGGTACATGTGCAAACATGTACACATACTGATAATTTTGCGTGGCCCAAGAATGATGTTATCAATTGCCAGATGGCTCTCGACAGAAGTTTCCCCACTCCTGCCTGTAAGAAAACTTGGTGCTCGTCAATGAACTTTAGACTTTAGAAATGTCATGAACACATTACCACTTTAGATGAGTTTTCAAACATGTGAAGAGTGATAGGCCTCTTCATTGGCTCCTATTGTGCCTCTGACCACATTTTGGGTGCACTACTTGCAAGGTCAAGGGCTCTATGTCTCATTTCTCTGCTGCTGCTCTCCTGCAGCAACAGCTCAGCCCATGCCTGTTATACAACCATTGCCATACACTCCATCCCCAAGTCCACAGCAAGAAAGCTCAATTGCCAACATACTGACACTCTGTTTCCTCCTAGATCCTGCATCAGCACCACCACAGGAAGATGATTTCGTAAGAGCACCTTTCTGTGTCTTAAATAGTAGCAATGAAGCTCTACTTTCACTCAACCTTAGAATGATTGACCATAGACATTATTCGTTGAAAAATGTGATTTCTGTAGTGGGGTGATCTTGAGTAAGAATCACTTCCAAAATTATAGCGATTGCCCAGGACAGTCAAAGTCCCCATTATAAAATGCCTAGTAGAAGCATTTCCCTCAGCATCCACGTTCCTCCTTGAATTCAGGATAATGTATTTGACAATCAAAACATACATGAGAAGTACATGCTTCAAGGGAAGCACTCTTGCCTTTTCTACTGGGAAGCAGCTTTGGCTGCGACCATTGCTTCAAACAATATTCTCTATCTGGTTGTCTAAGCTAGTGAGAGAAAACTGACCAGTGTAAAGTTAAAAGCCTATTCTAATCCTTACAATACTCTTGTTTGTATCATTACAGGCACCGAATGCAAGTGACAGGGGTACGTACTCACCAATTTCTGAGGAAGTATCCCCTGGGCTTCAGTTTAGAAAAGTCTCATTTTGGGTTGTGCTAGGAAGGAGGAGTGGGTCTTAGATGAAAAGCAATGATTTTGCTAGGACAGAACTATTGGCATTCAGGCTCTAGGCAGCAATCCTGGGTGAGAGTGAAAACAAAGCCAGTCTTTATGGAATGTGCCTTTACCTGGTGTTGTCAGAGATGAGTGAACCACTCTGCTGATTTTCTCCCAGATATGAGTACTGGAATAGGAAGATTTCTCTACTGATGGTCAAATTGTGGGTAGGGAACTGTGTTGCACGTTAGTTCCAATAGGAGAGTTTTCAGGAGCAGTGAGGTTCTACTCTCTGCTTGGGAGGATGAGAAAGGACAAAAGAAATCAGAAACAAATAGCAAATGTTGAGGTTTCTGGGTTGTTGTTTTTACATTTTAGTGGTAAAATGGTGTGTGACTGTTGGTTCTGAGTGTGCTTTGCATTTTGACCTAAAGATGATCTTTCCCCAAACTGGTCTTCTCTGCCTCTGCCATTGCCACACCCCAAATTTTATGCTGCAGGTTATAAGCACTCCATGAGGATTATGCACTGCAAGTTTCATGTTTGGCTTGGGGAATTCATCTGTGATGGAATCTGCTGGGCACAACTCTATCATACATATTAGAACCTGGAGACCATGTTTTTTTTTTCCACTTTGGTCTTCCCAGATCAGTCTCATTAACATCACTTTCATTGTTCTCCTCTTTGTGACTCTACCTCATTTAAATCTCTCAGGGGTGGATGACAGGATGCGACATTTCAGCTCATTGTAAAAGCTCCTCTATCTGAAGAGGAAAGAGAAACATGCCTTGACACACACATCCACCCTAGACCCGTCACACAATCACTAACATTAGGAAGAGTTTTGTAGTTTGCAGAAAGTCAAAGCCTACCCAAAAAATTCCTCCTGTAATCATTTCCAGAGAGTTAGGCTTTAGAAGATTTCTACCTTTGTATTGAGGATTTCAATTCTAGACTAGATTATTGCGGTGACAGGACAAAGGATGTTAATAGACACCTACATATATAACCTATGTATATGTCTGGGATACAGAGGCACGGGGAGAGCCATCACCGTCTTCCATAAGAAGAATCACTAACACCCAAAGACCTGACCCTGCTCCCGAGACATCTAAAGGTCCAAACAAGAAATTCTTTAGACGAAATACAAAGTGATCCGAAGGAGAAGGGAGGTAAGTGAAGCCTGGTGACTTTCCGACATTAACCTGGAACGATGGGCCCTAGAGTATGTGTGAGGGACAGAAGCTAGGATGCTGACTGAGCACAGTGGGCCCTGCCCAAGTTGGCTATCATCACCATTCACCGCTCTGCCCCTCCGACAGGTCCGGACCAGCTGGCCTCTCGGCTCCTCCACCTACCAGTCCCAACTACCTCGCTGCTCCTCACCTGCTCCTCACCTGCTCCCACTGGTCCGGTCCGCTTCGCCGCTCCTTATCTGCACCTCACCTCTTCCCACCGGTCCGGTCCGCCTCACTGCACCTCACCTCTTCCTCTTCCGACCGGTCGGGTCCGCCACAATGCACCTCAACACCTCCTCTCCTGTGACCAGTCTGGACTGGCTCACTGCTTCACCCATCCTCCGACCCTGCTCCACACCTGGTCCTCACCTCCTCCAACCGGACCCGTCCAGCTTGCTGCTCCACCCATCCTCCGACTGGTCCGGACCACCTCGCCACTCCTCAACCCCGTCAGGCTCGCTGGTGCGCCCATTCTTCCACTGGACTGGTCCACCTCGTCGCGGACTGGTCGCTTCTCACCTGCTTCTCACATACTCGTCACCTACTCCTCTCCTCCTCCTCTCCTCCTCCCACCAGTCCAGTCAGGCTCAATGCTCTGCTCATCCTCTGACAACAATAGCAGCAGCCCTTTTTGCCTCCTGTCACATAGGAGAGGCTTATAGAGATGTTGCTGCACATTTATTCGCAGCTATTGCCTTTATGGATTTGCCTCAACAAATTGAAACTGATAATGGTCCTGCCTATACTCAGGCCTTTAAAACATTGTGCTCACAGCTACATATTACTCTAAACACAGGTATCCCCTACAATCCTCAAGGACAAGGCATTGTGGAGCGAGCCCATGCTATTTTAAAAAATCCAATTTTAAAAATAAAAAGGGGGGAATTAGCTACCTGGAAGGCTTCACCACATACCATTGTGTCCCTAACTTTTTCTGTCTTAAATTTCTTAAATGTCTCCGAGGATGGCTTCACTGCTGCGCAGCACTGATGGGAGAGAGCTGCCATGCCCATGGCAATGGTGTGATGGAAAGCTCCTTGGACAGGAGTCCGAAATGGTCCTGATTCCCTCTTAGGAGGGGGTCGAGGATCTGCTTGTGTTTTTCCACTGGCTGCGGAGGCACCGGTGGATTCCAGGCCGCCTGGTTTGCCATGCTGAGATCCGACAGTCGTTCCAGAAAATGAACTTGAGGGAGCATGTGCCTCAAACCCGCAGGCAGAGGGTTCCATTCCCAACTTGGGGGCAAATAAAGGCCCTAACCTCCAAGAGTCAGGAGATGGTGAAGGGAGCAGGAAAGAACCTCACACCTGAAACCATGTTTGTGGCTTTGCTAGCCTTGTTAACTTGTGCCCAAGTGTCAGCTGAAGTTCACTGGGCCTACTTGCCTGACCCCCCTCTTGCCTGTCCGGTTTTGTGGGAGGAACCATCTATGAGAGTGTTTACCAATGCCACAGAGCACTTTGGGGGAGAGAGTGCTTAATTTTTAGAGCCATATTCTAAGCCTATAAATTGGACCAGGCTGGCTGCTAGCCCGCCCATTTGCATGTCCATGGACAACATGCATGAATGTGTTAGTGTAGCAGAACGTACACGTATGGTAAGGTATACAGGGATAGACTATGGCCTTGTTTTCTTCAGGGGAGAAATATGCATAATACTTCTAGAGTAGCTTTGACAGGAGATACTGTTCAGCCCACCTGGATTCCACTATGCCCAGAGACTTCTGCAGCTGCCGATGACCTGACACCATGGAGAACCTGTGGGTTCAACATCTTGTCCACTGTTCCAGTGGTGGGAGTCTCCCACTATGCATTGCAGGACTGGTCCTAGAGGAGTGATATGATCAATGGAATCTTGCTGACCACCATCTTGATCAGCCCACCTGGACAAGCTCACCCTGACATCTGGAGACTGGCTGCTGCCTTGAGGCCTACTTGGACTAATACCTCTTACCTTCCTGTGCCTTTGTTCCAGGGACCTATCCTTTCCCCTGAATTTGTGTCATTTACTGTGCAAGCTTATGTTATGCATCCTTACATGTTGGTGGTTGGGTCAAGTGAGGTTGTAAAGGACGGGGATACATTTCATGTCTCTTGCAAAAATAACTGTGTTCTTACTAACTGCATAAGAAATTTTATACATCCTGGAGCATGTACAGTGTTTGTAACTATGCAATACCCTTATCTTATGTTTCCTGCAGAGTTGTTGGAACCATGGTATAGTGACTTTGGGCTTCAGTTTGCTATTGCAGTTCAGAAAGCTCTTAGCCACTCATGCAGTTTTTAGGGAATACTGAATGCCACTGTTATTGCTACTATAATTCTTATTGCTAGTGCCATTGCTTCCAATCCATACATACAGCACAACATGTTAATACTTTGGCTAAGAATATTTCTGGTGCCCTTGGGACGCAGGTGCGAGTAGATAAAAAGATTGTGGAACATCGGAATGCTCTGGAAATAGCCATGCTGTATGTTAATAATCAGGTAAAACTGTTAAAGACCCAGTTAAAAATGAATTACCATGTTAATTATCAATATATTTGTGTTACCCCTCTTAAGTATGATGGAAATGTGACTTGGACCAATATCCAACGTCACATTTTAGGAATTTGGTCCCATGATAATTTGAGCTTTGACATTATGCAGCTTCAGGGACAGATATATGATATTGACCACTCCACCCTAAAGGTGGCAGACCCTGCAGACTTAGCTGCCTCAGTTCTCCATTACCTACAGGGATTTAACCCAGGAAATGCGTTGCAGCACTCCTTTTGGTATTTTTTCGGCATCTTCCTGTTCATTGTTTTGGTCTTTCTTTCTCTGCCATTCCTCCTGAGATGTATGACCCACTCTTTAGTCCAGGTCCAGGCTCATATGCACTTGCTCAATTTAAAAAACAAAGCAGGGGGAGATGTTGCAGACCATGAGGTGCCGGGAGCTGGCTAGGTGTGAGCAAAGGCTCCACCTTCGTTGACCCCAACCCTCAGGGCTGCAGGCACTTGCCCTTTTGTGCAGACCCTGAGGTGCCAGGAGCTGGCTAGATATGAGAAAAGGCTTCACCCCATTGTCTCCAACCCTCAGTGCTGCATATGTTTGCATATGTTGCATATGTTTCCCCTTTGTTTTGGGGAAGTACTTCTTTCAGCTTCTGGGCCTGGGGTCTTATCTGGGGAGGCATGGTAGACAAGGATTGATTGAAATAGAATGAAGAAGGATGTCTGCTGTCTGCATTTTTCCCAACAGAGGGTCCTAGGACAGCATTATGCAAACTTGTGACAAATACAGAAGGTGTATATAACTAAAGCCTTTTGCTGAAAGAAACAGTTGTGCCATTCAGCCTTCTCTCTGTCTCCTTCATCATTAATTCCCTTGCCCCTTGGAATCCTTGGCAGCAACAATAAAGTGAGTGATATCAAAGGGAACTGTCTTGAAGCATTTACTTCTGATCCAAAATGGAGCTTTATCTTATGTTTGTCATAAATCTACCTATTCTTCTCTCAAAGTGGAGCTTGCTTTGATATCTGATGGCAGGATGATAATATGCTACCACCATTCTGTGGACATTTCATATGAACACACTAAACCCATCCTCTCAGCAGATCTTGTGCATAAAAATGAATAAACACATGATCAAGTGCTGAAAACCAGATTGGAAGAGAAAAAGAAACCTCTGGAGCAAGGACCCATGATAGACCAATTTAGCAAAATGTTCTTTACTACTAAGCTTCACTGGTATCCCTAGGAACAATACCACAGACTGTGTTGGAGTGATTCTCTGACCTGTGGTTACCTCAGCCTCAGCAAAGACCTGCTAATGTCCTTGGAACGCCAAGGGCTCGAGGAGGAAAACCTCTAAAGCATTTCTGTGTCTGATGGTGAGCCCGACCATCTGGTCATGAGACATTCCCGATAGAAGAAATCCTGGGAAGATTGCTTTGCAGCTGCTCAAGTAAGGGTATTATTGTTAAGATAGATAGCACCATACAGACAGCAATTATATGATAAAAATGTAGCGATGTTTTGACAAGTCTTTATCCTATTATGTATTTTTCTGTTTGAACTTTACTTTTGAAGTTGTGAACTGATGTTGAAGGACCCTATTTCTAAAACAGTATATAAGTGCTGCCTTTCCTAAAATAAAACGGGCATTGGTTCCTTTGCCTCTGCATCCCCCGTGTCCTGATTTTCGCTGCTTCAGTTCCCGGGTCCAGGCCCCCTCTAGAGGGCCGCAACAAGTGGATCCCAAACAGGGACCCGATATTTGATCCACAGGAGATTGCAGAACGTGTTGCGAGCTCTCAAGTATACGTAAGATATAACGCAGTTATGGGACAAGCTAAGTCTACTCCTTTTACTTATCTTGTTCATCATGTGCTAAAGCATAATGGGGCTACCATCTCGTGTTCACAAATAGAAGAATGAGAATGTATACAGGTGGTAGTGGAATATAATCCTTGGTTCCTGGAGGAAGGTACTTTAGACTTGGAAGCTGGGAATGAGTAAAGAATAATGTGGAAAAGGCGTATCAGTGTGGTGACAAGGTTCCAGTTACGTTTTGGTCTATTTGGGCATTAACGCGTGCGGCATTAAGTATGATTTCTTGGGGCTGGGGATATGGCCTAGTGGCAAGAGTGCCTGCTTCATATACATGAGGCCCTGGGTCCGATTCCCCAGCACCACATATACAGAAAATAGCCAAAAGTGGCACTGTGGCTCAAGTGGCAGAGTGCTAGCCTTGAGCAAAAAGAAGCCAGGGACAGTGCTCAGGCCCTGAGTCCAAGCCCCAGGACTGGCAAAAAAAAAAAAAAAAAGTTTGATTTCTTGTGATGCTACTATAACATCAGCTGCTGAGTTAAAGGCTGATGTGGAGGAAGCAATGGATGCCTATAATCTGCCTGAGGAGGTAAAAACTCTAATTGGGCAGGAGCTAAAAGATAAGGCTACACCTGAGCAATCTCCTGTTAATTCTGTTAAAGAAAAATTAACATCAAAAGCTAAGCCTTCGGCCCCTACACATGCTCCTTCAGAAAATGAAGCTGATTTATGCAGCTCAGCAGCACAGTTGGAGTGCTACCGATGCTCTCATCAGCCTTGGGCAGTCAGAAAGGTGAAAGGAAAAAGGAAAAGATCACTACCGAGGCACCCGCCTGCCTTTGCTTTTCTCTTCTTTGGATTTGATTCTGATGAATCTGTTCCTCTCCCTTGCTATCAAGTGTCTTCTATATTTCGACACCCCCCCTCCCAGTCGGAGGTGTAGCTCAGCCCCCTTGTTATGAAGGTATTGACATGTTCACTTAACTTTGGAAAGCTGTCACCTTATATGGGGCCCACCTTGTGGCCCCATTCCAATGAATGAGGCTTCCCCACCATCTTTTCCTTACAACCAGCCACCAGCAGGGGGGCTGTCACCCCACATTTCTGTCCATCAGCTCAGAATTGGGAAAGGAACAGTAACTTTTCTTTGACCTCTCTAGAGTTTTCACTGCAACTGCATTTCAAACACACACCAGCACTACACATTTTGTGCAATGTTTCTTGTGTCCTTGTCCTTGTTTGTTATTTGTGTTTTGTGTGGACTGCTACATTGGGAAAAGCCTCTGGCGTGTAGCCTCCACAGGCTGATTGCCAGGGGATGGAAATCTCTGCTGAGCCAGCCGGCAGTGAAAAGGAAATCCTGAATGAGGGGGGCAAGGATTAAAGAAAAGGAAAAATACAAGACGAGATAAAAGACAAGAGGCAAAGATGGGGTACAGGAGGTCTGGATCTTGAGATTGTAACTCAAGACTGCAGCCAAGTTTATTCTTAACTCCCAGCTTATATGCAGTTTGGGAACCAGGGAATAGCATAGGGTTGTTAAAATTCAAGAACACAAAGAGGCTTTGAAGTTTGCAACATTTGATTACAGTAAACACAGGATAAGGTTGATTAACATAGGAATGTGCTCCAGAGAACATAGTAAGGCATGGACATAGCAAAGCAATTCCAGATAGTGGCTGTGAACAAATGTCCTTGCATCTAGCATATCCTGGCGACAACAGCACAGCCAGGGGTCAGAATGAATTTTAGCTGCAAGTTTGGCTCCCTACAGAAATCTCCACAGGGGAGGATCCCCCTGAGAATTTTCAGGGCCGCATGGTCTTTCCATCACTCTGGCTGCCAGCTGGTTGACACTGGACATGCCAGCCAAGGCATAAAGCCTCTATTTCTCTATCCTGTATTGTCTTGACTGGTTTTGTCTTTAAGGTTGGTACAAGTTTTAAATATAAATTTTTGTTTCCCATGTTTTGTTGTTCATTGACACATCTATAGGGAAAATATCAGAGTCTACAATGTGCTGTGTCCGCTTCTGCAAGAAAGTGGTTGGGAAAGTGCAGGCTGCTGAGAACCTGGTTCAAACAGCTGGCTAATCTTAGCCTAGGAGTAATTCAAAACTGTGAAATGCTCCTAGCTAAAATTGGGCTAAAGACTAGAGTCATGTACTGGGTGGGCTCAGTTTTACTCCAGGGGACCCTCACCCAGCTATCTTTAGGAGGAAAGTATTTAGTGTACTAAAATGTCTCACTAAAACTAGCAAGCCCTGGTGAATGAGACTGAAAATGCTAAAATCATTTATTAAAAGTTTTGTCTTAAATTTTGGTCATTGTAAGAGTAAGATTGGCAAAAATAACTCTTGCCACTGAAAAATATATGGCTGATATTTATTTTATGTGCTTTAAGTTATTTTGCATAAATATGTGTATGTGTGCATGTATGTATGTGTGTGTGTGTGCACATGTATGTGGGTATGAATAAATATGTTCAAGATTAAAACTGTACAGTGTAAGGTTAGTTTAACTTTAAACTTCAAAAGGTCATCAAGTTTTGGCATTACCAAAGGTTTTAAAGGATTATTACTGTAATAGGGAGGCCAGATCTTGCCCAGTGCCATCATTAGCTGTGGAGGGACTTCAGGTTGACTCCAGCTCATGTAAGAGCAGAAGCCAACTCCATCTCTACTAAGCCCTCCCCCACCCTATCCAGGGAAGCTCCCCTTTACTATGTTAAGTTATGTAGATTGACTACCTGAGGCCTGGGAGCTTCAAGGGAACCTGTGTCCTCCTCTTTATTATGATAAGTTATGTAGATTGACCACCTGAGGCCTGGGAGCTTCAAGGGAACCTGCTATGAGTAGGCATAGAATGATAGGTTAGTTCAAATAGATATTATGAGACAGACTGTAACTCTATTGGCCACCTGTGTGCGGCCTAGCATGCTCTGTAAGTGTTGTATCTTCATTGGTCACCTGCGTGTGACAAGTTTGTCTGTGATGTTTGCCTTATAACCAGGCTGGAAAGGCCACAGGGACACATGGTCCCAGCTCCCGAGTCTGGGCTGCACACGTGAGGACTGTCCCAGCTCCCGAGTCTGGGCTGCGACCAAGGCCGGTCAGTTCACTTTTTGTTCACTTTTTACTCCCCCAATAAAACTGTCTTTTTGTCACCTTGTAGCTGGAGACTGTGTGGTGGACTCTTGGGGGAAACCAGGAATCCCCTCCCTTTGGGGGGACCCCGTTTCATTGTAGCGAACCCCCACTCTACTTTAATTACTTTGTTTTAAAGAGGAACTATAGTTAAATTTTTTTTCTTTAATTTATGGTTAAAAAAAACCAACAAATTTAGGACAGGCCAGCGAACCTATCCTCAGGAGTGAGGGGTGAACTGACAAAGATGCAGCTTAACCAGTCCACACATGGTGGAACAAGTACTGGGGGGAATCCATGCATGGTGGAAAAAAGTGAACTGGCACAAAGGCATCAAGCCCTAAGGAGTAGCCCAATGGGGCTGGGAATATGGCCTAGTGGTAAAGTGCTCACCTCATATACATGAAGCCCTGGGTTCGATTCCTCAGCACCACATATATAGAAAAAGCCAGAGTGGCGCTGTGGCTCAAGTGGAAAAGCCAAGCCTAGCCTGGAGCAAAAAGAAGCCAGGGACAGTACTCAGGCCATGAGTTCAAGCCCCATGACTGACCAAAAAAAAGAGGAGTAGCTGGGTATATGCCCATTCTGTAGGACATGCCAATGCAGGCCTATCTTTGTCTTTTCCTTGCAAGTGGACATGGAAAACCTGATGGTAAAAGTAAATGAGTTGATTGGTATTTCTAAAACTGCCCCTTGGGAAGTACTAAAAATTAAAAATGTTTTAAAAGGAAAGTTAAAAAGTTTATGTATGATGTAACTTGATTTCTATGCTATTTTGCAATTTGGATATATTTTTAAAAAGCAAGATGCTAAGTCTGGATTCTTATGTTTGTAATTCTGTGCTTATAATTCTTGCATTAAGGAAAAATTGTCATTTGAGTTCAAAGGTTTTCTAGACAGTAACTCAGACTAAAGAAAAAAAATGGCTCTTTTAAAACAAGCAGCCTAAAACAGTGGGAGGTACCTGGTGCCTCTAGGTTTCAAAGTTCTTCAAATATAATTGAAAACTAAAGAGTAAATGTTAAAAAGAGGCTAGTAAAGGATTTAAAAATCAAAAATGGATTTCTGAATATAAAATTTAAAAATAAAACTTGTCCTAAATGTTTGTTTGAAGTTGGATTTAAAAAAATACGGTTACCAAAATGATTGTTTAATTGTTATTCCAGTTTGTCTATAGGTTTTTGTAACAGTTTCCAACAGGCTCACAGAAAAAGACAGACGATTTCTACAAGTTTGTCAAATGTAACTTTGGCCATCAGTAAGTTCCAGGTAACATCATGCTTAAAAACTACTTCTTTGTGGACCACCTTATTGCCTTTAATTGGAGTAAAGTAGCCTTATAGACAGGCTCATGATCTGAATTTGCAATTTGTGGCCAGCCCAGGCAGAGAAAGGTCCCTGTGAGAGTCTTTGTCTCTAATCGGCCAGCAGAGTACTAAAAACAGAGTTGTGTTGGAACTCAAAATAACAGTGTGCTAACCTTGTGGTGGAGAGCTGAGGGACAGCACTGGCCCTGAGTTCAAGTCCAGCAACCAAGAAATGCCAAAGGTACATTTACCCCAAAATGAAAAAGTTACTCATGGGACAAAGTAATGGAGCATCCAGAGGCAGTAAGCCACTGCTTGGATGAGAGAAATGTTGTCAAATCTTAGAGTCACTGGTGTTTGGCCTTTCAAACATTAATCAGAGCCGGGAGGTCCTAAAACATAGTTTGTAAACATGCCTTTCTAATGCCCATGTCTGTCTACTTTGTAACTGGGCAGGAACTTGCCAGTCATCTATGGTAGTGGGTATCAAAAACCAAGGTTGTCAAATGGGAGGATAGTTTAAAATCCCAACCCCCTGCATCTGCTCAGAACCCTAATTGACAGTGATAATTCTGAGCTGGCATATGTGTTAAAAAAAAAAAAAAAAAGGCTTGTGGACCTGAAATTGTGTTTATTAAAATCTAAGGCTTACTAAGGTAATTTAGCTCATCAGAGATCAGTTTCCCCACCCAGTTAGGAAAATGCTTTTGCAAACTAGAATGTTAAAAGGATACTCTACTGTAGCCCAAGAAAAAGTCTGTAAAGTTCTTAAAAGTTAAATGTAATTTCCAGTTTGGAGTAAAGCTCCCAATGGACATCTGATCCTGGCAACCCCTGGGTAAAGTAGGCTAAGGGTATAAGACCCTGACTAAAAAAGGTCATTGGCCCCAAGTCAGCCTAAAGAAATTACAAAAGATGGATGGTCTTCACCCATCAGCTCCCCTTTAAAACCAACGGCCCAGAGAAATAAATCCGAGGGCCACTGCCTAAACCAGTGGGATGCCAGCCTACAAAAGCCAGTGTACTTAAAAAAAACAAAAACCCCAAAATTAAAAAATTTCACTAAGTCAGGCATTAGTTTTAGCTTCTTTAACCAGTTTATACAGAAAGTTACAGACAACCCAACAGGAGGTGTGACATTTTATTAAAGCCAAGGGGAGACTCCAATGCCTACTGCTGCCACAGCCCCTGCCCATTTCATTTGGGTCAAGATCAAGGACGGCCTAACAGTCATCTACAAAAAAATCTACATTTTCACCCTGAGCCCCTCTACCTGGGGAAAAGGGAACTCATGTCATTGAATATTTATTAGAAACATTTGCAGTTATGGGTATTCCTTATCAAATAAAAACAGATAATGCACCAACCTAAACCAGTAAACAAGTACAAAAATTCGTAGAATTTCATAACATCTTACATGTTACAAAAATTAAATACAATCCTCAAGGTATAGTAAAACAAGCTCACTACATTTTAAAAACACAAATTAATAAATTAAAAGGGGGGAATGGCGCTGGGAATATGGCCTACTGGTAAAGTGCTCGCCTTGTATACATGAAGCCCTGGGTTCGATGCCTCAGCACCACATATATCAAAAAAAGCCAGAAGTAGAGCTGTGGCTCAAGAGAGAGAGTGCTAGCCTTGAGCAAAAAGAAGCCAGGGACAGTGCTCAGACTCTGGGTCCACACCCCAGGACTGGCAACAAAAACAAATAAAAAGGGGGAATATGGATAGTACCGAGGGGTATGCGACTTCTATGGAAAGTCTTTATAAAGTAGCCCAAGCTGTTATTGCGGAAGCACTATTTGTTCTTAATTTGTTTAATTTGCCTCAAAAAGATGTTTTAGCCTGTTGGGGCTGCTTTCTCTGACCCGGCTCAGAGGCTTATTTCTTTCTCTCTTATTACCCTCGTATCGTCCTCTCCCCTAACCCTCGGCCTGCAGGTCTGTCAGGGTGGGACGTAGGGGTGACTCCGGCCTGGCGTGCGCGCGACCCGCGTGGTAATGTGGCCGCTATCCTTCTCTGGGAGCTAGCGTACATAGACCACGGAGTAGGCTTCTGAGAGCAAACTAACTTTATTGAGAGAAGGACAAGGGGAGATGATTCCGAAGGAAGGGTGTTGGCCAGGGTTCCGATAGGCTGTGAGCTGTCACGTGACCTCCAAGGGGCTGGTCACTTGACCTCCAAGGGGCTACGTCACTCTGAGCGCGCCAAACCAGGGCGGGGCTGGTAGGCGCCAGGCTGGCTGCCAGCTAAGTCGGGGGTCTATTTGCCCAACCGGTTTCTCCGGATTCCAATGTAGAGAGGATGGAAGGGCCGCATTCCCCAGCTGGGGGAGGTGCCTCAAGCCCCTTCCATCCAGGGGAGAAAGATGGACCCCAACATTAGCCAGAGTGGAGTGCCACTTCTTAGCCCCGCCTTTGTTAAACAAGCCACAGGCTATCTGGACTCGATTGGGTGTAGGGTTAGATTGTGTTCCAGGTGAGTTAATAACCCAGGGCCAAGGGTATGCTTATGTTTCTGCAGAAGATGGCTGACCCTTCTAGCACCTGCTCCCATGGATCCAGCAACAAACACCCTTGCGCATCAAGACCTGGGTGAGATGTCCTCAGCTGGGTGATGAGGCCATTCCAATTCAGACTATGGCTGCTCCTAGCATCCATAAGAGACCTCAAAAAGGAAAGACAGCTCCTCTACCTACTTGGGGACAGGTAAAAGCACTATCCAACAAGGCTCAACATGTGGTGTTATCTTCTAAACATCTCTTCCTGGCTATGTGTGCCTTAATAACCTGTACTTCCACGGCCAAGGCCATGTCAGAGGTAACGTACTGGGCCCATATTTCCAGCCCTCCTTTATTGTGTCCATACTTATGGACAGAAGTTCCTGTTTCAGTTTCTACATCTATTACTGACTTACTTTCGCCCCTTATGGGTCCGGTATTCCAATCTTTCCTTTGGAAGAAGGACATCTTTTCTCTTACTCTCAGTTCTCTGAAGCTATCTGTCTTGGTCATTCCCCATGTTATCCCTTTCGATATCAATATTGGATTCAGCACAGAGGATCATATAATTCTAGTAGAACTCGGTTGATTAGAATGTCTTCTTGGTCTGTAGGGTCCCATACTTATAAGATAGATAATCGTTTTACTCCTGTGGGTCTGCCTAAATGTGACTCTTTTACTTATCTGAACTTAAATTTTACTGAAAGGCATTGGGAAAATTGCCGAGAAATGTTTCCTACCATATGGAACACATCCCAACATATTTGGTATGACTGGGGACCTTTTGGTGTGTGATTACAAAACTTCACCAAGTATAACTCATCTTGTGACCCCACTTTCTCTATAAATATGTCTAATGCCATTTCTGCTAAGCAGCTTTTAGAATGGTTTGGAGCAGGTTTTAGTGATGCCTCCCCTTGCCTGCTCTCGCCCATGATAATATGCTATTTCCTCCCCGTGTCATTTATGAAAACTAGCCACCTTTCTTGCCCCTGTAATGATAGCCAATGAAACTTACGTTGGAACTAAAAAAATCTTCAGCTTCTTACAATTTTACCGTTATATAGTCCTATAATCTTTCTGCTCGTGTTCATTTCCTACTAGTTTTAATGGTTGGCCCTACAGTTGTAGTTAATCATACCATATCCTGTACTAACTGCAAGCTGTATACTTGCTAAATAACAATGTCACTTTTAATTTTAGTCAAGATAGAATTATGATTTTGACCCAGAGACATCCACTTTGGGTGCCTGTTCACATGCTTTGTCCCTGGGCTAGAGGACCTGTACAAAGACTAGTAATATGCTTTTTTAAGCAGCTGCTGAAGAGGAGCCATCGCACACTTGGACTAATTGTTGCAGGACAGATCGGACTGATCGCCATTGCTACTACCACAGCAGTATCCAGAGCCATATTGCGACGATGTGTACAAATTCATGATTTTATGGTGCAATGGCATCAGGACTCCCATAAATTATGGCAACATCAGTTGGAATTAAATGCACATCTTCAAGATGAGGTAGAAGCCATTAAGGGAGGAGTGCTTTGGCTTGGACAGAAGTATCTGGCGTTATAGTGATGACTTATTTTGACCTGCGATTGGAACTCAAGTCATGTCCATGTAACACCTTATAAATATAATGCCTCAGAATATGAATGGAACAATATACAAATGCTTATAGATGGAGCCATCATGAATGGTTCTCTAAGTGAACAAAGTTTGTACAGGGAGGTTTTTGAGGCTTTTCAAAAAGAATTACCGAATGCCTCTTCTGTCGATGAGATAGCCCAGGGACTAGCCAAGACCTTAGAAGGACTAGACCCAAGGGAATGGTGACAAAGTATTACACACAGTGTAGGAAGTGCTTTTATTGCCTTAATACTTATGTATTTTTGCCTTAGAATACCGTTGCATCCTTGGAGTAATAAGATGCTTTGCTAAAAATGAATCTTCTGTTATTTTGCTCACTGCACTTAAGCTTGCACATGAGGTGGCTGCAGAGAAAAAATAAAGGGGGAATTGTGGTGGAGTGATTCTCTGACCTGTGGTTACCTCAGCCTTGGCAAAGACCTGCTAAAGTCCTTGGAACACCAAGGGCTCGAGGAAGAAAACCTCCTCTAAAGCGTCTGATGGCAAGGCAGATCATCTGGTCTGGTCATGAAACATTCCTGATAGAAGATGTCCTGGGAAGATTGCTTTGCAGCTGCTCATGTAGGGGGTATTATTGTTAAGATAGTTAGCACAGTACAGACAGCAATTATATGATAAGAGTGTAGCCATGTTTTGACAAGTCTTTATCCTATTATGTATATTTTTCTGTTTGAACTTTAATTTTGAAGTTGTAAACTGATGTTTAGGGAACCTATTTCTAAAACAGTTTATAAGTGCTGGCTTTCCTAAAATAAAAATGTACATTGGTTCCTTTGCCTCTGCATCCCCCGTGTCCTGATTTTTGCTGCTTCAGTTCCCGGGTCCAGGCCCCCTCTAGAGGGCCACAACAACAGATGGCATAAGAACGTGAATCCTTCAAAAGCAGATGATATCAAGGTTCTAAAAAGAATTGGAAAGAGAGATATTATCCAGTGCCTCATTTTTCATTTGAGGGAATACAATCTCATGTAACTTACTGATAGGGTATATAGTAAAGAAATAAAAATATCTTTTCATAAACTGCAAAAAAAAAAAAACCCAGTTGACTTGTATTTCAACATTATCAACTATATCCGATTATTTTGATAACAAAAATTAGTGATAAATGGTAAATGGTAAACATATTTACTGGGATGAAGTCTCCTTCAAAGGTAATTGTTTTTCATTAAATGAGAAATCTGCCAGCAATAATGGGAAATACCCAGCCCATAGACCATGCATAAATCCCGAGAAACCATTTGGTACATGTGCAAACATGTATGCTTCTTGCCATCTACGTGTATTGATAATTTGTGTGTGGGGGTGAAAGGGAAAACTGGGAGAGAGCAATAGAAAGGGTGACATAGTCCAAAAAGAAGAGTATGCATTCCCTGACTCCTGTAACTGTACATCACCCTCTGTACATCACCTTTATAATAAATATTTTTAAAAGGAGGAATATAGAAAAGTAGCACCAGTCCACTATGATAGCAGTATTTCCAGCAATGTGGAGTGATTAAACAAAAGAGACAAGAGTTAGACTCCAGATACATCAAACAAAATGCACATAATAGTATAGCACACAGTTTATGCAAGGCAGAAAGATCCAGTCAGATTTAAAATACCAGTTGTAGGTGATAATGCACATTTCCCAAATAGTTAGGCTGAGTGTCAGTTGCTTACACCTATAATCCTAGCTACTCAAGAGGCTGAGATTTGAGGATTGCCTGTTGAAGCCAGCAAGAACAGGAAGGTCCACAACACTCTTACCTCCAATTAGGTACCAAAAAGCCAGAAGTGGGGCTGGGGATATGGCCTAGTGGCAAGAGTGCTTGCCTCCCATACATGAAGCCCTAGGTTCGATTCCCCAGCACCACATATACAGAAAATGGCCAGAAGTGGCGCTGTGGCTCAAGTGGCAGAGTGCTAGCCTTGAGCAAAAAGGAAGTCAGGGACAGTGCTCAGGCCCTGAGTCCAAGGCCCAGGACTGGCCAAAAAAAAAAAAAAAAAAGCCAGAAGTGTAGATGTTGTCCACGGGCTTTCCATAGAGAAGTGAGTAATAAGAAGCTTAGATTCTACTAATAGTACTGGTAGAGATGTCTACTCGGCAGATGAGTTGGAGCCTCTGGGCTGCTTTAGGCCTCAACAAACCACGTCTGAAATCCATCAAGGTTCAGCTCAAGGCTAGCACTCTACCGCTCTGAGCCACAGCTTCACTAGTGGTTTATTGGAGATAAGACGCTCAAGGATGTTCCTTCCCTGGGCTAGCTTTGAATCATGATCCTCAGATCTCAGCCCCCTGAATAGCTAGAATTACAAGCATGAGACACCAGCACCAGGTGGAGAGTCACATTTTAAAAATAGCATCACAAAGAACAGCTGGCAGTTGAGGAACTGCAGAAGCTGCAGGAGCTTGCATCCATGAGAACAGAACAGCAGAAAGGAAGCCAGGGTTTTCATCCAACCCTGCAGACACCACAAATAAAGACAGGAGAATGTTTATGACCACTTCTGGTGGTGTGGCCAAGAGTGGCCCAGCATGAGGAGGCATTCTGGAGAGTAAAGCACAGAAAAATTGAGAAACTCTCCCTCTGCCTGAGTGTCTCAGGAGACTCCTAATGGTGGCAAAACAGACAGAGGTTTCCCTGGAGCAAGAGAAAGAAAAAACAATCTTTGCACAAGCTACTTCTTCCCAGGAACCCCACAGTCCCCCCACTTAATCAAAACCTGACCTTGATCCACAAGAAGCAATGTCAAGCCACTTTAAAGTCCATATTCCAATTCAAGTCCTCTTATCTCTGAAATTCTCCTCCCCTCCCCTCCAGTCTCAGTCTCCCACCTCCACCAGCCACCAAGTAGGAATGTGGGGGTCCATGCCAACAAACCCACCACCAAGCTTTTTACAGTCTTCACCACACAATTTCCTTGCACACCTTTAGCACCACTTTTAGCTCCTCTACCAGAAAATAGAAAAAAAATTCATATAATTAACTATTCAAGTATTGTTAGCCTTTGCCATTTCCGTCTCTCTGACCCCTGCCTTTAAACATTCAAGCATAAGATACCCCCAAGCACTAACTCAGCTACTAGTTGATCCAAGTAGCTGCCACAGTTCTCCTAGTTTATTATTCAAGGTCCTGGGTCCTGAGTGGCCAGGGAAATTCTCACGTGGCATACAAGCACCCTAACCAGGTGCATTTCTCCATGCTTTTATGTTTTCTCCGACAACTTGGCTTCCCTGCTGTGCAACCTGTCGCACTCCAGAACAGATATAGATTCTTCCTTTCCAGATGCTGTTGAAGACCTCTTCCTCCTGGGATCAGGTCAGAGGCAGGGTGCCCGATGTCTGCAGGGTAATGGGTCTAGTCTTCTACAGCTGCCCCTGAACTCAGGGGCTGCAGCAGAGGCCCTGGGGGGACATGCATGGGGAGGTAAGGCCCAGCCATGGTGCAGCGGGGCCAGCTGCATTTGCCAACCTGGACCACCAGCTAGTCTACCTTCCGGAGACGCCCAGCATCATGGACTGCTCCAGCAGAAGGAAGCTGTCTTCCTCCTCTTTCCCTTCTGCTTCCTTGTTGGCCTACTCTTCCTCTGCCCTAGGGAAAAACATGGCCTCCGGCCAGGGCACACAGACCTCAGCAGATGTTGCTGCCTTCAGACTCTTTCTTTAGCAGACTACTGGATTGAGGTAGTAGAATGACCTCATGACCAACCTCCCAGAGCATCTTAGCTTGACCATGTCAACTAAGAGAATCCCTGCCACTAAGCAACCTGTCTTACCTCAGGGCTGCACCTCAAAGTTAATTCTGTCAAGGAAGGCATGAACTAATGACTCATAGATATGTCCAGGAAGGGCACATCCACTTGTTGGAAAGTCTCATGTACTACAGAAAGTCTCATGTACTACAGAATGACCCCCTTGTTGTCCTAGAGTCATGATGGTGGCCACTGTTTTTCTTTAAGAAATGTGATTTTTACACCTGACAGTCCAGAGAAAGTTCAATGTGTGAACACACGGCTTCATATCAAGCAACAAATGGAAATGTGATGCAAACTAATAGAATTGATTGCAAAGTGAGAGAAGCTGTTTTTGTGGATTCTTGTGGCACAGGTAATATATATGTTATTCAGGGGTGACTTGCATTCTGCCACATGATGATCTGAGGGGAGGGCTAGGGAGAGAAGTAGAGGGAAATCTTTATCTTAACATTAATTACATTATCACCTAGGAAGGTATTTAAAGCTCCCTTGTTCCATCCATGGCCATCTGCTGAAAGTAGCCTTTTCTTGTTCCTAGAACTCCTGGAAAACAATAGCAAGCTCACCAAACAGGGGAGATCTTCAGAAGTTCTATATCTAAGGGATAAAAATAAAGCAGCTAAAACATCCACGCTCAGGTTGTATGGAAAAGTTTTTTTTTTTTCTCCTGGTTCAATATCTAGACATGGAATCACAGGGTCATATTGCCAGTATTTTCCAGCATGCCTTGTTTACACCTCTCCAAGAGCTAGGTGATGCCACACATGTGTTTTCATGGCTTCTCTGACCTTTCTTGCCAGGAGACCCTTCTCAGACTCTCTGCCTGAGCCTCCTGCTGTCTCCAGAGGGAGTTTATTCCTTTGTCTAGGACCTTCAAATAGCTTCTGCCCTATATTTCAATATCATATAGTACTTGCTACTAGCCTGGTGTTGGATGTGCATTTTGAAATTCCCCTATACAGATAGGTTAGAAAAATGTACCACTAGATTATCAATATACTGACTGCTCCCCTGTATCATCCTAGTTCCCCCAAAGGACCTGGTGGAGGGATAGGGCAAATGTGTTCTTAGTGAATTCCAAACCATTACTGTCATTCGTTTTTTCTTTTTTTTTTTTTTAATCTTTTAGGCACTTTTTATTTTCCAAAAAGAATTGTCATTAATATATAAACATCTCATTCTGTCAAAAAATTTCTACAACTATACAGCTGTTTGCTCCATTATTTGCATCGGAATTGACCACAATACAAAAATAAGAGGGAAAAAAGAAGCAAAACAGCAACTGATTTTATGCTTTTTGATGTAGGTACGTTTCCACTTATAAACATTTTTGAAGCCTCTTACAAAATTATTTACACCATGTTGTCTATTTACATGTTTTAAGAGCAACGTTTCTAACAAAGAAAACTATAATTTATCAAGTAATGAAAATAGTTTTCTAAAAAAACTTACTATATTACCACAAAATAAATAATGATAAATAATATTTTTAAAACAAAATTAAAATTTCATTTCAATTAAGACCCCTTTTGGCATTTTGTTTATGATTTTGCCCTTTGATTAACAGCATGGACATCACATTGCTATTTTCTATTGCATATATGGAATAGCGCTTGCTTTCTTAAGCTTTCAACCTATCATTGATATTAAGGCAGTCACTGAGTCAGTATTAACAACTAATTACACCGCACTATAATTCTGGTAAAATTATAGTGCCTCACTGTATAGTACATGCAAATTCCACATAAATTTTCATTAACCAAGAGTACTGCACAAGCATCTCAGGATATGAAAATTGCGTTATAAATTCAATATGTCTATGTGAAAAGCACATGTCCTTCTGAAAAAAAGATACTGTATTTAGCTTATTATGAAGTTTAACTTTTGTATACTGGAACTATTTTGAAGCTCGAGTTTACCATTCATATAAAACATCTTCCATATTTAAAATAATTGTAGTAATCAGTGCATGAAATTTCCTAAAACTCATTTGAATGATTATTCCTTTCCCCAAAGAAATGAATTTGGTAATAATATTTGGAGAGGCAACTGACCCCCAAATTCTAATAAGTGTATTCATGTGGTTTTTTTTAATGTGTGACTCTCTCCCCGCCCCCCAAAAAAGAACCTTAAAAAACTTGTAATAAACCTATAAAGCTGATTTGCATATTTACAAAATTTTCGATAGCAAATATAGGCAACTCATATAAAAAGAAAAGTATTTGTTCAATGGCTATTTGTGAATTGCCAGGTACACTGCGTACCTCTAAGGAATTATCCAATATTGAGAAAAATTATTCTACTCAAGTAAAATCTTGACATACCAATCCCTCTTTTTCCGGTGCCTGAAATTGATTTACTAAAACACTGTACAATTAACGCGGGTGCCCGGCTCCAGACACCCACGCGCGCCTCCCTCCAGCAGGCCCCATGCTCACGCGTGGCTTCCTGTCATGAGATGAAATCTGCTCGAGAAAAGCCATGGACATCACAGCCAGCATTCCAGACACTTTGGTATTGATACACTGTATTCCTTGTTATGTCACATATACAAAATACACATTTCCAGTCTTTCTTTTTTTTATATGAATAGTTAGTGTGGACTAGGGCCGGCGGCCTGCGGCGGGTGCTCAGTTCTGGTGGCTCTTCATGTGCAGCGCCAGGTGGTCGGAGCGCAAGAAGCTGCGGTTGCACAGGGCGCCCTGGAAGGGCTTGGCGCCCGTGTGCTTGTGGTAGTGGCGGGTCAGCTCGTCAGAGCGGGCGAACCTCCAGTCACAGCCTTCCCAGGTGCACTTGTAGGGCTTCTCACCCGTTTGAGTCCTCAGGTGAGCTTTTAAATGAGAAGACTTTGTATAAACTTTTGTGCAACCAGGAAAAATCACAGTAGTGGATACTCGTTTTTCCAAATCCAGGTTACTCCTTCTGTTGTATCTGACAGGTTGGATGTTTTGTGAATTAACTGGCAGGTTGGCGGGGATATTTGGATTGTGAATTGCCAGTTTAGAAGCAATTGTAGCAGCATAGGATGGAGGTGGGGTTAAATTCTGGAGCATCTCTGCTTGTCTATCGGGATTTCCAGGCTCTGAGCAGGGTGGTGATGGGGGAAAGTAAGTGGCCTGTTGGGGAAGAAACTGACTTGGCATTGTTTATGTGCATGGGGCATGCCCTGGAACTGTTTCACTGCAGTCTGCAGAACAGCAGAGCTGTGTGTGCTAAGACCTGCCATGGCGGCTGACATAGAAACATTAAGGGTGTCCATTACTGCTGTCTGGTTTGTAGAACTGGGCATGTCTAGATCCGGTGTATTCAGTAGCTGGTACAGGTGGGCCCTGCTGGGAAGGGACAGACAGATGAATGTCTAGAGTGGGAAGTTCTTGTTTGTTTGATGAAAATATTGCTCACCTCTGGAGCTGCGGTCTGATGTGAGGTGAATATACTGGTGAACTCGGGGAGGGCCTGGGTCGGGGCCGGAGGAGGGGCGGTCGTTTCACTCTGGTGGCTGAAAATGGTAACCGGTTCTGTCGTGATCTCTGGGATTTGTAGAGGCCAGTTCTCAGGTGAGTGCTGTCTGGGAGGAAGACGTTCATGCTGATACTGTAAGGTAACCCTTCACTGTCAGTGAAGAACTGGTCTACCACTGAGGCACTGTCTCGTCTGTACTTTTTATGCTCTGGAATTATTGGAACTGGAGGAAGCTGAAGCGACAGATACTTCTCCATTTCACATCTTGTCTGGACCAGCTCCTTGGCAGGCAGTCACGGGCCGGCGGCGGGCAGCGGCGCCGGCTGTGGGGGCGCGGGCTGCGCCTGCGGGTGGTGGTGGTGTGGGTGCTTCAATTCCTCGCCCACGAGAGCTCCGTGTCGTGGGGCGCGTTTGCGGCGTCCAGCGCCAGCTTGAGCTGCGCGAACACCGGCTCGTCCTGCGGGGCCGGCGGCTGGGGCACGGGTCCCAGGTGGGCGCTCAGAGTCAACACCCGCGTCGCCATGGGCAGCCGGGGGCGGCTCCGGGCGCAGGGCACAGATCCGGAATGCTCTCCACGTAGCTCGCGCGCTGGCGCAGGTCCTCTGGGTGGAGGGGAGCCTCCAGGCAGAGCCAAGCGAGCCCAAAGCGAGCTCAGTTCTCCAAGGCATGTAAGCAAAGCCAAAAACTCTTCTGCTCCGCCCCGAGTAGCCGCCATCGTCCTCCAGATGGCCACTTTCTCCCCCCGTGCCGCGCCGCGCTCTCAGGCTCTCCGGAGCCCACTCTCACCACTGCCAATCTTCCCTGGCGAGCTGCGAACACGCGCCCCTGCCCCGAGACTACTCCTGTCATTCGTTTTCTGAGGTAGACGTTTAGGTTTGTGTGTGTGTGTGTGTTTTATTATCTTAGCAATTGAATCCAGGTAAGAACTTTAGGTCATGTGCATTACACAGGCTAGGTATTATTTCCCTGGAAGCCTGGAAGCGACCCTGTTACCAAAGGATGCCCGATGCAAGGGTGCGTGCACATAAATGTGAGATGTTATTGGAGGTGGTGGGATTTTCCTCAACATCTTCCCCTCCTTGGATTATGTAGTTGGTAACTGCCTACCAAAAGATGTCTCTGTGGAGATTATGTCCTAGGGCATGGGAAGGTTTCTCTATTGTTGCTTTAAGACTCCTTTGACCTCACCTCTACCTTGCCTTTTGCTGATTATTTTGGAGATGGTGTCTAGTGAGCCCAGGCTAGCCTCCAGCCACAATCCTTTGTATCTCAGCTTTCTTACTGTCTAGGACCAGAGGCATGTATATTAGTAATAGTAATAAA
Source organism: Perognathus longimembris pacificus (assembly GCF_023159225.1). Classification (NCBI taxonomy): domain Eukaryota; kingdom Metazoa; phylum Chordata; class Mammalia; order Rodentia; family Heteromyidae; genus Perognathus; species Perognathus longimembris. The sequence goes on along the minus strand of NC_063163.1, from coordinate 93,610,767 downwards.
TGGTAATAACAAGGTAGCCACAGTGAGCCAAGGACCCAAGTGTTTAACAAAACAATAAAATGTATGTAAGATGCATGCAATAAATAGTATTTAGCTGTGAACCATTATAATGTGGATGCACCTACAATGCCAAATGAAGTACCAAGAAGACATAAAACAACAGAGGCCGAAAAGCAATGACTAGATGTCAAGGACTACAGAGAAGGTACAGTGGACACTTTAATCACGAGGCAGGGCCTTTCCATTGGGTGTGATGAAAATGGTTGGGGACTCTGAAGAGACTTGTACAATGTGGTAGGATCTGACTCCAGCAGGGCATGCTGCTGAGGTGTCTGGAGGACACGGAGAGACTAGTCCTCTGAATCTTAGAAAGAACCACAGTGGAAACCAGTTTATAGACTCATCAAACAAATACAACTACCCTATGATTCACTGATGCTAATCCTGAAATCACAAGATTTCAAGGATATAGTAAAGCCATGTGTACCATTATGTTCCCTTATTGCAATATTCAAGGTATGGAAACAGAACCCCTCAGTGGACAAATGGATCAAAGTGTGAGATGAAAGATAGATGATAGGAAGACAATACACACACACACACGTGAATTTTACTCACCCATCAAGAAGCATCCTTTCTATATTAAATTATTTGTAAATACATAAAACCTGAAAAATTAAAGTTTTATTATGTTAAGGAAGTATTGTGTGAAGTAGTATCATGTCAAATATTATATAAATGTTATGAAGTGTCAGGACTAGAGAAACAAAGGACATATATTTTTATATGTTTAAGTCTAATTTATAAATATGTATGTAAACATAAACAGGGTCATATGCATAAAGTATGGTATATGAAGGGGAAAATTCCAGTGGCATAACTCCTTTGAACAACTAACTTATAGTCTAACAGAATGAATAGCAGAGCTGGGCACAAAAGCTCAGGGACAGCTCTCAGGCCTTGAGTTTAAATCCCATTACTGGAAAAGAATTCTAGCAAGCCTGGTACTTGAGGTATATGGAGTGGGACAAGTTAAACGGAAGGGTTAGACAAATGAAGAGAGGAAGCATGAGAGAATACAGTCATTATATACAATATATATGAAAAAAAACTAGGAAAATGGAGGGGATAGGTGGGATTGGGAGAGACAGAATTATGAAAGAGGTGATATTGACCAAGACACACTGACATCCTGACTTGAAATCCCTCTGTACAACTAAAGGCAATACTAATAATAAAGAATAACTCCATCTTGCAGAAAGCCTCTAGTTAGCTGTTCTGTGTGAGAATATGCCAGAATGCAGCAACATGTAGCCAACCTTTCCATGGCCTGACAGTTTTTGTTTAGGCCAGTTGAGTACATAGAAACAACTTTCCCAGAGTCTGATTTTCTCTGTGCTATCAGGAGTTAGCAGAATCAGTTCTGCTCTTTGAACACTAGGAGGTGGTATACATCTGGGTGTACATCAATTCTGCACTGGTCTTAGAGCCAAACCAAACAGGAGCTTCTTAGAAGTTGGTACCTTCATTAAATGCAGTTGCTGCTACACTGTCTAGTACCAAACTCTTTGCTTACTAAATTAAGACTTGTATAAAACACTGTTGGAGCTGTTGGCAATGTCCCAACTTGGAGGCAGATATTTCCTTTACATGTCTTGAGAAACATCTTGAGACAGCCTGTTTGGGCACACTATATGGGAAAATACTGGTTTTCACACACTTGGATAAGCAGTTTCCACGGAAGTGTGACTTATTCCCAGAAGCCATGCTCACTAGACTTTGACTAATACCATTGTTTCTTATTTAGTAGATGGACAATCACACAGCAATAATAGGTTCCTATGAGCAACCTAGATTGAGAAGATCCATTAAATTTCACGAAAAATACTTGGTCTTGGTTATCCTGGGCACTTGTTCTTGGGAGGGACCTCTTATCTATTTTGCTCCTTTTTTACTTTATTAACCTTCTAACCAGATGTATTTTTTCATGTCTCCAGGCCAAAGTTACATACCATGCTATAGCATCCCAAACTATGATCTTCAGTGTCTCTTAGTCCTGTGGACCAGGCATCCATAAAATTTGACTTCCACAAATCCAGTTGGCTTCTGCCTTGGCTCTGTGGACTGCTCCCTAAACCTCTGCCAATCAGCAAATAGTTGGGGAGGGGCATATGGAAGACCCTATTCAGCTTAAAGCAGCTACACATGAGACATGCACACCACTAAAGCCAGTGTTGGTTCTCTTCTTTCATCAGTGAGAATAATAAAAAAAAAGTCTTCCCTTATGGAGTAGTGTCAGACAGATTTAAAATACCCAGGGTCAAACCAAACATGGGAGAAAGCCAAGCTCATGAAATGGGCCAGCAGAAAGGCAAAAGTAAGAGGCCAAGTTGGTGAGATGTTCCCTTTTGAGACTAATTCCAATTGATGACCAATAAGCAAGGCCCCTAAAAATAATCAGAAAAAAATCCCCCCAGAAACCTGCTCCTTCTCCATTTGGCGCAGCAGCACTACACTCTGCCTAGCTGCCCTGAATTTCTCTGTAATAGTATCCTAATAAACCTATTTCTCCTTATCATTTATTTCAGTAAATTCTTTTATGAACGCTCAACTTCAGAAAATCCACATATCCTAAACAGCAAAAGCAGGTTTAAATATCACACAATATACAAAATGGTTTACATTAAAGTTCTTGCCTTTAATTGAATGGCCATTTCTTTAGAATCATCCATGCAGGAACAATTCCCACATATCTCCCTCCCCCAAATCCCACTCTACAAATTCAGATTCATATTTCTAATTCTATAGGATATGTCTTCCAAAGATCCCAAATCCCCAAGTCAATGTCTGCCTTCCATTCCTGATCCCCTTTCCTTTTCCTGTTCACCCTGAATCATTATTTGAAAGTGTGGCTTCTGTGCTCTGTTCAGATGTACTTATTTATGCTCAGAATTTCAGCTTCCATGTGCCCAAAAAGTAACTGTAGATACATGTGCCCAGCTAAGCAAGCAGCTATTAGGGGCACAGGTTGGGTTATGGGTCATACAAAGGCCAGTCACAATGGGGACAAGAGTTGGCACCGAGCCACTCCACGTTGTTATGCCCTAACTCACGCAGCACCTGCATCAGCCTGGCTTGTAGGTGAGCAAGCATCCCCAGGTGGTTGATATCATCAGCATTCTCATAACTCTCACGTGGGGCAGGATAGCGCACACGTCTTAGCTTGGTCAGTCCAATGGTATGATGTGGAAGGCTTTCCAGAACAGACATGGAGACAGGGTTCCCAGAAAAGGTGAAGACTGTAAGCTGGGAGCATTGGCATATGGCAGGTAGAATGGCAGTGAGTTGAGAGTCTATGATGCCACATTCATTTAAGCTCAGGTTCTGGAGGGTGGCAGACACACTCTTCAGCAGAGCTCCAATGCTCTCAGAAATTACATTACTCAGTCTGACCCTGTTAAGATTCAGTTCCATCAGCTGCCTGGTGTTGGGGCACTGGGACAGATTCATCAAGTCTGATTCCAGAAGCAGGCAACTGGTGACCGAGAGAATCTTCAAGGGGCTCACCAGGCATCTGAGGAGAGACAAAACAGTTAGTGCTGGGAACTAGTGGTGATGTGGTGGCAGCCAGTGGGGAAGACCTATTCTTCATGATAGTCAGTCTCTAATATAACATACTGTAAAGAGGCATTCAAGCAAGTCCAAGGTTTGGTAAAATCCTACCTACATTGTGAGCTGGGTCAAGGGAATGAAATGTCTAACTCTCCTTTCGTTTATCTTCTGAGCAGAGAAAAACACATACATAGTTTAGGGATCTGGGTGCTAAACAAGATGACTATGGAACATACTCTGAAAAAAGCCTGAGCCTATGTCTTGGGGGCATTAGTTTATTTTGGTTTCAGAGACACATCTGGTAATACTTTCAATTATAAATTAGGGGAAAATTAAAGAAGAAAATCTTCTCATCACAACTCAGACTTCCTTCCAGCCAGTGTCACCGATTGACCCTCCCCGCCTCCCGTCCTGGGGCTGTATGGCCTGAAGCCACTCCTACACCTTTTGGGTCCAGAACCAGAGGGAGTAGTTCTGGCTCGGTCTGCCTCCTGTCCACGTGGACCCCTTCAACATGACACCGCCGGAGCCCAGGGGCGGTCCTATTGGGGCATGACGTCAGCCTGTGGGGGGAGTCCCAGGATGCCACCCTTGCCAAGACAGCCCGGCTCAGCCAATTAGCCAAGTCCTTCCCTTCCTGCCTCTGTCACCGTCACTGTCACCATAATAAATCCTTCCCTCCAGCCCACTGGGTGCGGAGTTCAGTTCAAACCTCAGACTGTCTCCCTGGAGTCTTTTTTCCGCGCCAACCGTCTCCCTGGAGTCTTTTTTCCGCGCCAACCTCCGACACGTGAGAAGGGGCAGGGAGGGAGGCTTCAGTAACTTACTCTCCTTGGCTAAACACGGTCCACGAGAGTATGCCTTTGCCTTCTGCTGGCGGAAGACAAGGCCTAGTGCTCTTTCATAGTTTTGGGGGTTCAGGCATTTTCTCCAGGAGAAGGGGAGGAAGGGTCCTCAGAGGCCCGACACTGAGCCACAGTCTCACTATGTAGCCCAGGCTAGTCTCAAAGGCACTCTCCTACCAAGCCTCACAAATGCTGGAATGACAAGTTTGGTTTGCACCCCATCCAGTGTGGTTATATCTCTTATGTCTCTTTAGTCAGGACATTCTATATTGCTTTAGGACTCTGCCAGAAAAAAAGGCTATAATTGGTGCAGCCTATTTGTCTTGGACTAGAACTGAGAAACAAAATACTTATTTAAAAATAACAGAGCCAGGGGCTGGGGATATAGCCTAGTGGCAAGAGTGCCTGCCTCGGATACACAAGGCCCTAGGTTCGATTCCCCATCACCACATATATAGAAAACGGCCAGAAGCGGCGCTGTGGCTCAAGTGGCAGAGTGCTAGCCTTGAGCGGGAAGAAGCCAGGGACAGTGCTCAGGCCCTGAGTCCAAGGCCCAGGACTGGCCAAAAAAAAAAAAAATAACAGAGCCAGGTGCTGGTGATCCACACCTGTAATCTGAGCTACTCAGGAGGCTGAGATCTGAGAATCACAACTGGATGCCATCCTGAGCAAGAAAGTCCATAGGATTCATCTCCAGTTAACCACCAGAAAAACAGAAATGGCACTGTAGCTCAAGTGGTAAGAGTACTAGTTGAGCAAAAGAGCTCCAGGACAGCGCACAGGCTCTGAGTTAAGCCCCACAAGTGATAGGAAAAAAAACAAACCACAACAAAACCCCAACTTAGAAATGATGTACCTAGCCTTTTCTTTTCTACTATTAGCAACAAAAAAGGGAAGGAGCTAAGATTACCTCTAGCCTTTTTAAGAGCAGTCTGGTGACAGAAATCATACATAGGAACAAGACAATTTCTTGACATCCAGGATCATATTGCTTGCGATTGGCACAGAATAGACACTCATTATTCTTGAAATAAACATAACTTGTGCTATCTCTTACCTGAGCACACTATGCAGGCGGCCTTGAAGGAAGAAGAGAGATTCCAAATGCAGCTCCTGGAGGTGATGCAGACAGAGGAACTGAGTGCTTAGCTGGTTGACACACTGTTCTTCATCCTCTGAGGAGGTACCGGGAGATATCTGGATGTGGGACAGGATGAGTCTGCGCAGATTATGCATCTGGCCCAGATGAGAAGCAAACTTCCCAAAAATTGGCAGTTTCCAGGTAAAGCTCACTTCCAAATCTTGGACAGAGTCCAGTTTTACCATCTTCAGGATCATCTTAATATTCTGCAAGGGTACTTCAAAAATCCTCAGCTTCTTGCAGCTTAGATACAGTAAACCTTTCCTTTGCTTGACCTTCTCAATAAGGGAAGTGAGCAACTCATCATGGCTTCCTTTATTGAGGTACAGGTCTATGAGCACCTGCACAGGAGCCAAGGGTTGTTTCACTCCCCTTCCAGAATCACCTACTTTTTGCTTCTTCATCAGTGGCTGGGCAGCCTCTGGCAGTAAGCACAGACCATCCCTGGTTCTAGTCCATACAGTCTCTAAGTCTTGAGGAGTTTTCTGGCGTAAATCCAGAACTTGCAGTTTCCATTTCCTGTGGTGAAAACAAGTGATTAATTAAAAATAAAAGGAGTCTCAGAATACAGGCAAACATAAAGTGTCTAACTTAAACTTCTACTCAAAAACCTAGTCATTAGTTGCTGCTCACATCTCTATTTGGATTCTGCTTTTTCCTCTGGACATTTCTTCTAGAAGGATAACTTTGCCCTTAGATCCTCCCTGGTGCATGTTTGTCTACCAATCTAGGGGTTGAACACCAGACCTCACAAGTTCTAGGGAAGGGCTCTTCCACTCTGAACTATATCCCCAGCCTCTGTTTCCTATAACTTTATGTGCCACTGGGAAGGAGGGCAGACATGTTCCTTAAGTCCCCTATGCATGACCTGGTAGCTTATTCTAAGAGCTATCAGTAATTGCTTCTTTACCAGCACCCTCCCAAGGCCATGCTCTCTATACCTTTGACACCAGCTGTGTCATTCTCATATTCCCAAACTGCTGAGTCTTCCTCACCTAGGGCGAACCTCTTGAGTAAGAAGTGTATCCAGCCCTCTGAGCACAGCTTGGAAGGCCTCCTGGTGAGGCTGCCATTCCTTCATCAGAGTCCCCAGAGGAAGGCAGGCAAAGGGCCAAGCCTGCACAATTGCCTTCAGGACCTCATTGTGTCTCCCAGCATAGGCTGCTGTGAACAGAGATGGAAAGAGCTCCATAGGCAGCTCTTCCAGAGCAGCAATGGCTAAGGCCTCATTCTTCAGCAGGCTCTGCTCAGCCAGCTCCAGGAGTCTCGATGGGTCACACATGGTCTTCTTGATGAAACTGTTGCAAAAAAAATGATGAGAAAACATTCATGCAACAAGAAAGTCTTCTTAGCCCAAGCATGAGTAACTTCATTTTCTCTCCTCACCCCTTCTGAATGACCAATTCAATCCCAATGTCATTGGTGTAGCAAAAGTGGAGATCTGTTTACTGAAATTCCATTCTGTACTCTGGCCAAAAAAACACACCCATATCTCTGCTGGCCCAGTGATGAGGAGGCAGCAATATAACCACTGTCATCATCCTACATCTACTCACATCTCTAATTCCAGTCCTCCTGGAAAGTAAGTACCAAGAGCACAAAAGCTGAAATGGCCTTTTTTAGAAGAAAAGTTTGAAATTATACTTCTCTGAAATACTTCTTTAGTAGAACTGTTTGGGATCTGTTCATTTCTGAATGTCAAAATACCTGCTTATACAGAGGAGTTAACTTGGGGATATGATCTAAGTAGAACATAAAACTCATGTAAGTTTTATGTGTAATAATCCCACAGCGATTGAGAGAAACTTATTTAATGTTTTAAAATTATAGCATAAATTAATTGTACAAATGGATTTCATCAAGGCAAAACTCAACAAGAATTGAGCACTACAGTAGCTAAGAAAACCTAACCAACCAAGCAAAACAAAAACCTGTTTTCAACCTAAAAGCCTAGAGAAAGATTCAGCAGTTCTAATGGTCCTGGAGACAGGGAGACAAACCAGAAGTCTGTCCTACAGCTGCACCTCTATATTGAAGCATTAGGTACACAGAAGAGATATTTATGGCCTCTGTGCCAAATGAAGTCTACTTATAACCTTGTTTTACTTTATGGCATTATATATGGATGAGTATCTTCTTAAATAGAGACTAGAGAAAGAATTTTAAGATTACAAAAATTTTATCCACTTTATATCCTAACTTGAAAAAGATATAGACATTTTTACCTTTTTAAGAACACTGGTCCTAATTTTTCCATAAAGTAGGAAGAAAAACTTAACACTTTTCCCAGGGATCCTTGTGCTTCAAGGATTAAAGTGACTATTTGGTGTCTGGTTTTCGCTTTATTGATTTCCACTCATTTACTATTAGAAGCATCAATGCAACCTGTGCAACCTTCTAAAACTATTGTATAGGCTGGCAATATAAACACTGCAATGTGACTGCCTCATTTAAATCTTGGTGACACAAGAAAAAGTGAATCTGCATGTGTGTTGATTTTGATTAAGCATCTAAAAAGTATAATGTATATTTTTCTAGTGCTATGAAAACTAAATTTCATTAGAATAGTGAACTATTTTTCTTTAGTCTTCAATGTTGGGCTGAGACTGGGAGGGATCACAGTTACAGGCCTGCCCATGAAAAAATGTCCAGGAGACTCCATCCCAAAGGAAGTGTGATGGCACATGGCTATCATCCCAGTTGTGATGGGATGAAAAACAATAACAACAACAAAAAACAAAGGTAAATCCAGGTCCAAATGTGGACATAAAAAAAACAAAGACAATATTTCAAAATAACCACTTCATAAAAAGAACTGGAGATATGGCTCAGCAAAAGAGCACCTGCCTACCAAGTACAGAACACAAATTCAAAGCCTACTACTACTCCAAAAGGGAAGAATACAAACAAAGCAAGTTGAACAAGAATGTGCACATCTATAATCCTGGATACTGAAGAAGTACAGGTATATATTTTCAACTACTGCAGCCTCCCACTGATATTTAACCATGGTCCAAGACTGGCTTGGGAAAAATCACAAACCCTACCTGAAAAACAAAAAGCAAAAGGACTAGGGGGCATAGCTCAAGTGGTACATTGCTTGCCTACCAAGAAGCAGCAGGCTCTGAGTTCAAACTCATGAATCACCAAAAATAAACAAATAAAAAAGGAAAGAGAAACAGGAAAAAGGGGAACAGGAAAGAAAAAAAGAAAAGGAAAGGGAAGAAAAAATGGAAGTTCCAAAAACTGAAGGTTGACAATGATGGCTTCATTGTGGATAAGCAAACAAAAATATCCTGAGCCATTCAACAGCATCTTGCTGTGTTGGAGAATTAAAGTCTCCAACCAGTGGAAAAATTTAGCCCCAGCATGGTTACTCTGATGCCTCATTAGCACACTAATAGGCCCTTGGGAACACATTCCCAGTAAGGAGTTCCTGGTGTTTGTGGGCCAAAGGAAGCCACCTGTTGTTGTGAGAATCTCCTTTTCCCCCCTGCTTAGCAAGTCTCCCTGAGGAGACTTGCTTGACCAGCTGCCTTTAGTGTTAGATTCTCACTATAAACAGGAAAGTCTCCTCACTGTTATTTCACAAGTATTTGGAGAAGTCAAGATTGATGTTATCTAGCCTTAAGGATAGTAGCTAGGAGATAATTATAGTTCTACCTCAGTTGTATACAGTTCCTTGTTTTGATATCAACAATCTTTGTAGTCACTACCTCCTGTAATTAGAGGGGCATTTGTACCAAGTTCCTGCCCTCACAGTAGGAAATTTCCTCCACTTTTGTATTTGAGACAAATGTCATGCTGTATTGATCTTTTACCCTGTAGTTGTAAAATTGGTTTCTAACCCTATATAAACCCTGGCCCTCTTGGAATAAAGTATGCATTGGTTCACTGGCCTTGCATCCCCCCCCCCCTGCCCCCCTTGTCCTCATTACAACTGCAGTTACCCAGGTTCAACATTGCTGACCTACAGTGTCCACACACCACAAAAACCATTCAAGGCCAAGGTGTATCCCACCTGATATGAGAGGCTAGAGTAGTTGAAAATGTATAACCTGAGAGTGAACCAAGATAAACCAGTTTTCCAGGACTGACCACCTCAGGTCCACTGACCCTCAACAAGTCAAATTAGCATAATAGACATTGTGAATGTGACCACAGCTTGAGTATGGGGTCCTCAACACACTAGAGCTGCTTCCTAAAATATTGATTTGAAGTCAGGATGTCATGTTTGTGAAGCACGTACTGTTCCATTTGAGCCAAGGCTTAGCCCTTAGTTATTTTTCAGGTATGGTCTCATGTTATTGTCCTAGGCTAACCTCAGACTGCAGTCCTCCTACCTGGGCCTCTTGTGTAGCTGAGATAATAGGCATACACAACAATCCTCAGTATACTAGCTGAAATGGTCTCTGTCACTCTCCCAGTCCCCATCTCATAAGTGGTTAGGATAACATGCATGAGCCACTCTGCTCAGCTAAGTGATCCTTCTTGCAAAACAGCAAGAGAATACATTTGTGCAAAATGGAAAAAAATGATTTAGGAAAATAAAGACTTTTCCTACTTCCCTAAGAAATGCATCAGGATGGAGAGTCTCTTTAGCTACTCAATGACAAAGATCAGCATTAACAGGTGATATCCAGGTAACTGAGATGATTGATGATGATTGGGGACCATCTTACCTGATAACTTCTTCCACACCAGCTCAACTCAGACTGCACTCCAGTACTCCAATATTTCTTTCTCACGATGTCCTGTCCTGCCAGTCACCAGCTTCCACACGAGTCTGACAGCAGTAAGAAAATGCTCCAAAAGCAAGGAGACTGGGTTTTTAACACATATGGTTATGGAATGTAGGCCTGGGAGAACTGCAGAGGAAACTGAGCTCTACAGACTCCATCCTGACCTCAGGAGGACTCTCCTCATTTAACTGACTAATTTTGACACAAAATATCTATGTAGACCAGGCTAGCCTTGAACTTTCCAAGTCCTACACTCTAAGTGTTCTGTACCACATCCAGCGCAACTCTTCTGTGTGTGTGTGTGTGCACTTGCATGCCTGCCAGTCCTGGGGCTTGGACTCAGGGCCTAGCCACTATCCCTGAGCTTTTTCCCCCTTTTTCTGGCCAGTCCTGAGGCTTGAACTCAGGGCCTGAGCACTGTCCCTGGCTTCTTGTTTCTCAAGGCTAACACTCTACCATTGAGCCAAAGTGCCACTTCCAGCCTTTTCTATATATGTGGTGCTGAGGAATTGAACCCAGGGCTTTATGTTGAAAGGGGAATGAAGAAGTTGAAGTAAACCCCATTTTCAGGCAGCCCCCATTTTGTTGTCTGAGCAAACCCAGGGCAAGCTTATTAGGGCCCAGCCGGTCAAGAACTCTAAACGCCTGGGAATGCTTAACTCTAACTTCCCCTAGAATGCTTCGAACCCTGAGTCAATCAGATTTGTACCCGTAATTTTGCTTGCTTAAACACCTGATTGCTGTAACTTTGTCTTTTGCCTTCATAAGCTCTGTGTAATCGCAGCTCAAGGCTGCCTCCTAACCTCCGCTGTGTCCGTGGGTAGGACAAGGCCCCAAGCTAGGGCTCGCTTGAATAAATTCTTGCCTTGCTTTTGCATTTTGGAATGTCTGCGTCTCGTCGTTTCTCGACTTGGCATAACAATGTATATAAGTCAAGCACTCTACCACTAGGCCACATTCCGAGCCTTCAGCACCCGTTTCTCTTCACTGAGTTTGAGGTCCATGTGAGTGACAGACCTGAGCTGGTGACAAGTGACCCTCCCCTGAGGGTCGCTGACCCCCGTCCCGCCCGCGTCACTTCTCCCCGCTCCCTGCTCTGGGACCCCGAGCCTCTGAGGGCGGCCTCCACCCCCAGGCCTGCGCAGAGGCAGGGTCCCCAGGAGAGACACCCCGTTTCAAACCCATACCCTGCCCACAGAGGACAGCACCCCGTCCCGCCCCGAGGCCCCGGATCTCTGAGGGACGGCATCCAACACCCCTGGCTCCAACACCCCTGGCCGTGGCCGCCTTCCCAGGGCCGGGCCGCCGGCTCACGTGGGCCGCGGGTGCGCTTGGCTTCACCCCGCAAGGCCACAGCCCACTTTCGGGTGGAAAACTGGGAACCCAGGGCAGGGTGGGCACCGGGAAGGAGACGAGGGCGCTGCTTGAATTTACCGTGTATTCCCCACCGCGCCTCGCCAGGCGTCCTCCAGGCCTCGGCTATGGCTGCTGTAGCCCGAGGAACCCGAGGATGACTCAGCAGTTTGCGGGCGCTCATGCGAAATCTCGCGAGATCTTGGTGGAGTGGACGGGAGTCCAGGACCGGACGTGCCCCGGGATTGGGAGGTGGGAGGAAGGGAGGCTGTGGGGATGAGTAGGCCTGTGACCCAGCGAGGGGTGGGGCTTGGGAGTAGGGGTGTCGGGCAGGAGACTAAGAGGGGGAGAAGGATCAGGGGAAACAGGGGTGTCAGGAGAGTGAGGGACACGGTGAGGCGACAGAAGGGTTGGGGTAGGGAGAGGTGGAGGTTTCCTGAGATGGGGAGAAAGACGTCCGGGCATGGAAGCCTCTGAGCCTGTTCTTTACTGGGCACCCCCCCCCCGGGCTCTGTGGCATTCGTGGCCGGGTGACCTGGAGCCCTAGCTCCACCCCACCTTCCTACTCGTTGCCCGTGGCCTGTCCCTTGGTCCCTCCTCCCTGGAACCTGCGGGTCGTCATCTTCAGCCCACCCTGGGTAGAACCTGCTTTCCTCAGCCTTTCCTTTGGAGAGTTTCCCAGAGTTCTGCCAGGACTCCCCCTCCCATGTGCCTGCCTTGGCTCAACCCCTGCCCCTGCCCTCTACAGCTTTCTCCTGAACTCAGCTGGCTTTGGCATCCTTTTTTCATAAATTCAGAACTTCCCTTTTATTTTATTTTTTACAAACAAATACTTATTCAATACAAAAGTATAACTAGGAAGAAAAAGCTCATCTAGATTGCCTTGCCTTGACCACCAGGGCAATTTTGCTCTGAGAGTAGCATTGGGACACTGAACTCTTTGGGACGGCTTGCAAAGCTTTGTGCTCACTTCTTCTCAGTCCTTTTTGAGGACAGGGTCAGCCTTCTGGAGAGAGAAGGTGGATCCTTATCATTTCCTCGTGGAGAAATGAAGACAAATGAAGAGCAAACTACAAGCGCTGGCATTCAAAACTATTCAAGATTGGGCCCAGGAAATGTTTGAGTCTTGAAATTAGCTTCCTCCATCAGGCCTAGAAAGTACTCAGCCCCAGTAAACCAAGTTTATATAAAAAGGGTTGCAGATGTGATGGGCTCTGGAAATTTAGCCATGTCATGCCGGTGAACCCCTAATGTCAAGCATAGGAAATAGTGACCTGGAAGGTGTAATAGCCAGTGGGACAGGAAGTCCTGCCCCTGCCGTTGTCACTGCCAGGACCCCGAGGAGGGGACATGGCATTGGGCTGCTGGACCATCAAGAATGTGGGAAGGGCAGCCAAGGAAGCCCTGCCCCACACTGGCTTTAGTGCCACTGTAGTGTGTGTGTGTGTGTGTGTGTGTGTGTGTGTGTGTGTGTGTGTATTCCCCTTTGGAAGAGGAAAAAAAGGGAGGAGGAGAAGAGGAGAGGAAGGAGGGAGGAAAGTAGGTGGTGCCTGCCAGAAGAACAGAAAGGAACTGGCCTGCAGAGAGCATAGAGTAGCCTGTGGCCTGTGGGGAAGTCTGAAGCCTGAGGCTTGTGGAGAGGTTTGAAGCCTGAGGTCTGAGGAGAGCCCTGAGGCCCAAGGCTTACAGAGAAGCCTAAGGCCTGTGAGGAGGCCTGAGACCTGAGGAGAAGCAAGGCCTGCAGGAAGGAGGAATAGAAGGAAGCTCGCTCCTCAAGGGGTTTGGAGGTTGAAGCTGTTGGAGGTTAAGGAATGGAGGTTTGGTCAGGACTGGTCTTGGTTCTGGGTTCTGGTTCTGGTTGCCCAGGACCAGGTAGTCACAGGCCAGTATTTGGAGGTGGAGGGCTCTTCTGGTTCTGAATTTTAGGCTGCAAATAAAGTTCCTTTGTAAATAAAACCCCTTTCCACCTTTAGTTATGCCTCCATGGATTTCTCTTGCTCTCGGGATATAACAGAAGGTGGCTGTTTTATCCTGGATCCATACTGTTATCAAGACATCTCCATGCCTGTGGACTAGAGGAGCTTCAGGCTCCCAGATTCCTGATGAACGAATGTGGAATGGTATGTACTTTCAAATGAGGTCCTTACATTGATACATGTTTGACTTGGAATTATCACATAAAACAAGTGACAAAGATTGCGTTTTTGACTGTGGCCTCAACAACTACAGAGAAGGAGTCAGGTCTCTATCACCCGTGTCATACACTACATTGCTCTGTAGGAGTACCAGGCCTGTATGCTTGGAGATGGAGCCCACTCTTGGTGGCACTCAAAGTTTCCTTGGCTATTTTCTCTGGGCACTGTACTTCCCAGGGGTCCTAAATGGGAATGGCAGGATTACTTACTAATGTCTTACACATCGAGAGAATCTCTGGTCATAAGGCTATTGACTTTGGGGAGTTAGGAAGGCAGGACAGATCCTCAGCACAAGAGCTGAATCACACTTTCGGCATCTCCACAAAGGGCACATGAGAGGCCTCCTCTTAAAACAGGCACTTAGTAGCCCTTCCAGCTCCTACAGGCTCTCCTTGCAATTTCACCTTCTTAAGAGGCAGGCACTCAGCAGCAGAGCTTACAGGATAGACATCTCTTACTGCAACAATCTTCATGGCCTGTAGATTGTGACCTCTCCTGTTTTCATATGCGTGCTTATATATACCAGCAGCCAATCTGGGCTCTACTTAGTTTTTCTGCATTTCTTTCTGTGTGTGTGTGTGTGCATGCACACACGTGCGCAAGCACATGTGCACCCTGTGCATGTGCACCTGTCCTAGGTCTTAAACTCAGTGCCTGGAACTGTCCTGAGCTTCTTTGCTCAAGGCTCTATGACTTAAGACATAAGTCCACTCCATCCTCCTCCTCCTCCTCCTCCTCCTCCTCCTCCTCCTCCTCCTCCTCCTCCTCCTCCTCCTCCTCCTCCTCCTGCTCCTCCTCCTCTTCCTCCTTCTTCCTCTACTTCTCCTTTTCCTCCTCTTCCTCCTTTTTCTTCTTCTTTTTCTAGTTAATTGGAGATGTCTTATGGACTTTCTTGCCCAAGCTGAGCAAGGTCCTCAGATCTCAGCCGCTTAAGTAGCTAGGATTATAGGCATGAACCACCAGTGACAGGCAGCTGCTGTTTCTTGATGTACCAAAAAGAAAATTATGTAATCAATGCATAATTTTGAGTCCTTACTTGCTTTCTACTGGAACTATGCCAATAAACTCATGTTTCTCCTCTTCCTCATCACTGAAGATGTCAGTCTTCCAAAGGAATCTGAGGAATGAGAAAGTGCTGACATCTGGAAGGTACACAAACAGTGGGCATGTTTGCATACACCCAAATATTTCTAAACTGGCTGCTCTCAGCAGAACCTGACTTCCTTGGGTCCCCCTGCAGCAGGTGAGACTCAACCCTTCTAACCCCTGCCTATCAGGAATGCAAGTTTGTTAGGTCAATTCATTAGTGCATTCTGGGTGAGGAAACCAGAGCAATTCTAAATAAATAATATATGGGCAGGAGGAATTTTATAGATATGGTAGACCTATCTATATTGAAGTGTCACACAACAATGCTTGTACAATCATGGACCACAGGACAATAATAAATAAGTCTGTGTGGTCCAGTAAGGTCTTGACCAACTCCAGCTGCTGAAAGACATTCTGTTGTCTTTGCACAATAAGAAACATAACCTGAGGACCCATTACACGGGGCCTGTCCTTTCCTTTAAAATCCTAAGATGTGTGTGTGTGTGTGTGTGTGCACGTATGCGTGTGTGTGTGTTTGTCAATTGCCTCTACAAAATCAAGTATTTGAGGAGGAGAATTATCAAAACTGGAGAAAAGAGAAGAGAATAGCTAACAAGAAAGAGGCAGGAAGAACGCCTGGCAGAATGGCTCACACTAAGAATCTACTAGGGAGGCTGAGACAGGATTATCGCAGCTGGAGGCCACCCTAAACTGCCACTAGGGAATCTCCAGCATATAAACAAGCTAGGAGCAGGATGCCACCAGTTGTCACAGCTACTCTGGAATCACAAGATCTTAGTCCACCTCCACTAGACAAAAGCCAGGGCTCCTCCTCAAGAATCTGAAATGCAAGGACTGGGTGCCAGCCTCCATTCCTAGCAGTCTGACTTCAATTCCCAGTAACAAGCAATGAAAAGAAAAGAAGTGAGAGAGGAAATGAATTACATGCACACTAGTGGTTTCTTCTTTGCTGCTGTTGAAGTCATCCGCTGAGTGACCAGGAGAAGTAGCAGTGATGTATTTAGGGCAGGAAAGGAGAGAGTTAGTTTGGAATTGGAAATTCCAACTCCTTTTGCTCCTAGAAGTATGTCACCAACCTCAGCACCCTCACTTGCCTCATCCCCATGCTGTGTCTCTAGCTTTGAAGTTCACAGGCATCCTGGTGCCCAGCCAGGTGATGGAGGCTATCCACCCAGCTTCCAGGGTCTGGAGGTGAGACAAGCCATCCTTTGAATGGGTGGATGAAGAAAAGCCATGCTTTGGGAAATATGTAGATGTATCATGTTGTTTAGCCCCAAAGGAGCCTTGCTCTTGGTGCTGTGTTTATGTACAGTGCTTTTGCTAAAGTTTGGGCTCCTCCCAAACATGTGGCCATTGTCTTCAAAAGCTTGGTTTGGGCTTGGTTTAGGTCTGTAGATCTTTGACACAAGAGTCTATCCACAGGGGCTAGGAATATGGCTTAGTGGCAGAGTGCTTGCCTCGCATACATGAAGCCCTGGGTTTGATTCCTCAGCACCACATATATAGAAAAAGCCGAAGTGGCACTGTGGCTCAAGTGGTAGAATACAACTTCTTCAGCAAAAAGAAACCAGGGACAGTGCTCAGGTCCTGAGTCCAAGCCCCCTGACTGGCAAAAGAAAGGAGTCTATGTACAGTCCTGGGCCTTTTCAACATAGCATGACTGATCATGCTCTGTTGGGCATCTATCCTATATATTGCTTGCTTGTTCACCTATTGATGGGCACCTCTACTGATTGCATACCTTAGTGATTGCAAGTAGTGCTGCAATAAGCATAGAACTATAGGCTGCTCTTTTGTATCTGATTTTACTTCCTTCAGTCCTCCCCTCATGAACTCTAGATTGGAATCAACTAAAGTAAAATAATTCACAAAAGGAAAGCATTCTTTGACATTGTATGATTCCACCTGTGTGAGGTTCTTAGAACAGACAAATTCATGTGGATAGAAGACGAAAGACTTACCAAAGGCTGGGGAGAAAATACATTGTGTGTGTGTAAATATGTAGTAATATATAAAATATTGTATGCATATTATACATCTATTGTAATGTATTGTAATATGTATATCAATCATCCTTAAGGAATTTGGTGTGGGATAATGAAAAAGTTCCAAAATTGGAAGGTGGTAATTGCAGTTGTACTTACTACCATGCCACTGTATTGCACACTTAAATGTTAAAATGGTAGGTGTAGAGCCACTTCCCTTTCTCGAATGAAGTGTCGTTGTCCTGATGTATCATGTGGAGTTTTTTTCAACTATCTGTTCCTAGTAAATGCTATATTTGGGGAAACCTTTAAGTGAATGAGTAATTTTATTTTCAAATAATAAAATTGTTGATGGAGGATCTTCTCTATTCTGTAAGGAACTCTACCTTTCATCCATCCTTCCCTGATTGCATCTCTCTATTCTCCTCCCCTTCTTGTCTCTCACTATTTCCCCATAGACCCAACTAAACTGATCAGATCTCCATTGGTGCACTCTATCCCAATTCCGTGTTCACTTTCAGTTTGTGTTCTATTTCTGGGATGTATTTCATTCTAATGCACTACAGAGGGCAATATGAAGTGTTGGAAGGCCAAGATCTCAGTTGCCAAGAGAAGTTTAAAAGTCCACGTGCCTGGACTCAGTCCTGATATCTCACATGCACACCTGCCGAAGGCTGATCATTAACCCTGTGCTTCTATAAAGAAGAGCCATTCTTGGGATGGGATCTCCACCACGTGCCACCATGGCCAGCACATTAAGCCCCAGCACTGTCACTGAGACCCCAGAGACCCCTGCATTGCCAAAAACACATCCAAAGTGCTGCTGACATTTCTGTCATTGTCATCTATTTCATATTCGTGATAGCTGTTGGAATATGGGTATGTAGGATTCAAATCAGTTTTTGGGTGGGCACCATGGTTGGGTTGAAGTGTCTTGGCAATTTTCATGAGTGCCATTGTGTTTCTATCTGAACCATTTCCTGGTGTGTGACATTAGTAATACTTTGCTGAGAGAATTAATTCATCATTTAAACAGAGCCAGGACTGGAAAACTCTCAGTTTATTTAATATATTTGGAATCTTTTGTACCAAGCCAAATAACAAAACGTTTTTGTTAGCTCATTTTCTTTATTTTCCCTTTATTGCTTGTTTCTTTTCTGACTTTGCAGGTCGGATAATTAAATCATTTGTATTGCATTCAGTCTTTTGAGTGTGGGTTTTGATGCTCCAAATCTTCATCTGAGCACAGCATTAGGGTTACCTCACACTGTTTTTATAAATAAAATCAAGACCAGCTTGTCACAATACGATCTCTTGAATTCCTTCCAACTCTGAGTTTTGTTTTTTTCTTAATAAAACAATGATTATAAATTTGTTTTAAAATTGATGATCATCACAGTTTTTGGAAAAGACTTTTTCTCTGGGGGAGTGCCAGAAAGTCACTGCTGTCAGCATGTTGGCCACAGTGACTGGAGTACCATGTAAATCCTGTGAGTACAGCTGCAGTGACACCTTAATTCTCACATGCCTTTCTGCTCAGGCCATGCTGAAGACCAACCGAGGCACAGTTGGAAGTTACTTCCTGGCTGGTCGAGATGTCTCCTGGTGGCCAGTAAGTAGACCACTTTCCTGGAAATAAATTAATAAAGTGTGTGCTTGTGCATGCAAACATGTGCACACGTGTGTTTATAGAAAGTTTGAGATGAGGCTGCATCTTCCTCTGTAAACCTAAAGATTGAATTGGATGTTGTGGATCCTCAATTATTCCTTCATAGATCTTGCATGTGTACATAGTTCAAAAGAAAATTGGGCTTCAGAATTGACCTGGCCAGTAGAAAAGAAAGAAGCAACTCTTGCTTGGAGCCAGTGGCTCACACCTGTAATCCTGGTTACTCAGGAAGCTGAGAAACCAGCCCAGGCAGGAAATTCTGTAAGACTCTTATTTCCAGTTAAGCACCAAAAAAGCAGGAAGTAGAGCCATGGCTCAAGTGGTAGATCACTACTAGCCTTGAGCACAAAAGAAGTTCAGAGACAATGCCCAGGCCCTGAGTTCAAGACCCACAAAAGAGAGAGGGAAGGAGAGGGGAAGGAAGGAGATGGGAGGGGAGGGGAAGGGAGGGGAAGGGGAAGGGATGGGAAAGGGAAAGGAAGGGATGGGAAGGGAAGGGAAGGGAAGGGAAGGGAAGGGAAGCAGACCAACTGCCAACTCAAAATAATATTTTATTTGGAAAATTCAGACATTGCTTGAGCACAAAAGAAGTTCAGAGACAATGCCCAGGCCCTGAGTTCAAGACCCACAAAAGAGAGAGGGAAGGAGAGGGGAAGGAAGGAGATGGGAGGGGAGGGGAAGGGAGGGGAAGGGGAAGGGATGGGAAAGGGAAAGGAAGGGATGGGAAGGGAAGGGAAGGGAAGGGAAGGGAAGCAGACCAACTGCCAACTCAAAATAATATTTTATTTGGAAAATTCAGACATTGCTTTTGTGTACTATCTTGTGGAACATGCAAGTCTCAACCAATCCCAAGCTTTTGAGAAGCTTACTTTCTAGTAGGCACTCAAACAATCTCAATATCCCTCTCAACGAGCTGAGCAGAAATAAAAAAAAGAATATGACAGAACTAAATATTGGAATATATGAAGCATCACTGGGTCCCAGGCCTATATTCTGTTCTTTCACAGCTGGTACTCCATTCATAACTCACTCAAGAGATCTCTCTTGATCTGTGAGTCTTTAACAGCAGACAATATGGTGGAAAGGGAGATAAATGAGAATAATGTCCTATTGCTGCTGACAGGTGTGAGCCACCGGAGCATGCTATGTCTGATAGTTTTTGACCAAAGATAAGCTCAACTCAGAACATATTGGTAGATGTATTAATGTACCCCAAAAGCAGATATCAGTGTTTTTCTTTTGTAAAAAGCATGATCTTAAGTACTCTAGGGTTTAAAGTTTATATAATTTTCAAATATATAACTTTTACATTGCATTACAAAAGCACCTATAGTCAATATGTAAAACCAATGAATATGCGTTTTAAAAAAAATCTTTTATTTTCTGAACTTCGAAAGATTGTATCAGGGGGATACAATTTAACATGTCCATGTAAATGGCCAGTGCTTCTGGATCAGAGTCTCCTCCTTCTGTCATAGTCTCCATTCTATCTACTCCCTTTCCCTAGACCCACTCGATGCCGAAATTGACATTTCACTTAATTCTACATTTTCACATTTCACAAAATTTAATCACTCATTAGATTAAGAAAATTATTGTCAAGGTGATGTGCAGAGGGGTTACAGTTACATACATTAGACAGAACATTTCTTGTCCAACTTGTTACCCTCTCCCTCATTTTTCTCCCACCTTCCCTCCCTCCCATCCCCCATGAGTTGTACAGTTAGTTTACAACATATTGCTTTGTAAGTATTGCTGTTGCATTGGTTCGATTTTTACGCTTTGACTCAACATTTTAATGTTTCCCCTTCCCTTCCCTAATTCAGACAAATATATATAAAATACCAAGGATACCAGAATCAAATACAGTGACAACAGGGGCTAAATCATAGGGAAGATGAACAGAATAAAAAAATAATTTCACATAGTACATTAAGAATAATAACGTCAGTGATAAACCACTTGTTTCCATATTTTGGTAGGTTCTTTTTTTTTGCCAGTCCTGGGCCTTGCACTCAGGGACTGAGCACTGTCCCTGGCTTCTTCCCACTCAAGGCTTAGCACTCTGCCACCTGAGCCACAGTACCCCTTCTGGCCGTTTTCCATATACGTGGTGCTGGGGAATCGAACCTAGGGCTTAATGTATGGGAGGCAAGCTCTCTTGCCACTAGGCCATATCTCCAGCTGTTTCCATATTTTGGAGATCATTTCACTTAGTGTCATCTTATGAGATCATATGTACATAGCTATTGAGCTATTGCACATCTGCTAGCACTATCCTAGATATATACTAATTATTATCAAAGAGGGAGACCGTAGAGTCTATGTTGCTTTGGGCCTGGCTCACTTAATATGATTTTTCTAAGTCTTTCCATTTTCTTATCAGTGGGTCAATGCCATTGTTTCTGATAGAAGCATTGAAGTCTGTTGTGTATATATACCACATTTCCTAGATCCATTTATCTACTGATGGGCATCTGGGTTGGTTTCATATTTTAGCTACACTCATTAAAATATTAAAACTAATTTTGGCTATTTAGATCTTTTCCCCCCACAAACGTCCTTCACGTATGGTCCACATTCAAAATGGTGATATTCTGAATTTCTTCCATAGAACATGGCTTGCTGGCTCCCACTCTAAAACAGTAGTGATTTGTGTCCCCTACATATCTATCCATTTGCAATAAGTCTAATTTGAATCACTTAACTATAACAGTAATCTCTTCTGTTGCCTTCCAGATGGGAGCCTCTCTCTTTGCCAGTAACATAGGCAGTGGCCACTTTGTGGGACTGGCTGGGACTGGGGCAGCTACTGGAATAGCTGTTGTAGCTACTGGAATAGCTGTTGTAGCAAATGAATGGAATGTAAGTAATGCAAAGGACTTTTCCTCTAAATTGAGCCACATCAAGATATTTGAATCAGGGCTGGGGATATGGCCTAGTGGCAAGAGTGATTACCTTGTATACATGAGGCCCTGGGTTCGATTCCCCAGCACCACATATACAGAAAATGGCCAGAAGTGGCGCTGTGGCTCTAGTGGCAGAGTGCTAGCCTTGAGCAAGAATCCAGGGACAGTGCTCAGGCCCTGAGTCCAAGACCCAGGACTGGCCAAAAAAAAAAAAAAAAAAGATATTTGAATCAAATCAGATCCAGAGTTTTCTAAGACATATATCTGTTCTCTCTTTCTCTTTTTTTAAGTCAGTCATGGAATTTGAACTCAGAGTCTGAGCACTATCCCTGAGCTCTTGAGCTCAAGGTTAGTGCTCTACTTTGAGCCACAGTGCCACTTCTGTTTTTCAGGTGGTTAATTGGAGATAAGAGTCTAATGGACTCTCTTGCCTAGACTGGCTTTGGACTGTGATCCTCAGATCTCAGCCTCCTGATTAGCTAGGATTACAGGTGTGAGCCCCCATTGTCTGGCTCTGTTCTCTTCTTCAGTTTGGATTTTATTTCTCTAATACTGGGGCTTGAACTCAGGGCCCGGATGCTATCCCTTAGCTTTTTCACTCAAGGCTAATATTCTACCACTTGAACCACAGCTCCACTTCCAGATTTTTGGTGGTTCCTTGTACATAAAAAGCCTCTAGGAGGCTGCCTTTGTCCTGCCTGGGCTGTCTTTGAACCACAAACTTCAGATCTCAGCCTGAGTAACTAGCATTTATAACCATGAGCCATCAGGGCCTGGCTTGGTTTGATTTTTATTTGTCTTTCTCTTAGTTAATGTTTTGTTTGCCCTTTCCTACCTGAGCCATACCAGGCTTGTTATTAACTTCTTACCATTTCTCCAGCAATTCTTGTACCCAAAATGTCATTTTCTCTATGGCTCATTGTCCACTTTCACTTGGTCCCCTTTGAAAATTTGGGATCTCTATCCTTTCTGGACATTGTGTCCAGACATAAACTAGGTAACAAGGAATATTTTTCATGTAAATCCAATAGTTCCTTTCTTTGGAGAAATTTACCTTCCAGTGGGTGAAAAATATGCATTCTACTACAGTATAGAATGCATGAGAAGAAGATAATGCACAGTATATTGAAGGATCCTGTGGGAATAAATCTTACATAGACCTAGCAGTGTCAAGGGAGATTCTTGGTACTGATGCCAAATGGCTAATTAGAAACTGTCAAACTGATCAAAACATCAACAGTGGAGGCAGCAGTAAATGTTTTGAGATACAACAGATAAAACTCTTGTGACTGGGTTTCTAATTGTTTGGCTATGGTTTCACAAAAGCCATCTGCCTTTCATCATATCCTAAGTTTTGAAAGGAAAGGAACCTGTCCACTCTTGGACTCAGATCACACTATTACCTATCATGTGGCAGGGCACACAGTCAGAGTATTGTAAATGGTTCTTGAGTAGCCTGTAGTTTTTGTCTATTCTTTTCTACAATCCTTGTTTTAGTGATGGCATTTGGGGGAGGGACAAATTTGTGTCAACATGATTGTGCATATCAATCAGAAGAAGATGCTTCACTAAGAAAACAAATTTAAATAGATCATCATTGGGTAGACACAGGAAGTGACCTCAAGTCACCACAAATATCTTGAGGATTTTGTTTGATTCCACTTGAATAATACCAGGAGCTCTAGTGTATACTAGACTCCTTATAGGCTCCATAGTGAGAGTTTCATCTTGCCAGACCTATGGACGCTGCTTCTAGAGTCACCATCAAAGTGATCTATGCCCCAGGTGGCTATGATTACCAGGCACAGATAGTTCAGCCGGTTCCTTTTAAAGCCTGTAACCTTGGGCTTCCTTCATCTCTGTGATGTTCACTTTTCACTCCTGTAAAATAAGAATAGTGTTTGCTTCACTTGGTTGTTAGAGCAGCATCAGTAATACAGGTCATGTAAAAACCCAGTGAATGTTTATATATTAAATGATAAGTTTTATTTTATCATTACTTTCTCATTGGAAAGAAATGACAAGCACTGAGAATCTTCTATCACCAGAGTCCTTTCTGATTGCTTTGGATGATCTTCCTATGGCCCAACTGGACTCAGATTTTGTTTCAACATGCTTTCCCACATATCTTTGATCACATCCTAAACCACAGAAAATGGTTGCCTGTGAATCATAGTCACAAAGGAAAGAAATCCACAACTAACTGAGGATCTTAAGTATTCAACAGGATAGGGTCCAAGAAATCTTTTCTTCAGACTATGAGATCTAATATGTCCTACAAGCAAGTCTCTTTAATTTCACTCTCTTTCATTGGTTTCTTGTAGGCCTTGGTGCTGGTGCTGGTCCTAGGGTGGTTCTTTGTCCCCATCTACATTAAGGCAGGGGTGAGTATCTACATGTACTCAGGGACAGCTTCTCAAGCCTACCTCCAGGCATTCCTTTATCCATGAACTTTTAATAATCAAACATGAGTACTCAGCCTTTACTTGGCCTGTTGCTAAGAATTCACAATCAAGCAAATCCCTTCCTTGGAAAGGCTTGCAGTGTACACTATGGCTATGGTCAGGTGAGAAATCTGCAGTGTTCTTGCATAATGAGCATTGTGATATAAAAATCTTGCATCTTGGACCCCTTATGTTCTTCAAGGAAAGCTCCTCAAAGGTGTCCTGGCTTCATCTTTGAGAGATTCCTGTCACCTCCAAAGATAGAAAAACCCTATCTAAAACATAATGAAGTTGAAATTGTGAAAGGACTTTGCATATGGGGAATATATGGAAGAAGAGTAGTGGGAGATGGGGGAGGGTCTGTTGATGTAGGGAAAAGACCTACACATTCTAGATTTCAAAGCTGTGTCGTGCATTCTCTCAGATATGATAAATACAGGTTTTCATGCACTTAAGATTCATAATAATACTTGTAATTTAGGAAGCTCAGCTTAGATGTCAGGGTGAGAATGGATTGAACAGGTGATCCATGAAAAGGTTTAGAAAATAATTTATGGTTCTAGAGGAAAGAAAAAGAAAAGTAAAGGAGTTGCTTCTGGGACTAAGTAAGATAAAAACAGACTTGATAGCAAATAACAAAGGAAGTTACTAAAGAAGCATTATTATACACTCTAAGGTCTGAAGTTCAAGAGCCTGGAAACCTGAGGCCTCCTCCAGTAGAGCAAGAGATTCCAGAAGAATGATGAGAATAAACCGCAAAATTCACTTTGGAAATGAGTGTTTTGGGCCTTTGCAATTTGGTTTTAGTTCATTACATTGCTGTTACAAAATCTTACCATCTGGTACTTCATAAAGAAAAGAGGTTTATTCAACACGCAGATTAAAGAGCACAGTGCCAGCATTGCCTTGACTATGGCCACTGTAGCATCACCATATGTTGAAGAAGCAGAAAAGAAAATGGTAGCATGCCAGAAAATGTGGAATGGCTTTGCCCTATACAACCCATCCTCTCAAGAACCCACTCCTGTGACAGTGGAATCAAACCATTCATTAGGGTAATCCATTCATTAAGTAATCACTCATTATTCAATTGTTGTCTACTAATGGTCACTTGATATGGATTCTACACTCTGGACAAAATGTGAGCCTCACTGATCTTTTTGATATTCAAACCATAGGCCTGTGACTACACTGTAAAATTCATGTCTCTCTCACAATCTAAATTGTGTTCTCTCTGGCAATCATCTCCAAGCCTCAACTCATTCCATCATCAATTCACAAGTCCAAGTCCAAAGTCACAGGTGAAACTCCACTGGAAACTTTCTAGCTATGACTTAGTAAAAATACGTTCTTTCTCTGATAAAACGGTGAGACAATGATCGGTTATACATTACTATTCCAAAAGAGAGACATAGCATCTCCCAAAAGGATCATAGATCTCATCAATATCAAAACACAGCACAGCAAATACTAAACCTGAAGGCTAAACCATCTTAGGGGTCCTGTGGCCTGCCGAGCCAGCCGGCAGCGAAGAGGAAGTCCTGATTGAGGGGGCGATGACTAAAGAAAAAGAAAGATAGATGAGAGGAAAAAAAAGACAAGAGACAAAAGAGGGGGTTCAGGAGGTCTGCACCTCGAGATTGTAACTCAAGACTGCAGCCAAGTTTATTCTTAACTCCCAGCTTATATACAATTTTGTATTTTTTTTTTTTTTTGGCCAGTCCTGGGCCTTGGACTCAGGGCCTGAGCACTGTCCCTGGCTTCTTCCCACTCAAGGCTAGCACTCTGCCACTTGAGCCACAGCGCCGCTTCTGGCCGTTTTCTGTATATGTGGTGCTGGGGAATCGAACCTAGGGCCTTGTGTATCCGAGGCAGGCACTCTTGCCACTAGGCTATATCCCCAGCCCTATATACAATTTTGGACAAGGGAATAGCATAGGGTTGTTAAAATTCAAGAACACAAAAGAGGCTTTGAAATTTGCAACATTTGAATACAGTAAACACAGGATGAGGTTGATTAACATAGGAATCTACTCCAGCAGACATAGCAAGGTGCGGACATAGCAAAGCAATTCCGGATAGTGGCTGTGAACAAAGGTCCTTGCATCTAGCATATCCTGGTGATAACAGCACAGCCAGAGGTGAGAATGAATCTAGCTGCAAGTTTGGCTCCCGATATCCTGGTGACATCTGCACAGCCAGAGGTCAGAATGAGCTTAGCTGCTAGCTCGGTTCCCGACATTTCCCCGGTCTTTTTTTAAAGAAGCGAACCCGCCTGTCTTAGGTGGGGTGGGTCGCCCAGCCTGCCTTACCCATCCTGGGAAACAACTTCAGAGCAATGCTGAAGGCCCATGTCTTAGGTCAGTCAAGCTGGCCCTCAAACCCATCTCTGGCTGCGGTTCCTCTGGGGGGGGGCGGGGAATTCATTCACTTGGAGCTTTACCTTATGCAGCTGACTGGCTAAACTCATGAAAGAGTTTTGCAATATATGTACAATGCAAGGAAGGCATAGGAAAGCCATCAGCAAAAGTATCCCTGGGCTGAGCAATGTCATTAGCAGCCCCTTAACATTAGTCAAGGAAGGGATATACTGTTGAAGTTGTTCAAACAGTTCTTTGGCTGTTTCTGCCACTTTAGAGTCCAGAGGCGGAGCTTGCTCTAGTCCAGCTATTTTCCTATGGAGTTGAAAGAGATCTAAGGACAAGTTATGGTGCCAAATACCATTTAGATGTGCTACAACTTGTTCCCAAGGATAGCTCGACCCGTTATATTTATGGAGGGTCACACAAATAAAGTCAAACCCAGCATGACAGCGCACTGTTGCAAAGTTTGCAAAGCACGAATTTGTTCTCCCAGTGACAACACAGATTCATACAATGCTTCTAATTTTTGTTCTACCTTATCATCAATACTGCCTTAAAAGTGCAGGGCTTGCGTAGTATTATGAGCAAGCTGATTAACATAGTGAGCTGTCTATACACTTTGTGTTAAAGCCACAGTAGCCACTGCAGCAGAGGCAGCTAAGGAAATAAAGGCTACAATGCCTGCTATTAATAGCCCTACAAATTATTTAGGGCAGCCACTAACATCCAGACATGACGTTGAGGGTGTCCATTCATCCACCACAGACCTGGCTTGTACTTGTTGGTGAGATTGGCTCCAGACCAATCCATCAGCTGAGAATTAGTTCCGTATGCTGATCTGTTGACATGGATGAACACCTCAGCTCCTTCCCAAGTCACAGGGTGCACAATCAGTGGGTCTGGCATGTAAGACCAGTGGTTCAGCGCTCAGCAGAATGTACCATTCTGATGAGTTTCCACAATCCAAACGCAACGCTCAGGTAACCAGCGGGCATAATTTTCATCCTGTGAAAAAACACAGACATGTCCTCGACCCCATGTCAATATCAGATCGGGCCCATGCCAAGCACTTGTTAAAGGATCTTTCCACTTAACTTGGGCAAAGGCTCTTTGCTCTCTCTTTTCCCAGAACTGCTGTGCTGCGGAAAGGCCATTGTAGTCCAAATTTTAAAAATTTAGTACAAATAAGGTATGAGAAAGAATATTAACAGGAAAGAAGTGGTATAATCCCCCCCCCCTTTTAATTTAGAAATTTGGTGTTTTAACAGTTGGCCCATTCAACAATTCCTTGACCTTGAGGATTATAGAGAATTCCTGTAGAGTGAACAATTTGGTAAGATTTGCAAAAAGTTTGAAAAGCTTGTCCAACATATCATGGACCATTATCAGTTTTAATTTGTTTAGGAAGTTCCATGGTAGCAAAGTAGCATAAGGCATGAGAGACACAATGTTTGCTAGTTTCTCCGCTAAGGGGAGTAGCCATAATAAAATTAGAGTAAATGTCTATGGTAACATGGACAAAGCAGAGCCATCCAAAAGAGGGGATGTGGGTAACATCCATTTGCCAAACATGGTTGGCCACTAATCCTAGAGGGTTAATGCCATTGGAGGGCACAGGTAGGAAGGTAGTACAGTTGGGACAAGTTTTTACAATTTGACGAGCCACGTGTGATATGAAATTGCTGACGTAAGGCACGACTGTTTTGATGGTGGGCAGCATGTGATTGCTTTGCTAAGTCAATTTGAGTGAGAAAAATTTGAGTAGCCTCATCCATAATAGCATTGCCCTCACTTAATGGTCCAGGAAGTTTTACTAAGGCACGTATAAATCCAAAAAAACACGGACAGTTGCAAGAGCGAAGAAGGAGTTGTATCTGGTGAAAAAGAGTTTGGATAGTGAAATTAGCTGTTCCAAGAAAAGAGACCGTCTCAATGACTTGAAGGGCTTGAATACCATAATGACTATCCGAATATAAATTAAAAGCTTTAGTAGGTAAAAGTGTAAGGGCCTGTAAAACTGCTTGAAGTTCAACTTCCTGGGCAGAAGAAAGACCAGTGTCCCAAGATTTAGTTTCACCATCAATAGTAAGAGCTGCCATTCCATTAGAGGATCCATCTGTAAACACCAAGGCAGCCATAGAAAGAGGAGATAGAGATACAACCTGAGGAAATATAAAGACGTAAGAAGAGGCAAAGTGAAGTAATTTGTTGGAGGGATAGTGATGTGAAATTGTGCCCATAAAATTGGCCCAAGCAATGGCCCAGGAATCACAATGAATATAAAGCCATTCTTGCTGTTGTGAAGTATAGGGGATATAAATAACCTGTGGATCTCATCCAAGATACTTACAAGATTCCACACGGCACATATGGACTAAGGTGGCTACCAATTCATAATAAGGAGTTAACACTTTTGAAGGAGTAGCAGGCAAGGAAAGCCATAAAAGGGGTCCCTTCTGCCAGAGGACTGCTGTTGGAGAATGAGGTGTAGTTAAAATATATGCTTCCCAAGGGGCTGAGTAATCAATATAATTTACATGTTGGGAAGAAATGGCAGAATTTACTATGCTTAAGGCTTTGGCTGCTTCAGTTGTCATTTTTCTGGGAGATGTAGGGTCAGGGTCCCCCTTTAATAGATCAAATAGAGGTTTGAATTCAGCTGTGGATAATTTAAGATAAGGGCGAAGCCAATTAATATCTCCCAGAAATTTTTGAAAATCATGCAAAGTACGCAAATGAGAAGTTTTAATCTGTAATTTCTGACTAGTAAAATAATAAGGACCCAAAATATGACCAAGATAAGTATACGGAGGATGCTCTTGCACCTTTTCACTAGCTATTATTAACCCCAAAGAGGTAAGATCTTGTTTTAATTGTCCAAAGGCTTTGCATACTACTTTGGGTTTAGGTGAGCTAATAAAATATCATCCATATAATGAATAATATAAACAGAAGGAAAATTTTTGCGAGTAGAAGAGAGAGCCTGTGCTACAAAGCTTTGACACAAGATGGGGCTATTCGCCATGCCTCGGGGCAACACTAGCCAATGGTATCATTTTGGGTTCGTTAAAATTAGTAGAGTGGACAGTAAATGCAAAGCATTTGCAATCTTGCGGAGCAAGGGGTATGGTATAAAAACAATCTTTTAAGTCAATTATAATTTTGTATGTATTTTGAGGAATTGCCATAGGAGAGGGCAAACCTGGTTGTAATGCCCCCATAAGTTCCATACTGGCATTTACTCATCGGAGATCCTGTAGAAGTCTCCATTTACCAGATTTCTTTTTAATAACAAAAATAGGCAAATTCTATGGGGAGGTAGTAGGAGCAACGTGGACCAAGTTCCTGCACCAGCTGTTGGGCAACAATAATCTTTTCAATTGATAGGGGCCACTGATCCACCCACACCAGCATCTCTGATAACCATGTGATAGGATCGGCATGAGGGACGGGATGAGCAGCAGCCCCCATTAAAAATATCCCAGCCCTTGTCTAGGAGGTCGGGGCTGGGGTTGAATGGGTTCTCTAATTCCTTCTTGATGAATTCCCAATCCTCCTGAAGGCAGTAGCACTTGACTTAGGAATTGACGAGTAACCGCATCACCAGGGATAAACAAATAAACTCCCATCTTTTCCATAATATCCCTGCCCCACAGATTTATGGGCAAATAATCTAATACATAAGGCTGGAAAGTCCCAGAATGCCCCTCACCAGTTAAGGATGACACTGCTTTTTTGGTGATCTGTGGCATGGCCAATCTCCTGTAAGTATGTAAGAGATGCAGTAAGAGGCCAGTTGGAAGGCCAATGTCTCTTGGCGATCACAGACACATCTGCCCCTGTATCTAGTAGACCTCGAAAGGGCTTTTAATTGTGAGCTGGGGCCTTTCCTGTTTTATGTTTTGGACCCAAAATATGGCTGAAAACCCAAAACTCCTTTCTCCCCTAGGGTTTGTAGTGGCTGAGGCACCAACTGAAATTAAAGGAACAAGGATGAGCTGAGCAATTCTTTGTCCTGCAGGGATAGAGATAACACTAGCAGGTGCTGAAGCCATGATTTTTATTTCTCCAGTATAGTCCTGATCTATTACTCCTGGAATAATATGTAGGCCCTTTAGTGCAGAGTTGCTGCGGCCTAACAGTAAGCCAACGGATTCCCTCAGAAAGGGGCCAATGACTCCTGTAGGGAGGGCCTGGACTCCCATCTCCAGAGTCAGTACTGCGCTGGTGGAGAAACAGAGGTCGAGTCCCGCACTCCCTGGCGTTGCTCGGAGGAGACTGGAAACTGATTGTAGCTGCAGGTTGTCGAGGGATAGGCCTGAGGTTGGGGGAAGGCAGGAGCCGCCCCCAAAATTTTTTGTGGGGCCTGGGGCTGGCCCCTCTGCCAGTTTCCCAAAATCGGGCGGCCGTTGTTATCTAAAATAGATCTACAATCCCTGGCCCAATGCTCCCCTTTGTTACAACGGGGACAAATTCCAGGCCTAGCTCCCTTTCTTTGATTAGGGCAATGAGATATGAAGTGGCCCATTTGTCCGCAGGAAAAACAGCTGCCAAGAGGCCCAGCAGTGCGGGGGCGTCCCCTACCCTTTCCCCTTTTTCGAGGGGTACATAAAAATTCAGTTATAGTTTGCCCTTGGAGTGCCGCAGCCAGTGTGAGACCCTGCATATAGGATGGACCAATGTCTGCACAGAGCGGAATATAGTCAGTTATTCCTCCCGTTTTCCTAAAAGGCCTGATGGCCACTTGGCAAGCTGCATTAGCATTTTCGTATGCCAATTGTTGTACAAGAACCTTACCAGCATCTTCATCTTGGATCAGACAGCCTGTTACCTCCAATAATCGAGAGAGAAAATCTTGATAAGGCTCATCTGGTCCCGGTCTAATTTTGGAAAGGTCTTCAGTCTTACTAGAGTTAGGGAGTCCACTCCAGGCACGTTTAGCGGCAGCACTTATCTGACCATAAACGTTCGGAGTGTAATCTAACTGGGTCTGGGTGTCAGCGTAAGCACCTTCCCCAGCGAGCTCTGCAAATGAAGCAGGCACATTATTTGTCCTGTTGGTCTCTGCTGTTGCCTGACACTGTTCCACAAATTCAGCCTTCCATAATAAGTAATCTCCTCCATTAAGACAAGCCTTAGCCAGCTGTTTCCAATCATTTGGGCATAAAGTTTTACCAGCCAAGGTTTCAAGAATGACTTGAGTAGGGGCTGGGAATATGGCCTACTGGCAAGAGTGCTTGCCTTGTATACATGAGGCCCTGGGTTCGATTCCTCAGCTCCACATATACAGAAAACGGCCAGAAGTGGCGCTGTGGCTCAAGTGGCAGAGTGCTAGCCTTGAGCAAAAGAAGCCAGGGACAGTGCTCAGGCCTAGGACTGGCCAAAAAAAAAAAAAAAAAAAAGGAATGACTCTAGTAAATGGCAAATATTCCATATTTGAAAAAATTTTTTCAATGGTTTGCTTATAAAGCAAGGCCCATTGTCTTTACCTGTAGGGGTATCCCCAAGATGGCAAAACATTGTAAGAAATGGCTTTCAGCATGCCAGGCCCTTTCACCTGAATGGGCAGTTGCCCAACAATCATGTGAGTGGGTGTTTATGGACATAAATATATATTTTAATTTTCCAAAGGGAGCCTAGTGGGTTACATCAGTTTGCCAGATAACATTAGGCTTAAGGCCTCTGGGGTTAACTCCAGGAGATTGCAGAGGTGGGACCTGCAGAAATGGCATACATGATTTGCATGTCCTTATGATCTTTTTAAGTCCTTTATAGGAACCAGGGGGAATCTTTGATGTAACCCTCTCCAATTTAAATGCGTAAGCTCGTGAAGTCCTTGAGTCATTTGAAAATTTTGAGTCTGTGCAGTGGCTATGGCTATAATAGTCCCATTGGTAACCAATTGATCAGCCATTTGGTTCCTTCGTGCCGAATTTCCAGGCAGCTCCTGGTGTCCTCTAAGATGTTGTAAAAAGATGGGCTCAGTCTGTTCCTTTAGTAAAGACTGGACTTGGATCATTAAGGGAGTAGTTGAATTTTTATCTAGTTTAATGTATGAGGACACTAGGGTTGGTAACAAATTAACTACATACAAAGTGTCAGAAAACAGGTTCATCGGCTGCTGGACATGGGTTAGTGCCAGGGCAACTGTGTACAGCCCCTTAAACTGTGCAAACCCTGTAAGTGGCTCAAAGTAGTGGGTGCCCTCTTTTCTACTGCCAGGGGAGGAGGTGGAGTATATCACTGTGGCAGATCCCACTTTTCTTCCGTCAGTAAAACTTTTACAGCTTTAACAGAGGTTTGGTAGAGGAAAGTATGGGGGGAGTCCACTGTAACCTCAAAAATGAGGTTACCATCTTGAAGTGCCATAATGGCAGTCCATCTTCCCCATGAAACCCTCTAAGGCACTAGACACCCGGTTATGGTTTCTTTTAACCCACTCAAAATCTGACAGCTGGAAGGGAATAACTAGCACATCAGGATCCTGCCCATAATGTCTAAGGGAAATATCCCTGCCCTTAATTACCAGGTCAGCTAGCTGGTCTAGCTGGCAGTAAACCCAGGGAGCCCCTCCTACTGATGCATGCAACCATTGGAGAGGCTCATCCACCTGAGTAATGGTGGCTGAGGGAAGCTCTGAGCTGGGAAGGATCCAAAGACAAAGGGGGCATTCGGGCCTATAACGAGCCAATTGTGCCATGTTTAAGGCCGTCTGAATTGTTTGAAATATTACTTGATGTGATGGAGTTATTGTAATAACATCAGTGGGGGCTTTATCCTTTAAAGAGTCAAAAAGCAGAAGCAGATCCTCTGTAGGCAGGTGAAGCCAAGGTCTTAACCAGTTAATCTCACCTAACAGTTTTTGTAACTCCACCAAAGTATAGGATGACTAGAAGGATAATTGAGGCTTAAGGGGGCAAACAGAGTCTAGGCTAAGCTCGGCCCCCAAAATCTTAAAGGGAGGTAAGGTCTGAACCTTGTCATTGGATATGTGCAATCCTCCCCTTTGTAGGAGTGTCTTGGTCGTCTGCCGCCCCATTAATGATGTCATCCATATAGCCATATAAAATAATATCTGATTGGCTTTGAAGTGGTTGGAGGACCTGTGACACATAATGTTGACAGAAGGTTGGACTGTTAGCCATGCCCTGAGGTAGTACCACCCACTCATGTCTTTGGTCTGGCCCCTGGTAGTTACGAAGGGGACAGAGAAGGAAGCCTTCTCACAGTCCTGTGGGTCAAGAGGAATGGAAAAGAAGCAAACCTTGATGTCTATTACAATAAGAGTCAGATCCCAATGAATGGAGGGGATCCACAGCAGCCCTCGTAAAGGGGTGCCTGCGGGAATCATCTACTCATTAATTTTTCTTAGGTCCTGTAACATTCTCCGTTTACCTGAAGCCTTTTGTATAACCAATACAGGACTGTTCCAAGGACTTAACGAGGGTCTAATATGTCCTAGGGCTAGTTGTTCTGATATTATTTCCTTTAATCTTTCTAGTTTGTTTAGGGGGAGTGGCCACTGTTCCACCCATACCGGGGGGCCCAGGAGCCATCAAATGGTAAGGACAGTAGGAACAGTGGCCTCTCCACACAGAGGTCTCAATGTTCCTCAGAGGAAAAATAAAGGGGGAATCTTTACTTTTGTTTATCTGTTAAGCTGAGTCATTGCTGTTGGAAGTTAACCAGCTGCAACAACGAAGCTCATTGAGATTGGTTTTGGAAAGGAGGCGCTATAAGAGTGACAAAGGGACAAGTCTAATCAAATTACATGGCATGCATACATGGACAGGTCAAAATGAAATCTCCTGTACAACTAATTGATGCTAATTAAAATATGGAAGAAAAAATCTAGAGGAGACCAAGTAAAGCACATGGACCCATGAGCTATACACATGAGCTATACAGCACATGACTCTATGTACACCTGTGTTTCACAACTGGGCTTTACTTGGTAATCTCCCAGCTGCTCTCTAGCTCTGGCAGATTGACAGCAGCCATAGAGGTTGTGGGAGCTCATACTTCTTAGAGAGAAAGTGTCATTCAGGATCTGTGCTGTGTGGAACAATAGATAGCACAGCAGGAATCCATTTTTGCCTGCATGTTTATGCTTGAGGATGATATGATTAACCTTAGACTTGATGATGTATTTTACACTGTGATAGCAGATTCTGTAGTGGTTAGTTATTAGATCACACTATGGAATTAGAATGGCATGTTTGGAGGAGCTATTTATATCTTAGGTTGTAGGAAAAAAAGTAATTGGGGGACATTCAACTTCCAGCAGTAGGTATGTTGTCCCTTGATTTCCTAAATATTTCATTTCATGTTCAGAAAGATATTGATCTTCTTTAGAAAACCACATTGAAAAATTTTAAATCAGAAAATTAACTTTGATTCAAGCTATGTATCTAATCTGGGGTTCCATGCAGATATTGGAAGTTATTCCAATACCATCCTTTTTTAAAAATTTAATTTATTTATTAATTGAACACAATTTTTTTTGACAAGGTGTTGTGCAAAAAGGGTACAGTTGCATAGTAGGGCAGTGTGTACATTTCTTGTGATATCTTACGCCCTGTTTTTCTTTCCCTTCTCTAGGTCAGGTAGACATATATACAATATACAATGTATCAAGAACATATACAGTAGCCACGTGGCCAGGCCCAAGAAAAGTTGCCTAGGGCTTTGAATGTAATGTCGATATTAGACAATATGTTGACAGTAGTCTTATAAGAACATACATACATAGCTTTTGAGCTATTGTATTCCACTGAGAGGTAGATTGTTGACCTTTATATGTTGAGTAGTTGTTTGGTTTTAGTTATATACTGTTGGGTCACTCCACTATCCTGTGGGAAATCCTATTTGACAAGCAGTTTTTGGTTTCACAGACCTGGTCTCTACTGTCTCTCCATCTCCCTTTCTTAACAGTCATATATCAGGGAGATCATGCCCCTTTGTTTTCTGTGTTCTAGGCTTGTCTTGCTCAACATTATTTGTTCAAGTTCTGACCATTTCCCTGTGAATAACAATATTTCACCATTCCTAATTCGCTATGTAGTATTCCATTGTGTATAGGTACCATATTTTTTTGATCCATTCATCTGTGGAAGGGCATCTGGGTTGTTTCCATATTTTGGCTATTGTGAATTGTGCCGCGATAAACATGGAAGTAAAAATGTCTTTTTGATATCTTGGGACTTGCTGTTTAGGATAGATGCCTAGGAGTGGTATGGCTGGGTCATAGGGTAGGTCTATATTGAGCTTTTTGAGAAACCTCCATACTGTTCTCCAAAGTGGTTGTACTAATTTGCACTCCCACCAACAATGGAGAAGAGTTCCTCTTTCCCCGCACCCACTCCAGCATTTGTTGTTGCCTGAGTTCAGAGTATAGGCCATTCTAACTGGGGTGAGGTGGTATCTCAGGGTTGTTTTTATTTGCATTTCCTTTACTACCAGGGATGTTGAACATTTCCTCATAATGTTTCTTTGCCATTTTAATTTCTTCTCTTGTGAAGTCTCTCTTTAGCTCCTTTGCTCATTTCCTAATTGGTTTATTGGGCTTGGAGGGGCTTAGTTTTTTGAGTTCTCTGTAGATGACAGATATTAGGCCTTTGTCTGTTGCTGTGCTGGTAAATATCCTTTCCCATATCGTTGGCTGTCTTTCTGTTTTGGTGTTTTGGTGTTTGGTGGCTATGTCCTTAACTGTGCAGAAACTTTTTAATTTGTAGTAGTCCCTTTTGTTGAGTCTCTTCCCTATCTGTTGTGCTCCTGGGACTCTATTCAGGAAGTTCCTTCCTGTGCCTATAAGTTCTAGCGTCTTTCCTACTCTGACCTTCAGTAGTTTCAAGGTTTCAGGTCTGATATTGAGGTCCTTGATCCATTTTGATTTGATCTTGGTGCATGGTGATAGGCTTGGGACTACTTTGAGTTTTCTGCATATGGCTGCCCAGTTCTCCCAGCACCAGGAGTTGAAGAGACTATGTTTATTCCATTGTATGTCTTTAGCTCATTTGTCGAATATCAGCTGACTGTGGGAGTGCGGTTTTATTTCTGGATCTTCAATTCTAATCCATTGGTCTTCCGATCTGTTTTTATACCAATACCATGCTGTTTTTGTTATGATGGCCTTGTAGTAGAGCTTGAAATCTGGTATTGTGATGCCTCCTGCACTGCTTTTTTTGCCTAGAATTGCTTTGGCTATTCTAGGTTTTTTGCTGTTCCATATGAATTTATGGATTGGTTTCTCTATTTCAGTGCAGCATGTGGCTGGGATTTTGATAGGTATTGCATGGAATTTGTATAACAATTTGGGCAGTATGGCCATTTTCACTATATTGATTCTGCCTACCCATGAGCATGGGAGGTCTTTCCATCTCCTTGTGTCTTCTTTGATTTCCCTTATTAGATTTTTGTAGTTTTCATTGAATAGGTCTATCACGTCCTTGGTTAAGTTGATCCCTAGGTACTTTATTCTTTTTTTGGCTACTGTAAATGGAATTGTTTCCATAATTTCCTTTTCTGTTTGTCTATTGCTGCTGTACAGGCTTTTTGGGCATCGACTGAGACAACAATGTAATTCTTAATTTTAGATCTGTTTATGTGGTGAATTACGTTGATTGATTTACGGATGTTGAACCATCCTTGTGACTGAGGGGTGAAGCCTACTTGGTCATGATGTATGATTTTCTTGATCAGTTTCTGGATCCTGTTAGCTAATATTTTATTGAGGAGCTTTGCGTCTGTGTTCATTAGTGATATTGGTCTGTAGTTCTCTTTTTTGGTTGGGTCTTTGCCTGGTTTGGGAATGAGTATGATATTAGCTTCGTAGAATGAGTTTGGGATTTCTCCCTCTGTTTCTATTTCGCGGAAGAGTTTGAGGAGTATTGGTATTACCTCCTCACTAAAGGTTTTGTAGAATTCGTTGGTGAATCCATCTGGGCCTGGGCTTTTCTTAGTAGGGAGGTTCTTGATTACCTCCTGTATCTCACCGTAAGTTATTGGTTTATTTAGTTGATTTATTTCTTCTTGGTTCAGTTTGGGCAGTTTGTACTTCGAATTGATCCATTTCTGTAAAATTATTGTTTTTTGCTGAGTAGAGGTTTTGGAAATAGCTCCTTATGATTGTTTGAATATCGTGTGTACTTGTTGTAATTTTTCCGGTGGAGTCCCTGATTTTACGTATATGAGTCTCTTCTCTTCTTTTTTTTGTAAGTCTTGCAAGGAGTCTGTCAATTTTGTTTACTGTCTCAAAGAACCAGCTTTTAGTCTTATTTATTTGTTGAATGGTCTTTCTATTTTCAATCAGATTTATCTCTTCTTTAATCTTTGTGATCTCTCACCTCCTAATCGTTTTAGATTCTGTCATTTCTTCTTTCTCCAGTTGTTTTAGTTTCATCGTGAGGTTATTCACCTGCTCTGCTTCCATTCTTTTAATGTGAGTGCTGAGGGCAATGATCTTGCCCCTCAGTACTGCCTTAGCTGTGTACCATAGGTTTCTTTATGATGTATTTTCATTGTCATTGTGGCTTATGAATTCGTTGATTTAATCTTTAATTCGGTCTGTGGCCCAAGTGTTGGATAACAGTGTGGGGTTTAGCCTCCAAGAGTGTGTATAGCCACTGTGGTAACCGTTGTTATTGAGGGTTACCTTTAATCCACTGTGATCAGATATAATACATGGGATGACGTCAATACTTTTGTATTTGCTGAGGTTCTTTGTGTGGGCTATGACATGTCTATTTTGGAGTATGATCCATGGGCTGCTGAGAAGAAGGTATATTGGGTCTCTGTAGGGTGGAATATTCTGTATAGTTCTGTCAGATCCATTTAGGATATGGTGTTACTTAGGTCCTCAGCTCCCTTGCTGATCCTCTGGGTGTTGGATCTGTCTCTTGGAGAGAGCGGGGTATTAAAGTCACCCACTATGATTGTGTTTGGGTCTATCTTGTTCTCTAATTCTGTGAGAATTTGGTTGACATATGTAGGGCCTCTTTTATTCACCGAGTATACATTTATCACTGTAATGTCCTGATTTTGGATTTTTTCTTGTATTAAAATGTAGTGTCCTTCTTTGTCTTTTTGAGTTGATTTTAATGTAAAGTCCAGCTTGTCTGAGATCAGGATGGCTACACCTGCCGTTTTGGCATGTGCGCTTGCTTGGTAGATCGTGCTCCATCCTTTCATTCGGAGCCCGTTTTTGTCCCTTGCTGTAAGGTGGGTCTCTTGTAGACAACAGATGCCAACTTTTTGTTTGTGGATCCATTCTGCCAGTCTGCTCCTCTTTATCGGAGAGTTTATACCATTTATATTCAAAGAGATTAAGGATAAGAGTGTTTTTTCTCCTTCCATTTTCTTGTTGGGATGTTTTTTCCTTTTTTTTTTTTCTTGTCTTTAGTGAGCTGCTCTTTCTGTTGGGCTCTGGCTATTGTAGTTTCCATTTGTTTCTGTCTGTGTGTCTTGTACGATCTCTGTTGGGTGAGATTCCCCTCTTAGAATTCGCTGTAGGGCTGGTTTTTTTATTCACATACTCCATTAGATCCTCTTTGCTATGGAAAGATCTGGTTTTCCCTTCGAATGTGAACTCCAATTTCGCTGGATATTTAATCCTGTGTTGCATATTGTTTGTCTGAAGTACTTGGATGGTGTTCTTCCACTCACTTCGCGCTTGGTAGGTTTGTGTGGAGTGGTCTGCTGTTATTTGGATCCTCTTCCCATTGTAGAAAATTTCTTTCTTCGCTTTGGCTGCATTTAAAATTTGCTCCTTATTCTTGAGATCTGAAGTCTTGAATATTATGTGCCTTGGGGTGGCTTTTCTGGGGTCTGGCCTGCCAGGTGTCCTATAGGCTTCGGTTACCTGGATGGGGTCCCTTGTGAGATTGGGGAAGTTTTCTGCAATAACTTTATTGAAAATATGATGAAGCTCTCTGCTCTGGTATTCAGTTCCTTCTTCTATTCCAATTATGCGCAGATTATATCTCTTGTCTTTGTCCATTAGTTCCTGGATTAGTCTGCCCTGAAGCTTCACCGTTTCTTGGATTGTGGTAATTTTCTGGTTGTTGTCGGCTGCTTTATCGTCCAAGCGAGAGATTCTGGATTCCATATGGTCAATTCTTTGTGCTGTGGATTCAATTGTGGAGTTTATGGATGACAGAGTGCTATTTATGGTTGTCAGATCAGCTCTGATCGTGGAAATTTCTTCCTTTAAAGAGTTGTATTTTAGGGAGCTGGGGATATGGCCTAGTGGCAAGAGTGCTTGCCTCATATACATGAGGCCCTGGGTTCGATTCCCCAGCACCACATATACAGAAAACGGCCAGAAGCGGCGCTGTGGCTCAAGTGGCAGAGTGCTAGCCTTGAGCAAAAAGAAGCCAGGGGCAGTGCTCAGGCCCTGAGTCCAAGCCCCAGGACTGGCCAAAAAAAAAAAAAAGAATTGTATTTTAAAACTATTTTTTCATGCATTTCACTTCTCACGATGTTAAGGTCTTTTTTTATGGAGGTTTGCATTGTATCCATTTTTGCTTTCATTTCTTTCTTGACTTCCTGGATGTCCTTCAAGACTTCCACTCTAAACTCCTGGAATTGTTTTCTGATTTCGTTTCTGACGCTTTCCATTATTTCTGTTAACATGGCCTCCTTTGCTTTTTTATTCTCCATCTCCTCTTCAGTCGTGCTGCTTTTTGGAGCTGGCGAGTTGGCTTGCCCTTTGATGAACTGTGTTATATTTCTTTGTGATTTTCGCATCTGGAGATCTGTGGGTGGCTTCCCTGGTTTGGTTTTGTGCTGGTCTGTCAGTGGGAACCTTGTGTACTGGTGTCCTGGCTCTGGGTTTGGGTTTGGCTGTTGCACCTTGCTTCCCAATGGGTGAACCTGACCTTCTCAGTTGTTGCTGAGGTGGTCACTCTCCCTGCACCTGGGGGCCGGTAGGTTCTGTGTCTTTCTCTGTGGGACAGTGACCTGCCGCTGTGCTGTGCTGACCATAGTGTGCCCCTGTTGTGGGTTTGCTGGTCGCTGATTCAGTGTGGCGTGGAGGCTTATCTCTTCTTTGGTTCTTTTTTCCACTCTGTATCTTGGTCAGAGGAGCTCACCTCTCAGGCAGTTCGCCTTCCTGTGTGGACCGCTCCAGGGCCGATGTTGTTGAGCGGCCCACCCACTTGTGCAAATGCGCCAAACTGAGTGGGCACAGGCCGATGGAGAGCTCTACTCTCCTGTGTAGGCGCACCTACCAGAGCGGGCACTGCTGCTGTGGCCCGCCCACCTGAGTGGGGTATGCCTACCAGAGCGGGCGCTGTCGCCGGGGGCCCCAACCCCCTGTGTGCTGTGCTCCCAATACAATAGGCGCTGCCGCTGTGGCCCCATCCACCTGAGCGGGGTATGCCTACCAGAGTGAGCCCTGGGTTGTTGGGTTGTGTTTGCGCCCTCCCGCGAGACCACTGTGGGGGGCGGTATGTGTGGGGCACAGAGGGATCGACTGTCCAGGCGCGGGTTAGCGCCCTCAGACTGCGCCTTCGCTGCAAGGGGGGGGGGGCGGCGTGTGATCAGGCCCAGATGTCCCTGCTGTGCTGGTATTGCCCACCAGCGCCTGTGATTTTAGTTGGAAAGGTCTGCGAGGTCCAGGCGCCTCGGGTGGGGCATGCACTGCCAGCCATCCCCTGGCCCCTGTTGGGAAGGGGGCAGGGCCGATTTGGCCAGTTCAGGCTCCTGGGCAGCCTTGGGGCTAATCCGCCCTTCCCCTGCTAAACTCCTGTAACTTCCCAGTGCCTGATGGGAGCTTTTCACCTGATTTGGGGGTTCTTTGTTCCCTTGGGGTGGGGATGGGGAGGGAGGGAGATCTAGCTTCTTTGTAGGGTTTGGGCCTCTGATAGCTGGTCTCCCATTGGGGAAGGGGGCAATGGGGGGCTCACTGGTCCTGGATTGTGTGTGTGTCCCATGCCGCCGTTGGTCCTTCGGGGGTGGAGTTCTGTGGTGTGGTGAAAGGTCGTGGTGGCGTCCCCGGCTTTCCCCTTCTGGACCGCTTAAGTCCCAGCCACTTAAGTCCATTCCCGGTGTGGAACCGAACTTCCCGTCACCATCGTGTGTCTTGGATTGCACTCTCCCTAGTGTCTGTGGAGTCTTGCTGTCTGGACTCTGCGCTCCAGGCAGTCGGTGTGCTGATCACCGGGTTCCCCTGTCCCAGCCTGGCCCTGTTCAGGCCAGGGTCGGCTGGTGGGGGGAGGGTGCCCCGTAGATTCTCCAGCTCCGTGTAGGTTTTCGGCTCTTCTTTTTTGCTCCTTTTTGTTTTCCTGCATTTCTCCACTGCTTCTGGCTACTGGTTTTGCTGGGTTCTTGATGGGGTGTTGGGTGCTGGAGTTCCCAGCTCGCTATTCAGTTGGAGCAAGTCGGGGTGCCTCCCTACTGTGGCGGCGCCATCTTCCTCCTCCTCCAATACCGTCCTTTATTTCAACAACAACAACAACAAAAATCCTTTGTCATTGTACTTGATTTTATAATGGGAAATATTTTCACTGTTGTGATTTTATTCATGCCATCATACTGAACATTCAAAAACAGTGTAAGTTACAAGGTTTATGCCACAATAAAACAGTCACTGATATATAAGCTACTTACAGATAAATTTTAAACCATCTATTTAGTATCTTGATGGTCACTTACAAAATAAGAGTCAAGGAATTTATAATAAGATAATTTATTTTTCTTTGTAAATATTTTTAATTAATATATAATAGATGAGAATTTAACAGGAAGTGGGATGGTGTTTATTTCCCACTGGAGAGTGCCCATATTTCAACATCTTGAAACCAACTTGGGGAATCTACTCCAGTGTATTCAACCTGTGCCTATATGTCAGCTCCCATGGCGCCACCCTATGGTTCTGCCAAATATATCTTGTTCCACTTAGTTGGCATTTCCTTACAAACTAAGCAGAGCAGCAGGGGAAAGAACTTTACAGTTTGAAGTCAGATTCTGTTCTTCAGTAGTCCCAAGAACCATAAGTAGTCCCAACCACATAAGTTGCCTTCAGTAGCTATGTGTGGGAAGACTTGCTCCCTCTGGGATTACTAAGCTATTCCTGGGTCCTTACCTTAGAATCCTGCAAGCCATCTTTGCAATCTGTACACACTTGATAGTGTCCTCAAAAATGCTGTAGCAGATTTTCACTCTATACAATGTCCCAAACAGATCTTGGGCCAAATGGACAAAGGTCGCCTGACTCTGAGGTCAGATGAGTCACAACGTTATGTAGCAATAGTCTTCTGCAGGTAAGAAGTTCCATGAACTCCTAAGTGTCCTACAGCAATATCCCAGGGCTGCCAGTAGCCATACCCCTAACAGGAAGGAAGTGAAAGGAAAATGCTAAACAAGCCCAATTTATCTCTAGCTAAAAAAAGTCTGGGGAAAAGTGAGTTAAGATATTCAGCCACATTCTCCGGCTTCTTGCCTCTACTTTTCCGAATATAAAAAGGAGGCAAAAAAAAAAAAAAAAATCTGGTACAACCCAGAGGCACAGAGGTGTTCATAGCAAAAAAGTAGGTTGATTTTCAGCTTTGGTGGATTTAGGAGTGATTCTGTTTCAATGATGTCAGTAGTCTCCCAAACCACCCACATTATTTCCTAGATATCACATGAAGATCTAGATACTGTGTTTCTCCATACCAGTTTTGTGAAATACTACTCTGCTTTCCAGCTTGACCTATGCCATTCCCAAGGTATGCAGTGGCCTACCATTTGCAATTAGAGAATGGAAATAGAACCCACTCACTAGCTCAAGGTGAGATGAAAGAATAATTCAGGACAGCAAGCACAGAAAACCCAGACCTTAAGAAGGCCTAAACCCATTTGTCTCCACAGAAATTGCTTGATCAGAGATGGACCTCTTGGGTTCAATATCATCCCTCATGCCCAAGTCAAGGGCACTGGGTCTATTTTAGGACATCCTAGCCCACTTACTTGCTCCAATAGAGCAGGCAGTATATGACTTCCAAGTCAACTTCTCTGGATACACCAGCTCTCCCTTCAACAAGGACAAGTCTGTAGACACTTAGGATACCATGACCAAAATCCTGTAGCCCATTTATAGGCATTTTCTGTAGAAACACAAATCTGATGGAGCCTCTCCTTTCTTGTCATCTGCCCACATTCACTCTCAAGCAAGGTGGATCCTTTTGATCAGTATCCTGAACATCCCTGGTGTTCTTGACCACTGGAGTATTAAACAATATCCACCTTCAGTTTCCAATAAAATTTTGATTCTTGAACAATTTTTGCTCCAGAAGCAAGATGGTTTTCATCGAGACAATACCTTCAGGTGTAACCTTTCCATCACTTACAGCTTATGCCTGTCCCCTGATAGGAAACACAACTGAAGCTTAGATTCTGAATCCACAAGTGCACAGCTTTTGACAGAGCTGGTCTGCAATATGACTGGAAAGAATACAAACAGGACAGAAGCATTTAACCAAGAGGCCTCAGGTCAGGATTATACAGCTTAGAGTCTGAATTCAGAGATGCCCATGAAATTGTACAGAACTTAGCTTTAGTGGCAATAGACATAAGGATTATTATATCGTACAGGACAAATTCAAGGACACAAAAGTCCTGACACCAACAGTGTGGTATACCTATAGCCTACCCCCAGGGTGGGGTCCTGA
Organism: Perognathus longimembris pacificus; assembly: GCF_023159225.1. Lineage (NCBI taxonomy): Eukaryota > Metazoa > Chordata > Mammalia > Rodentia > Heteromyidae > Perognathus > Perognathus longimembris. The sequence goes on along the minus strand of NC_063163.1, from coordinate 93,566,748 downwards.
AAATACTATGGTACTGCATTTTAATAGCAGTCACCAGGGATACCTATCCCATCAGCTATGACAGCCAACTCCTTCTAGCCAGGGCACAGAATGTTGACATAGCCTTCCCGAGTGCCAGCTCCAAAAGGAGGGAAATATTCAAGTATGTCAGTCTCCCAAACTACCAAGACATTCTAGATCAAAATAGTGCTTTCCAAAAACTTTTATAGGCAAGAGTGGAGAGTCTTGGGTAATTCTGAGACAAGAAGGTAGCAGACAAACATTTCCCCATTTAATGACTACAATTCGTTAAAGTGACGTTGCCAGAAAAAGAGCCAGTTCATTATAAGCCAGGATGATTTCCTAGGATTCAGCTGTTTGAGTGGTTTGGGATTTTCATATGATTCCCTAGGATAGAGTCATAGGTGGGGTAAGAGTCTCATAACTAGAGAACCCAAGTTTTCATACTGGCAAAAGTGGTTAAGTGTATGAATAAACAGAATGGAAGTCTCAATTCATTGCAAAGCACCTCCACCTTCCACTGCTGCTTCACTCAGTTCACTTCCTTGCTCCTCTTCCTGCCAATTCTGCCCAGCAGTGCAAACAGAGGTGACATCCCGGGAGTCCCATACTTCCAGCTTGTTGCCTGAGCTTTTCCTGGGTAGAATTATGTAGCCTTGGAATTGAGTGAAGAGTCAAGTACAGCGAAGTACTGTGCCTAGCCAGACATGCTTTGGTGCCTATGTGGTCTACAAGGATTGACCTTTGAGGAGAGACAAGCAAGACCAGCAGAACACACCCGGTTGAGTGGATACCAATGGAGAAGGACAAGTTCTCTGTCAAGTTGGCTGGGAATTTTCTCCAAGGAACTCAAGGTCAAGGTTCGGGGAGATGTGATCGAGGTGCATGGCAAGCACCTTCAGAGTGTATTCTTTAGCATTGCATCCTCCCTTCCCTTAATTTACCTTTGCCCCATTGAGGTTTTGAAATTGTACTGCCTAAGCCAAACTTTGAACTTATAATACTTAAAACTCTCAAAGACAAAATTGTTCTTAAGGTCACAACTAACCAACACAAACTTGTTAACGACGTCGAGTGGACAGTTTGTCTGCTGAGTGCACAACACCAGACTGGGGGCAGAGAGCAGCCCAAATGATGTGCCAAAGTTCTTGTGAGTAAACTGCCCTGCTCATTAGTCACGCCTCCACCAAGAGACAGGAGTCACCTGTGTTTCTAAATTATCTGAGCTTAGTAAGTGGAAAATGGTTCACACAGAATAAAGACTCTCCTATAGGAAGGAAAAGCAAAGCAAATAAAGCCTCCTTCCTGTCCTCCTCAAATCCATCCAAAGACAGTCCCTCAGCCCTTCCTTCCTTGCTGTTTGGCCACTAGCTGAAGGGAGCCCTTTGGTACCATCTGGTGGCCAGGAGGTAAAACAGCAGTGAAATGCAGACTGGAAGCACTTCCCATGAAACAGAAGTTCTGTCTTTGGTGCAGGGTGATATATAAGGATCTAGTTTTAGTTGGTTGCAGGTATTGAGCCAGTTTTGGCAGCACCATTTGTTAAAGAGTCTATCTTCCATCCTTTTTTTTCACCTCCTTTCTCAAAGATTAAGTAGGCATAGTTCTGCGGGTTCATTTCTAGGTCTTCAATTCTGTTCCATTGATCTTCAGGCCTGTTCCTGTGCCAATACCAAGCTGTTTTTATTACTATAGCTTTATAGTACAGCTTGAAATTTGGTATTTAATTCCTCCAGCACTGTTCTTTCTGCTTAGGATTGTTTTTGCTATTCGTGGTCTTTTATTGTTCCATATGAATTTCTGGATTGCTTCCTCTATTTCATTGAAAAAATAGTGTTGGGATATTAATGGGTATTGCATTAAATTTGTAAATAGTGTTTGGCAATATTGCCATTTTGAACATATTAAGCCTCCCAATCCAGGAGCATGGGAGGTTTTTCCATTTCCTTAGTTCTGCCTAAATTTTATTTTTCATGTTTTTAAAGTTCTTTTTTTTTTTTTTTTTTTTTTTTGGCCAGTCCTGGGCCTTGGACACAGGGCCTGAGCACCGTCCCTGGCTTCTTCCCGCTCAAGGCCAGCACTCTGCCACCTGAGCCACAGCACCCTTTCTGGCCGTTTTCCATATATGTGGTGCTGGGGAATCGAACTGAGAGCTTCATGTGTAGGAGGCAAGCACTCGTGCCACTAGGCCATATTCCCAGCCCCATGTTTTTAAAGTTCTCACTATAGAGCTCTTTCACTTATTTGGTTAAGGTTATTCCAAGGTATTTTATGTTTTTTGAGGCTATTGCAAAAGGAGTTGCTTTCCTGATTTCGGCCTTGGTCTTAGGGTTATTGGTATATATAGAAAGGCCATTGGTTTTCGAGGATTTATTTTATATCCTGTTACTTTGCCAAAGGTTTGGATCAGCTCTAGTAGCGTGGGGGTAGAGTCTATGGGGTTCTTTAGGTATAGGATCATGTCATCTGCGAAGAGAGAAAGCTTAGCTTCATCTTTTCCTATTTGGATCCCCTTTTTGAATGGTCTCCTTGATATGTGACTATTAGGGTGTGTGTGTGTGTGTGTGTGTGTGTGTGTGTGTGTGTGTGTGTGTGGTGGGGGGAACAGTAGAGACCAGTTCTGCAAAACAAAAATCTTATTTTCAAATGGTATTTCCACAGGTTTGGGTCAGCGACCTTACATTATGTATCTAAAACCAAACATCTACTAAACATAAAAAGGCCTAGAATAGACCTATCAGTGGATCACAATAGCTCAACAGCTGTGTACATGTGATCATTTAAGACCAGGATAAGCAAAAATGACTCCAAGAGAAGGACACAGGAGGATTCTATTTTTGTCATTACATTTAATGTTCTAGGTGAATTTCCTTTGGCTTATGCCACGTGGTTACTGTATATGATTTTAGTACACTGGGTATTGTATATACGCCTACCTGATCTAGGGAAGGGAAAGAAAAATGAGGGTGTAAGATATTACAAGAAATGTACTTACTGCCTTATTATGTAACTGTACCCCGTTTGCACATCACCTTGTCAACAAAATTTAATTAATAAAAAAACTAAATAAATAACTAAATTAATAAACAATGTAAGAACATTTTGTAGAAAAATAGTTGGGGAAGAGACGGTGCATGTAGGAAGAACCACGTTTATTCAAACTAAGGGATTGTATGTTAAATCTATTCTCTACACAAGTTTCATCTTCATTTGAGATTGAGATTGAGATTGTAAGAGAGGAGGGCTTTCTTTATCTAGTATTTTGTGATGATTCTGGCTTAGAACACACTTCCATATAAGTATCCACAGAAAACCCATGTAAGCTGGGAAGCAACATGAGTGTTGGTAGTTTCTTTGTTTTAATCAGTTCAGGAGTTCTTAGACCGCTACTCAGCAGTAGCATCTGCAGTGAGATGTGTCCTATCTGAAAGGATCGATGATCCTTGAGGGTCATATATTGAAATTATATCAAGTCATCTGAAAATAAAGTGCATGGGATTACTCTGTAGACTTCAGTACCTAAAAGAATGACTACATAAAGCAGACCATTCAAAAAAGGAGGAACAAGGGAAAGGAGCTAATATTTCTCTAGTAGCAGACACTATGGTAAACAATTACATAATTTATCTTGTTTAATCCTCACAGTAACACTACGGAGTGGCTATTACTATCTTTGTGTTTAAGAAGAAGGTGAGAACTTAATTAAAGACATCCAGTAAGAAAAGAAAAAAAGAATAATCACCTAGTAGGAAATACTTTCAAATTCAAGCCAAACTAAAAGTGCATTTCAAATGTATTATCATGTATTATAATCATATAATGTATTATAATAATATTTCCCTTCTAAGAATCCCTATCAAGAATTAGCAAGAATCCTTATGCAAGAATTATAAGCACCATAATTAAAATCCAAGGATCCAGACTTATTATATTTCCTTAAAACAATACATACAAATTTCAAAATAGCATGGAAATTAAGTGATATCATACAGATAAACTTTTTAACCCTCTTTTTAAGGCTTTTCCAGTTTTTAATACATCCCGGCAGGCAGTTTTAGAAATACCAAACAAATCATCACGTTGCCCATTTTACCGTCAGATTTCCAATGTCCATCAGCAAGGAACAGACAAAGATAGGCCTCCACTGGCCTGTCCTACAAAATGGGCATATACACATCTGACTCCTTTGGGCTCCATGAACTGCCTTGTGACAGCTTACTCTTTTTCCACCACTTGTGCACTTGCCCCTGGGGCCTGCCTCAGCATGCAAGGAGTAGCTAAGTTGCACCTTTGCCAGTTCACCCCTCAACCCTGAAGATAGGCACACAGGTCCATCCTAAGTTTTCCTGTCCTTTCCTTTTGATGTCTCACTGAGAAACCCGAAGCAGTTCTTTAACAGTGAAAAACATTAATGTCCAAATTTCTGACATTTAGCCTCAAATTAGTAAACAGGGAGGGAAATAAATTTCAAATTCCCGATGCCTTGTGCTAAGCCAGATAACTTGATTACAGTGCAAACAGCCTAACACATTAAGATAGCAAATTAAAGACATTTTTGATTAAACTACAATTCCTCTTTAAGGCAATGCAAAAATCCTTTAAAACATTTGGTTGCACCCACACCTGATGGCCTTTTGGGAGTTTGAATGGAAATTCAAACATTTTTACATCAGACTGACAGTTTTAATCTTGAAGTTGTTCACACTCACACACACACACACACATTTGCACAAAAGATCCTAAAGCGAGCAAAGTAAAAATGGGCCGTACGTTTTCCAGTGGCATTTTGTTTTTGTTTTTGTTTTTTTGCCAATCTTGCAAATCACCAAGATTTAAGACAAAAACCTTTTACACAGATGACTTTGCATTCTAATGCCTCATTTACCAGGTCTGGCTTCTGTAGCAAGGCATTTTAGGACACCAAATAGTTTTTGGTTGAAGAAGGCTGGGTAGGGGTCCCCCGGAGCTAAATTGAGCCCACCCATACTTAAGTATGTAGGGCGATTTAGACAAGAGCATTTTAAATTCTCACTTTACCTTTTGAATACCTTCAGCTGGGGAAAGAAGGTAGCTATCTCATCTCTTAGCCGACCAGGAGCTCTGAGTGATTTTTGACAATTTAAGCCAGGAGTACTTTACAATTTCAATTTATTCCGAGACTGAGATTTGCCAACGGTTGGAATCAGGCACTAAGCTGCATGTACCTTACAATGGCCCCATTATCGAAAGGTCTTCCTGGTCCATTGACATGAATAAAACCATCATTACCCACTTGAGTTGGGTTAATGAGGCTTCTCTATCTGCTGGTGTTATATCATTTTAAAATATTGTATTTTCATTTGGCTTGTCATATTTTGAAGGTCAGAAGGCAACTCCCCAAATATACATCACTTTTCACAAGGATACTTGGAGTTGAATTGAAATAAAATCACGTTTCAGAGAGCTATCTGGGTTGGGAGTATAAATTAATGGCAGAATTAGTGCCTGTTAATCCCAAAGGCCTGGATCCTTCAACACTGAAGACAGGGAGCAGCTGTAGGACAGGAAGAATGGGAGGGGAACGAAAGTGGTGATGACATAGAGAAAAGGAGGGGAGGAGGAGAAGTAGAATCAAAGACAAGCTGAAAGTCAGAGCAAGGAATTAGCTCAGGGGTAGAGCACTTGCATAGAATTCCTGAGGTTCAGGGTTCAAATCCTAAGATAGGGCTAGAGATAGGCTAGGGCTGGAACTAGGACAGGAAAGGGTAGAGGTGGGAGAGAGTAGGACAGGGTAGAGGGAGGGCCCACAGGGCCCAGCCATGTCACTCATCACCTAGTCCTTTTGTCTAGGGAGTCTTATTCAGAGCACTGTCTTCAGTCAAACACCTCTTTGGATTTCATTCTAAGCACGGATATACTCTCACTTAGGAAATTTCAACTTCCCCAAATACTGGCAACACATGGTAAAGAATAATGGAACTAGGAGCCATGATTCATATTGTAATCTCTTCAGAAGACAAACCAGAAAGATCTCAGTTTGAGGCCAACCTAGGAATAAAGACCCTATCTCAACCAATAGTTGCCTGCAGTGACATACACTTGTCATCTCTGCTATCTGGAAAGCTGAGATCAGAGCCAGTTAACTTCAAGCCAGCCTGGGCTTGTAAGACTCACCAACTCAACGGATAAAGATGAATGTGGTGTGGTAATCACCGGCCATCAACCTAGAGCAGTAGACAAAAAATGGGATGGTAATCCAAACCAATATATGCAAAAAAAAAAAAAAAAAAAACCCAATCCGCCCATCCCCACCATAATCTCAAATAAACTGAGCAAAAAGACTGGAGGCACAGCTCAGAGTTCCCATCTGCCAAACACAAAGCTGTGAGTTTAAAGCCTAGTTTAAGCCCTGAGTTTAAACAAAAGGAGGTAAAGCTAATCTATTCTTTATTCACTGTTACCAGTAGAGTAATAGTCCCTTTAGAAATATTCTTTGTGGTTTAGGAATTCGGTGTTGGAACTACTTTTTCCCTGAAGAATTACTGGTTTATGATATTTGCAAATATCGCTGGTGTGAAAACATTGGGAGAGCCCACCGGAGTAATAATATCATGTAGGTAAAAATGCAGTAATATCATGTTTATGGATGAGTTGTATCTATTTAGCTAATGCTATATTTTAAATGTTTGTAACTTTGTGTGTGTGTTGGTACTGGGGCTTGAACTCAGGGCCTGGGTGCTGTCCTTGAATTTCTTTTGCTCAAGGCTAACACTCTACCACTTTTACCACAGCTTCATTTCTGGATTTTTGCTGGTTAATTGGAGATAAAGAGTCTCACTGACTTTCCTGTCTGGACTGGCTTTGAACTATAATCCTCAGATCTCAGCCTCCTAAGTAGCTAGGATTACAGGTCAGAAACTGATGCAATATTTAAAGCTTTTAAATAATGTTGAGAATATAAAATTTCCTTTGTTTTTCTAATAAGTTGAATTGAATTTATGTGTATTTTCCTTGGCTGTTTTATCATATGTGATTTGATATTGTTCTTACATTGCTCCTCGTACATAGAAGCTGTTTGTCCTTCATAAAGACAGCAATAGGCAGGAAAGGACTGCCCCTCCTTTCTCTGTAGAGAATTAAAATTGAACAGATTTGGGCAAGAAGGAAACTCCTCAGTTAACATCATGTAGGAGGGCATGGTGATGTTTGCATAGTGTCGATGTGAACCATTGTCTGTTGGATGCTTGCTTTATATGCCAGGCCTTGTTTTAGAAATTCCCCTTAAAGTACAAATAAAAAACAGAAAAAGAATTTTAAATAGTAGGAGGATATGGTAGAATAAGGATAAAATAGAAATCTGAGCCTCTGGAGTACCTAGGATTACAGGCATGAACCACTGTACCAGGTCTGCAATATACGCTTTCAAAACTACAAACTTCCCTCTCAAGAACTCATCTAAGGGTTTAGCATGGTGGCTGACACCCATAATAGCAAGTACGTGGGTGATAGAGACAGGAAGAATGGGGTTCCAGGCCAGTCTCACAAAGCTCCTCACACCTGTACTCAAGCCCAGCAGTTCGGAAGACCCAGTAAAGAGGATTGTCACTATAAGCCTGGGCCAGGGAAATACAAGATCCTATCAGAAAAAAAAAATGAAAGGGCTGGAGGGATGGCTGAAGTGGTAGAGGGTTTACCCAGCTAGCACAAAGCTCTAAATTCAAAATGCCAGTACTGTCAAAACCAAAGAAAACCCCAAAGGTCATTTCGGCTGTATTTCACAGAACTTAGTATGTACTTATTTTCATTTCTATTCCGGTCCAAATATCCATTATTTTTCCATGAGGCATTGGTTATTTAGAAATAGTATTGATTTCTAAATGATGTGTTTCTTTATATTTATTTTCAAAATCTGTCCTGTGGTCAGAGAATGTCTTTGCCTAGATGCAGATACTTTTAAATTTGGTAGGATTCACATAGCCTGCATGGAGTCAATTTTAGTGGCTTCTGATCACAGAACGCTGCTTCATGTATGCAAGTCGACCCAATCTGCTAGTTGCTTTAGTATTATTCCTGTTTTCTGCATCATTACTGAACTTTTCTGTTGGACCTTTCATCTATAAATTATCAAACATATTTTTTAAAAGCCTTGGTTCAGATGGAAGACTGTGTTTGTGGGTGGATTTGCTGTCCTTACAATGCTGCCAAGTTTGTCCTCCCCTCTTTTCAGGTTGTGTTTGGGGGATGTGGTGAGAACTGCTGTATCTCCTGTGGGGATCCTCGTCATTTTATCGACGTTGTTTTATTTGTTTTGTTTTTTTTGCCAGTCCTGGGGCTTGAACTCAGTGCCTGAGCACTGTCCTTAGCTTCTTTTTGCCCAAGAACAGCACTCTTCCACTTGAGCCACAGCGCCACTTCCGGCTCTTTCTATATATGTGGTGCTGAGCAATCGAACCAAGCAAGGGCTTCACGTATATGAAGCGAGCACTAGGCCATATTCCTAGCCCTTTATCCTCGATGTGACATTTTATAGCAACCAGTTTATTTTTGTTGCTGTGTATCTATTGCGGTCTTTTTCTCTTGGGTTTTCCTCCATCTTTAAGTCCTGGGCACATTCCTTATAGACAACAGAGAACTGGATTTTGTTTCTATCAGGCATGGACATTACTAACACTTTTCTTTTTACAAACAGGATTCTAGTTGATCTGAAAAATGAAGTTTGGTATCAAAAATGTCATGATCCTGTATGTAAAGAAGTAAACTTCAAATCTGAGGGTGAGTTAATTTTTACATTCACCACAAAGTAAACAATGAGATAATTAGATGTCTACATAAAATAGTTTGTTTCTCTCTGATTTAGATTTTCCATTGCCTGCTGATGTCAGTCTCCGGTTCCTTCTCAAAGAAGTAAGTGCCACTTTTTGTCTTTCTGTGCCAAATTCATTTCTGGCAAAGTAGCATGCATGAGCTATGAGCAAGATCCAGCTGTGTCTAGTTTAAATAACATCTGGCTATGAAGTTCAAGCTGACATCTAATTAATGATGCATTTGCCTCAGCCTCCTCAATGCTGAGACTTCAGGCTTGCTCTACCACATTTGACTGGGAAACATCTAAACAGACAGTGACTGTTTTTACTTACAGGAGTGATGCTCCTGTCTCAGCTCATGTCTGACAATGTGCAGCTTGTTCTTTTCACTGCTGCATGAGAAATTGTATCATCACTGGAACTGGTCCCAAAATTTAGGACGTTTCTCCCTTTTTGCTTTACAAACTAAAGTAAAACACCCATCTTTGTCTTTCTGAACAACTATTTCTAAAGTATGCATGTTTAAAAGTAGAACTGTGTCAAAAGGAACATGTAACTTAAGTTCTGGCAGGTATTACTCAACAATTAACTTTTCTCTTAAAGAGTTTTATGCATGTCATATTGGAAAAATATATATATATATATTTGCAAGGCCTGGGGCTTGGACTCAGGGCCTAAGTACTATCTCTGGCTTCACTTGAGCCACAGTGCCAGTTCCGGCTTTTTCTATATATGTGGTGCTGAGGAATGGAGCCCAGGGCTTTATGTATATGAGGAGAGTACTTTACCACTAGGCCATAGTCTCAGCCCTTAAAGTGTTTTATTTACTCAACTTACAAATATTCTTGCAGGAAAAAGAAAAGCAACAGAAAATACATGAGAAAATTGAAAAAAATCTTACTCGCTCATAATTTGGCCAAAATATCAAAATTTCAGCATATATCCTCCATAATTTATATGTATGTTTGTATACTGTTAAAGTCATAATTCATATGCTATTTGCTTCATATTTTCCCCTAAAGTATGACAAATACTTTAGCAGTACCTATTAACTGAATTGCTTTCCATAGAAATGACAGGAAATGACCTTTTCATCTATACTAAGCAAACAGGCAAGTGACATTTAACTTGTTTTACTTCTCATTTCTTTATTTATGAACTCTTTGTGGGTTTACCACCTGTATTTCTATTATGACCTATCTCTGTCTATTTTGGTATGATTTCACTAACATTTTGTAAGGTTTTAGTAATGTTCTATGTTATCCTGTTTTCAGACTTCATTTTATACCCTCCCTCATTTTTTTTAGCTTTTTTTTTAACATGTTATACTTAGAATAAGCTACCAGCTACAAGATGACCAAATTTAAGATTATATTCTAGAAAACTCAATCTGGTATCTATTCAGTCTGATTTTTTTTAATGTCTCCTGTAACTGGTAGCCAGATTCTCACTATACTTCTAGGTTGAAAAATGCTTAGAAGTAACAGAACTGCTCAGCACTTGTCAATCATACCTGTAATCCTACTTAGGAAGTCAAGATTTGGAAGATTGTGGTTTGAAGCCAGCCTGGGCAGAAAAGTTTGCAAGACTATCTCAGTGGAGAGCTTGATAGGGTGGTGCACCTGTTATTGTAGCTACTTTGTAATGGAGAGAATTATGCCTATTGTCATTCTAGCAAATGTCTTAGCTGGACTTTCTCCTTTTCAAAACCTCAGTCTATGTTTGCTTTAGCCCATGTACTGATGCCTTCCTGGGACCACACCTCTTTCCTGCCTTTCTGGGGCCTCTTCACTGTGTGATACCCACACTGCACATCAGTAAGTGGGGTCTAGGCTGGAGAGAGATTCCCCAGGCAGTTCATGTACCTAGCATCCACAGGCCTCTGGGGTTTGATTTCTAGCACTATAAAAGTGAATGAATGAGTGAAATGAAAAAGAGATTTGATTTCACCCCCCCCCCAAAGAGAGATATTTTCTTGCTAAATAACAATTTCAAATGTGGAATTTCATGCTGCCTGCTTGGCAGACTATTCATCTAGAATAGTCATTTCAGTGTAAACTGTTTTGGTGTGTACGGTAAACTCACTGACTACCCTTTATCTTCCTATCCTGCTGGCTCCTTCCTTCTTCCTCGCTGAAATAAAGGAAGAAGAAGTAACAGCAGATGGTGTGAGTCCTCATGAAGCACCACCCTGCAAGCCATCACCACGTGCATCTTTGGGTGCTGACTGGGGCAGTGGCAGCGACGATGTTTGCTTGTTACAAGTAGCTGAGGATGCTGAACTAGCTGACACTGCGGAGAACGGTCTTCTCAGTTACAACTGTGTAGGGGACGAAATTCCTGATGAACTCATTGTGGAAGTATTACAAGAGTAGCACACTACACATACTGCTTCCATAATCAGACTGCCATTTGCCTGAAATATGTAGTTTGTAATAACACGATCAATTAGGGCTGGGGTTTGAGCTCAGTGGTACAGAACTTGCTGTACATTTACAAGACCCTGAGTTCAATCCCTAGAACTGAAAAAAAAATTACAGTAGCTCATTAGTAAATCTGATTATATCAATAAAGCTTTACTACTTTGTTTTGCAGTGTTTCTTACTTAAACCAGTTTACTTTAAAATTAGCTTCAGTGAACTTAAATTCTGCAGAAATTTCCAATTTAACTAAAATTTGTCTACATTTACATAGATTTATTTTACACATTTGTAAGTTAAAACTCATGTGGGGATAGTTAAGATTAAGTGTCAGCTGGGCATCCATGGCACCTGTAATCTTAGCTACTTAGGAAGCCCCCCCATAAACACACACACACACACACACATACACACACACACACTGGAAGTAGAGCTGTGGCTCAAGAGGTAGAGCATTAGCCTTGAGTGAAAGGAACTCAGGAAAAGTGCCCAAACCTTGAGTTCAAGTCCCACGATGGTACCAAATAAGAAAAAAATATAAAGATTAGATATTAACAATATTAAAGTTTATTAAGACACTAATCAGAAAAAATAACTATAGCTTCTACAATGTTTATATATTTGAACTGCTGTTACTTACCTTGCATGAGAATAAAGCATGAATTCTCATGATTAAACTATACATTATTTATAAAGCAGCTGAGTTTCAGTAGGTAGCAGGAAGCCCTTGCTCCATAGGCACATTTTAGTCACTGGCTGTCCCATTCTGGTCCAGGAGCATCTCTAACTGCTGGTTGATACTTTTCAGTTGGTTTTCTGCTGCCAAAATGGTTTTTGCTTTGAATAACAGAGCTGGAAGGCTGGACGAATCATACTGTTAATGAAAGAAAATGACACATTCTCAAGTATCAAAACTTTTATAGGCCTGTAATTTTACAACTCAAATCTTTTTTTTTTTTTTTTTTTTTTTGGCCAGTCCTGGGCCTTGGACTCAGGGCCTGAGCACTGTCCCTGGCTTCTTCCCGCTCAAGGCTAGCACTCTGCCACTTGAGCCACAGCGCCGCTTCTGGCCGTTTTCTGTATATGTGGTGCTGGGGAATCGAACCTAGGGCCTCTTGTATCCGAGGCAGGCACTCTTGCCACTAGGCTATATCCCCAGCCCCTATAACTCAAATCTTTGACTAGTGTAAATTTTGACAGAGCTTTCCCTTAAGCATGTCATTCATTTTTAATAGGAGAGCATTATGAAAATTGATTTTAACTCATTTTCTTGGGTGATAATTGACAATATAAAGTTAGAAAGTTTCCAATGCTCTCTTTACTCCCAAAGAACAGTTGTTTGAAAAACTGTGGCATATGAATTATTTAAAACAGAAAACCATGTGTGAGACAGGTCAGGGGCCTGCTTGATCTCACATCTATTTTAGCATGCAGAAACGATAAGGAAGTTGACTTCACTGCAAGCAGTGATGAAATGCGCAATTAATGCCAGACCTATAAAGGTTAATTAGAAAACCCATCAACTAGAAAAGATACTAGATGAATGAAATGTCCCAAGGATTCCAAATCCTCAATTATTTTATTGCTTTTTTTTTTTTTTTTTTTTTTTTTTGCCAGTCCTGGAAAGTGAACTCTTGTCCTACGCACTGTCCCTGAGCTTTTGTGCTCAAAGCTAGCACTCTACCATTTGAGCCACAGCTTCACGTCTGGTATTTTCCCCCCCCCCGTAATTCAGTGGAAATAAAGACTCTCCCAGACTTCCTTCCAGGCTGGCTTCAAACTGCTCAGTCTTTTGAGTACTGAGGATTACAGGCCTGAGCCACCAGCACCTGGGTCATCATGTTCTTAACCATTAAAGACAAAATTAGAACAGAAACCCAACAGACAAAACAATTCATAGTTTTTAAATAATTAATAAAAACGAAATTTCTTGTTGCAGACTATCTGAGGGAGATATAGTTTAAATTTTCCTTACAGAGCATTTTTTGCTATTTTTAAAAAATTTTGTTCCAGTTCCAGTCTTTATACTCAGGGCCTCAAGCTCTCACTTGGCTTTTTTGGGCATAGCTGGTATTCTATTACTTGAACTATACATTCAGTCTAGCATTTTGCTGCTGGTTAATTAGAAAGTCTCATGGACTTTTCTGTATAAGCCGGCTTTGAACTGTGATCCTCAGATCTTAGTTTTCTGAGTACCTAGGTTTAAAGGTGTGAACTACCAACACCCAGCTGTTTTTGTTTCTTTGGCAATACTAGGGTTTGAGCTAGTCTTTTGTTCTTACTAGGTAGGCACTCCACTTAAAACTTAAAACTATGACCACAGACCTTCCTTACAGAATTGTATTATGCTTTCATAGTTTGCTATTTAATGTTTTTAATGCAGTTTCTTAAGTAATGAAAGTTAAGCAAAATGGCTATTGAAGTGTGGCTACCACCCACATATTAAGGGAATTTTTCTGCCATACACCTAACCATGTTACTAGAAAAATTCAGTTTAAATGTTTTAAGATGCTATGGTCTTCAAGGCAGAGTAGATGGGAAAAATTCCTACTTGGTGCTGCATGTTTCATTCAGGAAAAGGAATACATATATACATACACAAATACCTACATCCTAAGGCAAAAAGGATAATGTTACAATAGAAGTACAAAAGGCATCGAAGGTATGAAAAGAACAACATTTGGGAAAGTAGCTACTAAATTTAGATTTTATGGCTGAGGATTCAGCTCAGTGATAGAGCGCTTTCCTAGCTGTACCAGTCACAGCAAACACGCACATGCACACAACATCTTGGCTTTTAACTGAAGTGATAATTATTCAAATTGAATCAATGCTACTATTAATTTCACCAAATTTAGTAACCACGTTCCAACTCCAAATATGCTTTTAACTAGTTAGGTACATAAATACCTTAAAAATATTCTTTCTGGAGGGTACCAGTTAAGCATAAACTAGAGAATATCCCCGTCAGATCAGTAGAGAGGACAGCTTTATCACAATGGCAGCTTCCTATCTTCCTATCAATTTTGAGTCATAACAGACAAGTAAATTGCCTAAATGTTCCCTGTTATGACATACACTGACATGATTGATTTGAAGCGACTTTCATGTTGTATAAATGGAAGAAAATACTGGTAGAACATATGCAATGGAGAGCATCTGCCCAGGGGACCTCTCAATGTCTCTGCGAGGCCCAGATGTCAGGTGTCCCTGCGTCCTCAAGAAAGTAGGATTTAGTTGAGGGACTGTGCTAAAGTTTTCTACTCCATTATAAAGGGTAAGTTTTAGTAAGAGAAAACAACCATGATTTTTCATACAGATATGCATTGAATCTGTTTTCAAGTATTTTTAAAACTATATGTAATTCAATAAGGAGATTAGCAGTTATCAAACTACTTCAGAGGTTAGTCTCAAGAAGAGGCAGATCAAGATTAAATCAAGTCTAGTGAAATGAATGTGACAAGTGGAGACACTGACTTCTTTCACAGCAGAAAAAGAAATTCAAATGCACTTGTTAGGAAGTGTGTTTTATAGTGTCCCTTGTAATAGTTCCCACTGAGTCAGAATCAAATGACTTGAGTCAGTTCTATGGATTGGAGAACTATCACTATGAAGAAGTTATTGAATTTTATAAATAAAGTTTAATCAATTTGTACTGATTTATATCAATTTGATTACATATTTCTCTCTCTTTTTTTTGTGCCACTCTGAGGCTTGAATTCAGCACCTTGGAATTGTCCCTGAGCTTTTCCGCTAAAGTCTTATGCTTGGCCAATTGAACCATTCCTCCACTTCCAGCTTTTTGTTTTGTTGGTTAACTGGTGATAAGAGTCTTGCAGAGGGCTGGGGATATGGCCTAGTGACAAGAGCGCTTGCCTCATATACATGAGGCCCTGGGTTCAATTCCCCAGCACCACATATACAGAAAACAGCCAGAAGTGGCGCTGTGGCTCAAGCAGCAGAGTGCTAGCCTTGAGCAAAAAGAACCAGGGACAGTGCGCAGGCCCTGAGTCCAAGCCCCAGGACTGGCCCCCCCCCCCAAAAAAAAAAAAAAGAGTCTCGCAGACTTTCTTTTTTGGCCTGGGCTGGTTTTGAACCTCAATCCTCAAATCTCACCCTCCTGAGCAGCTAGTATTACAGGGTCACTAGAGTCTTGTCTGTTTATGTGTTTCTTATGGAAAAAACTGTTAAGATAAATGAAATACTGCAACACTTAGGATAACAGAAATTAACGAGTGTCATGCTAGATTAGAAAATACCAGAAAGAAAAGAAAAAAAATAGTGAACAAAAATGAATTCAATATTCAAAATCCATGGGAGTTCTATAAATTTTTAACATGTATAATGCATTTTTAAGGGAGTAGATAAAGGGAAGAGAAGAGAGTATACAGTTGAACAGTGATTTTTAATTTACTAGAGTTAATAACCATCCTAAATGGAAATTAGTGGTGATTAAAAAATTATTGCAAAAATCAAAGTGTAGATCAGTGGTTGACTGTTTTCCAAGCATATGCTACACTCTTCAGAATTTCAACAAATAAAGAAGAATATGTAAATAATATGGGTTAATTGCATAGTGCAAATTTCTTTTTTTTTTTTTTTTTTTTTTTTTTTTTTGGCCAGTCCTGGGCCTTGGACTCAGGGCCTGAGCATTGTCCCTGGCTTCTTCCCGCTCAAGGCTAGCACTCTGCCACTTGAGCCACAGCGCCACTTCTGGCCGTTTTCTGTATATGTGGTGCTGGGGAATCGAACCTAGGGCCTCGTGTATCCGAGGCAGGCACTCTTGCCACTAGGCTATATCCCCAGCCCTGCATAGTGCAAATTTCAATGAAATAGGTTTTAAATGTCTATTCTGTCCCCTTGATGGCTCACTAAGTATCTAAATTGGAGTATTCACATAATTTTCACGTAAGGGATGGGAATGAAAAACGAGCCACCAATGCAGGAAAACGATGTTTGTATGGAAGTCCAGAAACATCTAGGAATAGGTAGAAAGTATTTCCTCATTTTGATACAAAGAAATCAAACCTATGAGAGGTGGAGGAGGATTGACCTTGCCTTTTGAGGAAGTGGCCCTTACACAGCCACATATCATTGGCCAAGACGCCTGTCAATTTTCTAGTCCAACGGGAGGGAGGGCTTCTGTAGTTCTTCAGAACTCGGAAGGAAGCCATGATGAATTGAAATGGCGGTCCCCGTAGAGGGACAACATCCCGTTTCCCGGGAGTGGCTCTTCCACCTCCACATTTCATTGGCCAAGACGCCTGTCAATTTCCTAGTAAAATGATAGGGAGGGCGGGCTCATGCAGCTGTTATGCACTCGTGAGGAAGCCATGATGACTCGAGATGGCGGTCGCTCGGGGTCCTGTGGGAAAGGTCAGTCTTATAGAAGCTTTTGATCTTACAAAGGAGCCTTGGGTGGTTTCTGGAGACCAGGGGTGTCCGAGGACCCCATTAATGACCCCTGAGGGCACTGCTGGTCTTCTCGGGACTGTTGGTCTTTGGCCAGACCGAGCATTTGGGACTGTGGGGCTGGAGCGGCCATGGCCCCAATGGGACCGAGTTCATCTGGGTCAGGATTATTTATTGATCTTTATCTAAAGGCAAGGATAGATGCCTGTGTCTCCAGAGCCCAGCTATGTACTTTAGAGTTAAATTCTGCTCCCACTGTTCCTTTCCTTTGGTTATAGAAGTCCCTGTTTTCTCTTCAAAATGGAGGCCTGAGACGCCCTGAGGCCTCGCCCACTTGTCCCAGAAGCCATTTTGATACCGACTTCTAGAACGCCTGGCTTTTTTTTTTTTTTTTTAAGGTCAGAATCAAGGTTTTTATGAGACTGAGCTTGGGAAGTAAAACAACCCAATTTCCAAATTTTGAACTTGGTCTCTTGTGCAAGTATGGCAGTGCCTGTAGGAAATGCCAGCTGCAACAGGAAGCCATAGCGAGTACGGATGATATCATTCAAGGTTAGCCTGAACTTAATAGTGAGACCAGGTTCCCCACAAATACCTATTCTTATCATCCATATCTACATATAAATATCTATTTATTTGTTTCTATTTTACATTGTGTTTGGAATATTAGCTTAAGACCTTTAGCATCTGTGCAAGGTGGCTTCAGGTGTTTAATACAAGTTGCTTGGGAGAGGGACATTGCGGAGGGTCACAGTTGTATTTGCTGGTTGGACCAGATGTTAGGAAGGCCTCTGCCAAAGTAGTGAGCAATACAGGTGTAGAGGCCCAGAATTCTCATCCCACCAGCAGCAGGAAGATCGTGCTTTCAAGCTGAGCCTGGCTTGCATTGTGAGACCCTGTCTTAAAAATACTTAGTTTTGTAATCTCGGGTTGTAGTTTGCAGTATTGGCTTTAGTAGATGTTAATGCTTTGTTTGGGGAGTCGTTATACATGTAATGACAACATTGAAGACATAGGTGGATAGGCCATTGGTAGGAAGGTCCAGATGTTGCCCATGCAGGAAAAACAGAGACCCTCTCTGTAACTGAAAGCCAAAAACTTCTGGTGCTATGTATGGCTCAACTGGAAAAGGACCTGCATAGTAGTAAGCCCTATTTCCTAACTATTCATCCAAGCACAATGTTAAAGTAAGAATTCAATTTCAAACAAAATGCCAAATATGAAAGTGATAAAAGAGCCATTTACAAGTATATACAAATGTTCATAGCAGGTACTCAGCATATAACATTGTGGTAAACATGTACCCTAGGATTGTTTAATTGTATTGTTTATGTAAATGTAAATTGAAAAACTGATGATCTTCGGATTGCTTTCTTTTATAACTGGGATAGCAATTTAAAAGGAAGATAATGTATTTTCCTCTTTTTCTTCCAAAACAATTTCAAGTTTATTTAATGTTCTAAAACAAAAGGAGAAACAAAACCAAGCTACTTTTACCCAGATTCTCATTTTTACTTTTCATTAACTACATTTGCTTCATTACTTGCTCTTTGTTTTTGAGTCAGTTTTGTATACTATGACTGCTGTCTTCTAAAAGATTTCCTATTGGTCAGAAAATAATTGTAACCATAATGCAGTAATATCATGTAGATATTTAGGCCACAATATTGCAGTGTGTAATTGGTAAGTATAATTTAAAACCTAATTCTTTTTTTTTGGGGGGGGGGCAGTCCTGGGGCTTGGACTCAGGGCCTGAGCACTGTCCCTGGCTTCTTTTTGCTCAAGGCTAGCACTCTGCCTCTTGAGTCACAGCGCCACTTCTGGCCATTTTCTGTATATGTGGTGCTGGGGAATCGAACCCAGGGCCTCATGTATATGAGGCAGGCATTCTTGCCACTAGGCCATATCCCCAGCCCTAAAACCTAATTCTTGAAATTCTCTGTGTGTTTCTTTTCCTACTGCCAGATTTATTGCTCTTGTGATTGAGGATCAACTATAATGATCTCTGAAATCCTACATCAGGCCCATGGTAGGTGCTTCTAACTAATTGTTATTTCAGAAAACTATTGTCTATTACAGATTGCTTGCAAATACCTTTATTGTGTACAGGACAAAACTGAATGTATTTCTCATTTTAGCAATTTCTAGAGTCACTATTTTGACCAAAGGACATTCTCTAATACTTTTGCTTTTAGAGCTGTATTGAACATTTCATAAGATATAATTTATGGTCATTGTTTTTGCAAATTTCAGTAGAGCATATGTTGAAAACTTGGTCACAAGTATCAAGGTCTAGATTTTGAATTATACTAAAAACTTAAAATTAGTTTATTTGATTGTGTATGTATTCTCTGTTGTTGATCTGTTTTGCTCACTTGGTTTGTCAGTATGTTCTTTTTCTCTCTGTCCTTGCATCTTGTGTAGTTTTTAATTTCATGGCTTATTATTTTGTTCTAAACATTCTCATGCATAGATTCATTTGGCATTTTAACTTTTAATGCTAAAAATAAACATAATATTACCTCACATTTTGTGTGTTGTGGCATGATTTTACTTAATAGATAACACGACATATTCTTATCTTCTTTGTATTTTTTCTATTTTACTTCCTCTGTTATTTTTCCTTTTATCTTCTATTTGATTTTAGCTTTTTGTATTAATACTTGTGATGTACATTTTTATGTGGCACATTTTTGGATTCTGTGTGTGATGGTTCCTGGACTTGGATTCATGGTCGGTGCATTGTCCTTGAACTTTTTCGTGTTGTTGTTTTTTTTCCTTTTTGGTTGATTGTGAAGCTTGTATACAGTGCCTGGGTGCCTTCCCTGAGCATTTTCACTAAGGCTTGTGATCTACAACCCTGACCCATTGTGTCACTTCCTGTCTCTGAACAAGGATAATGATCTTTGCCCAAGGATAGTGATCTACCACTGGAGTAGTAGCTGTACTTCTGGCTTCTTTTGTTTGGTTTGGTTTTTGGAGATAAGACTTTTGGAGACATTTTGCTCAGGTTTGGCTTTGGAGTAGGATCCTCTGATCTCTGCCTCTTTAGTAAAGAATATCACAGGCATAAGGCCCTGATATCCAGCATCAGAAATTAATTCTTTATATTGTTCCCCCTCCCATTTTATTAGTGTCTTTCCATCTGCTTAGTGAGGGTTCAATTTCCATTTGTCTTAAGAGCTGAAGGTACACTTTTTCACAGTAGTTTTTGAGATCTCCTCAATGTTTTTATGTGCCTGCCCTCGTGTTTGAACTCAAGGCCTGGTGACTGGCCTTGAGTGTTTTGTTCAAGGGTAGTCCTCTGCCCCTTGAGCCACAGCTCTATTTTGGCTTTTGGATCTTTAATAGGATTACAAGCAAAACCCACTGGCACCTGACTTCTCTGATCTTAATGTAGAGAAACCCAAGTCTGAAGTTTGCATTCATTTTACAGTTTTTTTTTCCAAAATATTCCCTGAGATACTGGGTAGAATATTCATTGTGTGACTAATTTATATAATATCCAGGGCCCTGCACTTGCTACTAAGCAAGTGCTTTGAAACTGAACTTTATCCTAGCCTCTCATATGTTTTCAGTATTTTTTTCTGTATTGTTTTATATAAGTATTCTGCTTCATCTACTTTATTGTGAAATGTTAATATTCTGTGTTCAATTTGATGCATGCTTATTAGTGAGGTATTCAGTTTAGTTTGATTGAGCTACTGTGATTTTCATTTCCAGAGGTGCAATTTAAAATTTTCAGGATTTCTCTTGTTTTTATAAAATTTTCCTTTTATACTTTGCACTGTCTTCCTGATTCATTTCTGGTGTTTCTTTGTATTTTCTTAAATTTATTGATTAGTATTTTAAATTATTCTCTTCAAATTTATTTTAATGTTTACACTTACACTTTCATTCAACTTATATTTATTATTATCATTCATTTCATTGTGTTTTTTCACCTTGTTAATTATCATTTGAGTCCTTTATTTGAAGTTGCTGCCTTTTGCACATGTCACAATGTATATTTTATATATGACCAATGATTCTTTGGTTAAATGTTTTAATCTCCTTTAGTTTTATAGTTAAACCCTTGTGTTCTGACAGCACTTATTTTTACCATATACTGGGAGCATAGATGAACAATTAGATTATCACCAATTGAAAACAACCCAGAGTGGTGGCTGAGTAGCCTGTATGGTAGAGCACCTGTCTAACCAACACAGTGCTTCTAGTTCAAAGATGTGTACTACTTTCCCCTAACATATAGCAAAAAAAAAAAAAAAGAAAGAAAAGAAAAACGTATATATGAAATAAGAACAACTATAAACCCGTTCTACTCTACCTATAAGTATATTAAAAGTCAGGGTTCTGACAGTATGGTAGGAGTTTAAAATTATTAAAGTGATAGTAAAGACTCATTGAAAGCTGTAGATCATTAGGGAGTAGATGGTATCAGGGAAAATGCATCAGAAAAGCTTATTGTGGCAAAAATGAAATATATGTGTATCTGGAATCCCATGTGGAAATCTTTTCATAAAATCAGTATGCATGAAAGTATGAGTGACCAAAAACTTAAGTGGTAAGGATGTGATAACAGTGAGATGAAGCATAGCTGAATGTGTGAAAGAGGACAAGTATTGTCACAATATTTTATTTGCATTGAAGAAAATAAAACAATGAAACTTCAGGAAGTTGTTTCAAGAAGGGCAGAAATAGAAAAGGGAAACGATGAGAGAGTGTAAGAATTTTTATTTTGCCAGTGTTGAGGTTTGAACTGAAGGCCTGGGTACTGTACTTGAGCTTTTGGGCTCAAGGCTAGTGTTCTACCACTTGGAGCCAAAGTTCTACTTCTAGCTTTCTTGGTGCTTAATGGGAGATAAATGTCTCAGAATTTCCTCTGCATGGTTGTTGAATTGAGATCCTGAGATCTCAGCTTTCTAAGTAATGGAAGGTTACAGGTGTGATCCGCTGGCACTCAGCTAGGAACACATTGTATGCATTTCAGAAAATTTCAGAATGAATCCCTCTTGTGTAATTGACATATGCTAATGATTAAATTATTAACAGTAACTTAGGAGTGAGAGTATTGGAAAGGAATATGGTAAAATTGTTATCAGGATATATAAAATTTATGAAATAATAGTATTCAAGTACACAGAATAATTATTGCAGAGAAAAACAGTATAGCCAGGAAGTGAAAAAGGAAATAAAAATTAAGGATAACAAAGCAGCCAACACCACTGGATCATACCTATAATTCTAGCTATGCCAGAGGCTGATACACACACACACACACACACACACACACACACACACAATGGCTTGATAGCCCAGAAAGACAGTCCTAGGATATCTGGAATTATTCTTTGAAAGTCCATAACTGGAAGAATGACTCAAGTGTTAATATGTCAGTCATGAATGATAAAGATGAACCAGAGTGTGAGGACTTGAGTTCTAACCCCAGTACTAGCCAGAAAAAAAGACAAAACTTTTGTGAAGCTCATTAATAAATAGTGGATAAGACTTTTTGTATAAGACTGTATACAGATTTTGCTGTGTCAGTGAAGTGGTTATTTTCCTTCAATCTCTAGTGCATCATATTATTGCATTGCATGATTGATTCCCCATTCCTCTCTTGAGTCCAGGACTGCTTGTGACATTCCTCAATGCAGTGTGGGTATGGAGTTTAGTGGTTAGTTAATACTTGGGGAGAAGTGTGTGGCTTCAGGAAGGACAGGACACTAGCGTGGAGTGTGGGGCATTGCTGCTCAGGATGTATATGCAAAGGGCCAATATTGCATTTTAGATAGGGCTTTAGATTACATGACAGCATTTTGAGCTAAAAAGCCTATGTGTATAGCTGTATAGCCAAGCTAGTAACAGTATCTTCTGCTAACTTTGTCCCCAAACTACTGTGTGTGCTGGATCTACTTCTTCACAGATGTATTTGGTTTAGTGCAATAGTTACCTTTTGTTCTTCTTTAGTGAAATTTTGCCGTTGTCTTCCTTGCCTGCATGGATATTGCCCAATTTATATAATGTGGACCACATCAAGTTCTTAGACTATGTGGTGTTGGGGTACAGAACAAAACAGATTTGGACATTGTTTGCATAATTTTGCCATTCCTGTAGATCACCTCTGTCAGTGTTTTGCATGGTTTCAGTACACTGGTTCTGCAGTGAGATTGGAGTTCTTGCCTATGTTCCACTAGATTTGTGCTCCAATTTTACAGTTCCAGTCAACAGTTACCTATTTTTCTCTACACAAATAAAGAGTAGGTTCATGAACAGAACATGTTAAAGGCTTTCTTTGGAGGGTATGACTGCTATGACTGGCACTGCACAGGGTTTCATGGATGAGGAGGGGTGTGTAGCTATAGATACAAAGAGATAACAGAAAATCTACATAAATATTTGTCTACATTTATATGTGTAAGTATGTATGTGCCTGTATGTGTGTGAATAAATGTATACACACATATATGTGAATGAGGTACTGGTATTTGAACTCTTTGCCTTGTACTTGCCACTTGAGCTACAACTCTTTTTGCTCTAGTTAGTTTTGAAATATTCTTAGTTATAGTATACTGGTAAGGATGTCAGTGTTACATCTCAACACATTTTTAAACTGTATTTCAATTGATTTCTCCCCCTCTATTACACTACTTGTACCCTTCTTCAATAAAAATAGCCCCAATAGGTTTCATTACTCAATGTTAATAGTTAAAAATCGAATTAGACAGTATTCAACTTTCTTCATCCTACACACCAGCCCAATCACCTCCTGCTAATTGCCACTTAACTGCCATACTATTCTCTTCCCCTATTCTGCTACTGATCAGTAGTTTGCATTGAGTTTTTCTAAACTGTTTTCATATATACTTGAAATGTGTTACAAAGTTATTTACTATTGAACCCTTTTCCCCTCACATTTACTCCCTAAATAGTCCATTGGTTTGCAGTCTGTGTCTTAACTATATAAATGAATATGTTTGTTTGGATGGTTGTGTGCACATATGTACACACACATGCATGTCTTTTAGGTCTGACTTCCACATGTGAGTGGAAACAACACTTTGTTTTTTAAGCTTTGCTTGTCTGTTTCAATGTTACTTTTTATGTAAGGTCTAGATTTATTTTCTTAGGACACCCTAAGTCTGTGATCCTCTTACCTGTGCCTATACCTATTATGTTCCCAGTACTGCAGATTAGAACACTGTGTCCAACTTGTTTATCCAGATGATGACTCATCAACATTTGCCTTAGGCCGACATCAAATTACTACTCTCCTGGGCCTTTAAGTGGCTGGGCATACAGGCATGAGTCACTGGGCCTGGGCAAAAATGTATATTAAATGATCATAAAGTCTTCAATGCCATTGAGAACAGATTAACCTGTCTTCAATTCAGTAATTGCAGGAAAAGCAGCGCAGTTGATACACTACCTCCAACTTGTATGTGGTTTTATTTGAAAGAAATATTTTAGCTACCTTCTGCTAAAACAAGAAAATGCTGACAATTGCATGAGCTTGAGACACTATAGTCAGTGAATTTTTTAGAACAGAAACAAATTAAGGACAGGATCCCTCAGTGTGCTTACTACCAAGATTTTCTTTTTTTTGCTTTGGGAAGTTATATGAACTCTTAACATAATTACCATTTAAATTTGTGAAATCTTGTCACCTTTACAGCTCCAACTCCAAGGAGCTTAATTTTTACTACACATTAATTATAGCCATTTCTACTCTTTTTTTTCTTGATAATCACTTAGACATGATGTATTATAAGTTCTCAGTCTCTGAATCCAAACCTGTTTTCTTTTGACTATCAGTAAGGCTTGTGATCCTGGTAATTCAATATCCTTTCCCTATTCTTCTTAGATAATCACTAGGCTCAAACTTTCTGTACCTGCTAAAGCAGTCTGGAGCTTTGAAGCTATTTTGGTAGTATTCTTGCTAGTGAGGTATACTTTGTTTTAGTAACTTTAATTTTTGCCACTCAAATTTCTACTGTGGTTAACCTAGGAAAATTATATCCTGATATATAGTGACACAAATGTAATTTCACTTTTAATTCAACTCTGTGGAGTTTTCTTTTGTAGCTTTCTCCTTTTCACCTTTTATTGTACTTTCTCTATAGTAGTACTCTTTTCTGGCTATCTATTTTAAATTCTCTGACATATATTTCTGCTTCTCTCAGACTTACCTGTTCTTCAGTTCTAAAGTAATCCTATTCCTTCCAATCTCCATTCTTTCCTTCTTTCTGTCCCTTGGCCTACATTGGTCACCCTGAAAGCACCAGCCCAGAAAACCTCTAGGACACCAAGTCAGTCACATAAAGCAAGGTTTTATTGTCAGCAAGCTGACAGGCTAGCTCTCTCGGGATAGAGGGTAGCAGCCTCTCATTATGCAGGGAATGTGGTTATATACTACCAGGGAAGCTGAAGGCAGGACAGGGAGTGGGAAAGTGTGAAGTCTTGCTGCTGGATGCTAGAAATAGCATGTGGCCAGGGGCAGAATCTCCTGACTGCCGCAGCAGGATTTTGCTGACCCAGGTGGGGGCTAGAGTTACTGCAATTTAGATGGGGTTGGGCAATTGTGGCCAGGCCTGGCCTGGTCACCTGATTTTGGGGAAAGGGCAGAGGACATAGCATGGAGGCTGTCAAGCCAAAATAGGGGTACATATGCTAACACACCCCATCTTCTCTTTCAAGAGGTTCTATATATGTGTGTATGTATGTATGTATATGTATATATATATATATATATATATATATATATATATCCTTTAGGGTCCAGATGAATTCTCCATATTTTGTCAAGTATTATATGGACTCCTTACTTGAAAATTCTTCAGATTTCTTTAATATTTTTATACTAGTCATATAGTATTTCTGTTACTGCCCTTATAGCCGATAATTATCATCTATGATACTTTTATTACCATTGAACACAGTATATGATAGTAGTTATTTTCTTTGTGTACTTAACATGCAACAAGTTGTGGCACATACTATACTTTTACTAATAAGGACATGATAGCAAATAATGATAATTTTGAAGGCTGTTTCATTGATCCATCTAGTAAATGATTATTTATTCCAGGAGATAGGTTCTAGCCTATCATTGTGATACTAAATTATATTGGAATGTTGGTAAGATGAGTGAATTCAGCCCAACTGTGATTACAGCTTTCCAGGAGGCTGAAATCTGGAAAGATTGGCTGTTCCCAGCCAGAGGAAAAGCTGTTTATGAAAACCCATCACAACAGATAAAGTTAGGTATGAGCCTGTTGTCCCAACTAAAGCAGGCAGTAAGTGTAGATGACTGAGTTCTAGGCTGGAAGGGGCAGGAAGTCAGACCCTTGCTCACTAATAACCAGTCAGAAATGGCCTGGAAGCATGGCTTAAGTGGTAGATTGCTGCCTATCAAGCAAAGAGCCCAAGTTCAGATCACAATGTTAACAAAAAATGAAAAGGAGACAATAAATGCTCAGCAACAATAGTTAAGAATATATGAATCAAAAGTACAAGAGAACACAATGTACAATAGGATTATGACAATAAAAGAAAGTTGAAAATAAATTTGCCAGAATCTAGAAATACCAAAGTATTTCAGCATTTCAAGTGACATGTAAAATACTTTGGCCCCTGGGGAAACCAATTTGATAATTCTTCAAAAATGCAAATTAGGTTCTTCATATAACCCAGCAGTTCTGTTTCATGTTCTTTTTATATGACTATTGATAGCACATTATACACACACCTCAAAACAAACCAAGTTTACAGATATCCATAGCAGCACTATTTATGATAGCAAAAAGTAAAAGCATCAGAAGTTTCCATTTGTGGATAGATGAATAAAAAGTTCGAGTTTTCTAGCTGTAAAAGAATAATCTAGCCAGGGACTAATACCCCACTCCTGTAATCCTATCTACTCAGGATGCTGAAATTTGAGCACTGCAGTTCAAAGCCAGCATGGGCAGGAAAATCTGTGAGACACTTATCTCCACCTAACTACCAAAACGTTGCAACAAGAGTTGTGGCTCAAGTAGTAGAGCACTAGCATGAGGTAAAAAGTTCAGAGGTGGCACCCAGACCCTAAGTTCAAGCCCCAGGACTGGCACACACACAAAAAAGAATAATCTATCTAACAAGTAAAATCCCTGAGTCCAGTCTTTAATATGTCCAAAAGGAAAGAAAGAATGAAAGCACAAAGGAATGATTTTATGTAATGATGTTGCAGCATAGATGAGCCTTGAAGGCATTTTAAATGTCTCCGAAGTTCTGTCTGTAAAAACATCTTCTTTTCAGGTCAGGATAGTGCTGTTTCAAATCATTGAACTATCAGAAATTGGAACTTAATGGGAAGTATGCAGATCATTCCGGGGCATACACCTAGAAAAATCAGGCAGATTTAGCTAATCTTTCTGGTTCATGATGAGTGTATATTAATCCTACTTGTGCTTCCCCGTGATGTTCCAGTATCTACTGCCCTTACTAGAACTGGGTGAGTGCAGGCACCATGCCTTTAAAGGTACATTACAAGCACTAAATATACCCTTCCTCTTTATAAATTACTCATTTATACTATTTTTATGTAATGTTAAGCTAGATAGTTAGCCAGGAATGGGAAAAGAGGCTATTGAAAATTGAGATAGAATGTTACAGCCAATAGGTGTAGGGTGTGTGTGTGTGGGTGTGTGTTGGGAAGAACCTAGAATTAAATACTGGAAGTTAAATAGCATAGTGAATATATAGAAAACCCGATTATACGCATTAAAATAAACTAATTTTATAAGAATTGTATTCATGATTATATGTACTAAAAAGATGTTTTCAAAGAAGCTACAGAGTCCACTTCTCGATTGTGTTTGCTTGGGCTCAAGCATCCTAGAAGAAAATCAGTTCTTCCTTCACTACCAGTTGAGAAGGAAGTCAGGAGGAAATATGTCCTTAATTGAAGAAAAGTGAAATTACATTCCAGCATGAAATGCAGCAGTTAAATCCCTCCTAACTCAAAGGGGATATAGAAACAGGAAGAATGAAACATTTAGTTGTCCTAGGAACAATGCAGTTGTTTAGTTGCACAGACTTCAATTTAATTGATAGAAATTTTCAGCTCTTGTAGTGAGTGAACTTTTAAAAAAAATTCTACTGAACATTAATTTACTGTCTCCTGTAGAAAACATGAAAGCTGTTGGGGTCAATAAACTGTACTATGGGCTTTCTTCTTCATATGTTCTACAATGAAATTTTAGTGGTAAAAGAAGAATTTTCTTTCCCTTTCTCACAAATACAGTGACTCAGATCATGATGACACTGTTTCTCCTTGCATGTACACCTTCAGACTTGTGCATATTAATAAAATATTCACATTTCTTTATTATGCAGGGAACTGAACATCATTTTTATATCTCAGCATCATCTACGTGAGGCAGTGACTCTGAACACCTAGAACAAAAGTGATGGTGCTGTGGTTTGGATGTTTACTTAAGAACTCGAATGGAAGTTTAACTGTTAACAGGTAAGACCTTTGATATGTACTTTTTCCATAACAAGTCTAAATAGGATAATTGGAGACTGAGTTATCCCTTGCAAACATGGTACTGTATATGATAAACAATGAAAACAAAAAAATTTTGGATCTGTGACTTAAATGGCACAGTGCCCCCTTAGCAAGTCCAAGTCCTTCTGTTTAAACCCCTAGTCCTTGCAAAAAATGTTAATTATAATTTTAAGTTTAAGGAAATAGAAATGTTAATTGCACATATCTAAACACGACACATTGTGTTTATAAATTAAATTAGCACACTCTGCCATATAAATAAATGCACTTAATATGACACATATAAAGGCAAGAATCCCAATTTGAAAAGGCAGAGCAAGCATCGTAACTAGATATATCACAAATCAAGAACTGCTCAATAAACATTTCAAATAAGCCCTGTTGAGGACTTTATATACGATCTAATACACAGCTTGCAAAAGCAAATAGACAATATAAATATAGATAACGTTCTTTTTTTTTTTTTGGCCAGTTCTGGGCCTTGGACTCAGGGCCTGAGCACTGTCCCTGGCTTCTTCCCACTCAAGGCTAGCACTCTGCCACCTGAACCACAGCGCCCCTTCTGGCCGTTTTCCATATATATGGTGCTGGGGAATCGAACCAAGAGCTTCATGTGTAGAAGGCAAGCACTCTTGCCACTGGGCTATAATCCCAGCCCGATAATGTCCGTTCTTAATAAAGGGCCATAAAGAAATTCTAAATATTGATGAACACTGTAATATAAGTGAAGAATATCTTTGATTATTTTATTGAGACACTTGAAATGACTAAAAAAATTGGTTGAGTTTAATGATAGATCAGAAAAATCCCCAGTAATTGAAAAGAGAATGAAAAGTAAATGGGGCTACTCCAAATGCGTAATAGATATTATGTGAGATCTGAAGGAGAAAAAAGGAAAAAGAACAGGAGAAACTACTGAATATGGAGTATGATTTTCTGAAAACTTAGTTAGAAAATAATAGGATAATGAATCTCAGTAAACCCCATGAATAACTATCTGAGCATAAAAATTTTCACTTAGTGAAATTCAATGACAGAAAATATTCTGGAAGTACCTATTGGCAAAAGTAATTTTTATTCTAGTGACGCAAAGATAATAAATTTGTCAGAAGAGAGTATAATAACATACTTAACATGTTGAACTGAAAAAAAAATCCTTACAAACTTACCATTGCCAACTCTTGAATTGAAGTCATTTTTTAAAAATAAGGGAAAAAGTATTCCCTGACAAAAATTGAGACACAATAGATAGTAAGGTGGTTGGCTGTGGTGTGTTTGTGTCTGACAAGTATCCATTGTAGTTGAGAGCTGGGTACCCAAAGGGTCACTACTGAAGATGGTAGAAATTTTTTTGAGCATGAAGCTTTGTGAGATATCTTTATTTGACTACTTGCCTAGATATGCAATATGTTCAACACACTCCACAGGTTTGCTATGAGTTGATGTAGCTTTGAAGGTTCTAACTAAAACTGACTCAATGAGGCTCCCAGGCCTGTGAACCTGCAATTCTGTGAGGCAAATAAACATTTTACTTTGTAAAGCATTTCTTTCTTGCCTTGGATATTTTATGATAGATTTTTATTTTTTTATTTTTTTTCAAATTTTTATTATCAAACTTATGTACAGAAAGGTTACAGTTTCATACGTTAGGCATTGGATACACTTCTTGTACTGTTTGTTACCTCGTCCCTCATACCCCCATTCCCTTTCCCCCCATGAGGTGTTCAGTTCACTTACACCAAACAGTTTTGCAAGTATTGCTTTTGGAGTTGTTTGTCTTTTTTTACCCTGTGTCTCTCGATTTTGGTATTCCCTTTCAATTTCCTAGTTCTAATACCAGTATACACGGTTTCCAATATACTCAGATAAGATTACAGAAATAGTGTAGGTACAACCACAGGGAGGTGATACAAGAACATCATATGATAGATTTTTAATCTGACTATAGCTCACATTCCAAGAAATTTTAGAAGAGGTTTTAATTCCAAGAAATTGTAGAAGAGGTTTTAGACAGATAGAAATTGTGTTAAAAACTGAGCTTGATAGAAGAAAAAGAAAGAATAAGTAAATATAAAATTAAAGAAATATTTTTGTTTTTAAATGGCTTAACAGCAGTTTATTTAAAATAGTAATCACAATAACAAGTTCAATTATGTTTCCTTGTGCTTGTATCTTTATTTTGCTTTTTCACAAGTTTTAATTTTATTACTTAAAATTTATTTTTTATTTACAAATGATTGTGCAAGGGATTACAGTTAGATATGTCCATATATATGTACAGAGTGCATCATGATCAGAGTCACTCCTAATATGTTCTCTTCCCCTCTGACCTACCAAATTCTCCTTCAGTAATAGTAAGCCTCCCATTTCCTTTTTCATATATGCACATTAAGTTATATGACTATATTCATCCCTGTATCCCTCCGTACTAACTCTTTCAGGGTATATTTCAGATTCCTGACATTTATTTTGTTAAACTATCAGTAAATTGCTCAAAGAATTTATGCCATGCAGTTTCATTTTTTCATCTAGTGACTTAGTCATGTAGATACACATATGCTTCTGTATATATGTTTAACTGGGAAGTTGTATTTTAGGTCTGTGGTCCACATATGAGATAAAATATGGACCCTTCTCTTGGTAGTTGGTATTTTTATTTGACGTCTGTCCATTTTCCTCGAAATGACATGAGGTAATTCTTCAGAATTGCTGAATAAAAAGCCACTGTGATATGAACATTCATGCACAAATTCACACCTTTCACACATATGTTTTCTGTATTTTTTTTTGTACTTTGGGCCTGTGTGTTGTCTCTGACCTCTTGAGCTTAATGCTAGTGCTCTACCACTTGAGCCACAGTGTCACTTCTGGTTTTCTGGTGGTTATTTGGAGATAAGAGTCTCATGGACTTTCCTGCCCAGGCTGGCTTTGATCCGTGATTCTCAGATCTCAGCTTACTGAGTAACTAGGATTATAGGCATGAGCCACTGGCACCGACTTCTTTGTTTTTGATACATTCATTCATTGTAAGGCATTCGGGCTATTTCTGTAATAATTTGGCTATAATGAATAGTGATGCAATAACATGGGTCTGCAGGTACCTTTACTGTAACTTGTCTTAATCTGTTAGGTGAAGGCTCAGTACAAATATTGCTGAGTTAGAGGTATTTTACTTTCAGTTTAGTATTTTTAAGACTCCTCATATGGTTTCAATAGTGGTTGTGGTAATTCATATTCTCATCATCCTTGTACTAGTGTAGTAGGGATTCTTTCTCCACCCCAAATTGCCAGAAATTGTTAGTATTTGTATGATGACCAATTGGCTGGTGGGGGTTTAATATGTATATACAATCATTCAGGAGAAAGGAATTAGGATTAAAGATGTTTCATGCAGCATTATGGTCTGTCCAAAAGTTGCCATTGCCAAAAGCTGTACTGTAGAGTGTGCATTATTTTACCTTTGAGATTCTGTGGCTGATAGGGAGCACTAGCACAGTTCTGCTGATTGCCATCATCAGAAAATACTACAGGACACATCAATTATATAGGGGTATGAACTTAAGGAGAGTATTGGGATGTTACATTCTTTGGTCTCTATATAGTTTCCTCATTGCTATGAGGTAAGTAGCTTCTTCCACCATACAGTCCCTGTCCATGAGCTACAAAACACTATTGTGTAACCATCCTATATTGTTCCCCAGATAAATAGTAAAAAAAAATTATTCCTCTGTCCATAGTTTCAACATGATTCCATACTGGCCTCTGGTACAGCTTCCTCTAGGCCTAGCCTCTTTCTTGTTTATAAACCATCCCAGGTACATTACACTGCTTATGAAAATGTTACATTTGTCTTTTGTATCACTGGCATTGTCTTGGTTATCCCTCTACTGATAATATTCACTGCTTTGAACGTTGGACAACAATAGATTTAATTATATTATTTAGTCTTAGTTCACAGGCCCTTGATTGGTAAAAACATTCACGAAACCTGATGCAAAATTTCTCTGACCTCATGGTCCTTACTACCAATTTACAATTCTTCACACAGTTCATAATTGTTTTTATGAATTTATACACTGAGTTATATGTTGATACTTTTTCACTACTGGATTTAAGAATCATTAAAGCAAGAACTTTAATGATTTTGTTGAATTACATTTTATTGTTTGCATAGGTAACTCTTTGGTATCAATGAGATGTCTGAGAATAATTTGTTAAATAGGTGTTTATTTTGAAATGAAGCCTGAAGCCTGAACACTAACACAAATACTCAGTTGCGCATAAAGTAACTTTGAATTTGAGAAAAACTACAAGAATAAGAATGATAACTGGGGCTGGGGATATGGCCTAGTGGCAAGAGTGCCTGCCTCATATACATGAGGCCCTGGGTTCGATTCCCCAGCACCACATATACAGAAAGTGGCCAGAAGTGGCGCTGTGGCTCAAGTGGCAGAGTGCTAGCCTTGAGCAAAAAGAAACCAGGGACAGTGCTCAGGCCCAGAGTCCAAGCCCCAGGACAGACCAAAAAAAAAGAATGATAACTGATTGTGCCATTGCACAGCAAGCACTGTGTTTGATTCCCCCCCCCCCGTTAATTTTTTATTTTATTTTATTATCACACTGAATTACAGGGAGGTTACAGTTTCATACCTTGGGCATTGGGTACATTTCTTGTACTGTTTGTTACCTTGTCCCTCATTCCCCTTCACCCCTCCCCTTTTCCGTTTCCCTCTCCCCATGAGTTGTTCAGTTCAGTAACACCAAACAGTTTTGCAATTATTTCTTTTGTAGTTGTTTGTCTTATTTTTACCCTGTGTCTCTCGAATTTGGTATTCCCTTTCAATTTTCTAGTTCTAACACCAGTATACATGGATTCCAATATACTCAGATAAGATACAGAGATAGTGTAAGGTTCAACCACAGAAGGGTGATAGAAGAAGATCATCATTAATTGGAGCTACAGTTACACATGGCACGTTGAAAGTAGTTACAACTGTGATATAACACTGGTTTCCATAACATGGAGTTCATTTCATTTAGCATCATTTTATGAGTTCATAAGAGTATAGCTATTGGGCTCCTGTGATCCTCTGCTGTGTCTTGCCTAAACCTGTGCTAATTATTCCCTATAAGGGAGTCCATGTTTCTTTGGGTCTGGCTCACTTCACTTAGTATTAAGTTTTTCCAAGTCCTTCCATTTCCTTACAAATGGGGCATTGTGTATATGTACCACATTTTCCTGATCCATTCATCTACTGAGGGGCATCTGGGTTGGTTCCAGATTCTAGCTATTACAAATTGTGCTGCTATGAACATTGTTGTGCCGGTGGTTTACTGTGATTATGTTTGTGGTCTTTTGGATAGATACCCAAAAGTGGGGCTGCTGGGTCACAGGGGAGTTCTATGTTTAGCCTTCTGAGGAATCTCCAGTCTGCTTGCCAGAGTGGCTGAACCAGTTTACATTCTCACCAACAATGAAGTAGGGTTCCCTTCTGGCCACATCCCCTTCAACAATTGTTATTGTTAGTTTTCTTGATATATGACATTCTTACTGGGGTGAAATGGAATCTCAATGTTGTTTTGATTTGCATTTCTTTTATGGCCAGTGATGTAGAGCACTTTTTCATATGTCTCTTGGCCATTCTCATTTCCTCCTCAGAGAAGTCTCTTTTTAAGTCTTTAGCCCACTTGATGAGGGGGCTATTGGTTCTTTGCGGTTTTGTTTTGGAGGAAGGTAATTTTTTTAGTTCTGCATATATTTTAGATATGAGGCCTTTGTCCGTTGAATGGCCGGTAAAGACCTTCTCCAAATCTGTGGGCTTTCTGTTTATCTTGCGTGCTATGTACTTTGCCCTGCAGGAGCTCTGCAGTTTGATGCAGTCCCATTTGTCCATCCTTTCTTTGATTTGTACCCTTTCTGGGTCTTTGTTAAGGAAGTTCTGTCCTGTGCCAAGGAGCCCAAGTGTTTCTCCTACTCCTTCCTTTAGTGTTTTCAGGGTGTCTGATTTGATTTCGAGGTCTTTGATCCATTTGGAATTGATTTTGGTGCTGGGTGATATATAAGGATCTAGTTTTAGTTTGTTGCATGTGTTGAACCAGTTTTGCCAGCACCATTTGTTAAAGAGGCTATCTTTCTTCCAAACTATTGTTTTAGCTCCTTTATCAAAGATTAAGTAGGCATAGTTCTGTGGGTTCATTTCTGAGTCTTCAATTCTGTTCCATTGTTCTTCAGGCCTGTTCCGGTGCCAATACCAAGCTATTTTTATTACTATAGCTTTATAATACAGCTTGAAGTTGGGTATTGTAATTCCTCCAGCAGTTCTTTCTGCTTAGGATGGTTTTTGCTATTCTGGGTCTTTTATTGTTCCATATGAATTTCTGGATTGCTTCCTCTATTTCATTAAAAAATGGTGTTGGGATATTAATGGGTATTGCATTGAATTTGTAGATAGCCTTTGACAATATTGCCATTTTGATTGTATTAATCCTCCCAATCCAGGAGCATGGGAGGTTTTTCCATTTCCTTAGTTCTAGCTTGATTTCATTTTTCATGTTTTTAAAGTTCTCATCATAGAGGTCTTTCACTTCTTTGGTTAAGGTTATTCCTAGGTATTTTATGTTTTTTGAGAATATTGCAAAAGGAGTTACTTTCCTGATTTCAGCCTCTGTCTTTGGGTCGTTAGCATAGAGAAAGGCCGTTGATTTTTGAGGGTATACTTTATATCCTTCAACTTTGCCAAAGTTTTGGATCAGCTCTAGTAGCTTGGGGGTAGAGTTTATGGAATTCTTTAGGTATAGGATCATGTCATCTGCGAAGAGAGAAAGTTTAACTTCATCTTTTCCTATTTGGATCCCTTTATATTTTCTTCTTGCCTAATTGCTCTGGCTAGGAATTCTAGTACTATGTTGAAGAGCAGGGGAGAGAGTGGACATCCCTGTCTTGTTCCTGTTTTTAAAGGGAATGGCTTTAGTTTTTCACCATTTAGAGTTTTGCTTGCTGTTGGTTTGTCATAAACTGCCTTGATTATATTCAGGAATGTTCCATGGAATCCCAGTTTTTCCAGGGCTTTTAGCATAAATGGGTGCTGGATTTTCCCGAACGCCTTTTCCGCATCCAGAGTTATAACCATGTGGTTCTTTACCTTCCTCTGGTTGATGTGGTAGATTACATTAATTGACTTGCGTATATTGAACCAACTTTGCATCCCTGGGATGAATCCAGTTTGATCATGGTGTATGATTTTTTTGATGACCTGTTGAAGTCGATTGGCCAGAATTTCGTTGAGAATTATTGTGTCTATGTTCATCAGGGAAATCGGTCTATAGTCCTCTTTCCGTGATGGTTTCCTGCCTGGTTTTGGGATGAGGGTTATACTGGCTTCATAGAATGTGTCTGGTAGTGAATGTTCTCTTTCAATTTCATTGAAGAGTTTGAGGAATATTGGTTTGAGTTCTGTTTTGAAGGCCTTGTAGAAGTCTGCTGTGAATCCGTCTGGACCTGGGCTTTTCTTCGCTGGGAGTCACTTATTGCCTTTTCTATTTCAAAACTGGATATGGGTCTGTTTAGGAGGTTTAAATCTTCATGGTTGAGTTTGGGGATATGAACTTTTATCTAGGAAATCATCCATTTCTTCCAGGTTCTCGAATTTGTTGGCATAAAGGTTTGCAAAATAGTCCCTTATTATGGATTGGATTTGTATTGATTTTTGATCTTTCTCCATAGATTCTAGGGAATCTTCAGCTCCTGAGATTCTATCCTCTGCTTCAGTTAGTCGGGACTGTAGGCTAGCTACTTGATTCTGAATCTCTTTTCCTTCTGACTGGACTTTCCTGATGATCTCCATGTCCTTGCTATACTTATCTGTTAGGTCCTGCATGGACTTCTTTACTTCATTTACTTCATTGATTTGGTTTTGAGTGTTGTCTCTCAAATCTTTAAGCTGGGTAGCTATCTTTTCATTTGACTCTTGAAGTTCAATTATCTTTCTATTTGTGGAGGCCATGAAATTCTCCATTAATTTTTGGTTTGCTTCCTCACCCTGTAGAATAGTTGACTGAAGAGATTCAAACTTTTCATTTAACATTCTTATCAGTAGACTTTGTAGAGCATTTTGAGGGTCCTCTTCTATGTCGTTGATTGACTGCTCTGCTTCCTGCTTGTTTTGAGTGGGAGATGAGCCTTCATTGTTTGCCATCTTTCTTGTGTTTCTTCTGCCCATTTGGATTGGGAATACCAATCTACAAGCACTCGTGAGCACTGTTTAAGACCCAAAGCAGACCTTACCAAGCACTGTTGTGAAAATCTTAGAAGTTCACAATTATATACAGATACATTATATACTTGTATGTAAAGTTAGATTTGTGTTCCTAAAGAATACAATTTTGATATAACAACCACTCCTGAGCCCTGTATTCAGTAGTTATTTATTTACTATTATACCCCTATGGGCAATTTTTGTTCTTCTATTAGGTTCTTTTTGGACTGGCTTTGTCTTTGAACCCCTTTGATTCACTCTTTTTGAGCAGAGATACCCTCTACCCAATAACCAGGGGTCAATGGAATCTGGAGGTCCTGGAAGTAAGTCAGGAGGGTAAATTAGAGATAGTAAAGAGAATAGAGTAAAGTGTAGGAGGGGGTGATGACTTGATTTAGTTTCATGATGTGGAAATGTGGAGAAGAGTAGAATCAGTAGAAAAAACAAAGTTACAATGATAGTCAATGGAGTGTTAGCAGAAAAGAGTAGAGGAGTTATTCATAGGAAAGTAATTTTTTAAAGAAAAAGAATGAGAAGAGAGAAATAAAGAAAAAATACTGGAAGACAAATTCGCAAAACAGAGAAAAGTTATTTTAAAAAAAGAATAAAAACAGTAACATGAACCAAAAACAAACAAACAAAAACACTGTGTTTGATTTTGAACACAGTTCTCTGAGTTGAAATTAGGCATGGACAAGGAGGGGAGTAGCAAATAAGGACCAGGAATCTGATGGTGTAGCTCAGTGATAGAGCACCTTGCTGTTGTATACTAACAAAATAAAGGGGAAATATATATATGAATTGTTTATTTTATGCTCTACAATTCAGTTAAACCATCAACAATGTCTGTTGCTTTAGGTGGATAATATACTTTCTTGGGTCTCAAAATAGAGATTCTGTACATGATTTTTAAGGAGTGCTTAGGAGTTGAGAAGCCAGTAACTCGCAATTCTTGCAAATCTTCCCACAGTCTGTTCTCCTGAAGGCCAGTACTTGCAGGGGAGTGGGTAGAATGTGTCCCTCATTTTGATACGAAGAAAGCTCACATGTATCAAACTTAGGAAATGTAGAGAAGGAGGAACATGTCCCTCCCTGGACATGATTCTTGTACTTTCACTTCTCATTGGCTAGGCCTGCCATCACTTGGCTGACTCAAAAGGCAAGGGAGGAGGGGCTTCTGCCTTTGTTCCTGGGGACTCATGAGGAAGCCATGAAGATTCTGAAGGTGTAGGTTACACTACAGTGGAGTCCATGGTCCTTGTGAGATTTTGGTCTTATGAAGGAGTCAGGGGTTCCTGTAGGAGGCGAGTGTCCCAATGAAGAGAATATTGATTCTCCTGAGGGGATTGCTGGTATTCTCAGAACTGTTTTTCTTCTGATGGGCCTGAGGCACTCTCCTGCTGGGCTCTAGCAGGCAAGGCTGTATGTGTGAAGGACTTCAACTTGGCAAAGAGTTCAACTAGGTAAGCTTTACTCAAGTTTGTTTGTTTTTTCTTTAAATTTTGTTTTCTAAAGAGTAGGAGTCTGAATGCTCATAAAGTTACTCTGTACATTTTTACCATAAATTCTGTCCCCATTGTTTAAATTTCTTTTTGTTTTCTACATTCTCGCTCATCCTTCAAAATGAAGGTCTGACTATCTAGAAGGCCACACCCACTTCAAATCTCTTTTCAGTAGCGATGTTATTCTATTCTCTCCTTACTTCAAAATGAAACTATGGATAGACTTGTGTTTAGAGGGTAAATAGATGTAATTTCCAAATTTCTAGTGTTTTCTTTTTTCTAGGTGGGACAGAGTGTGCATGTAATTCCAGACACCGTGGGAGGCCATAAGCAGGAGGGACCCTCATTTCAGTGCCAACCTTGGCTGCTTAGTGAACCACTCTTTGAACAAATATATGTGTGTATATATGTATATCTATTTATGTGAGACCCGAGACTTGACCTGAAAAGAAGCTGAAAGTACATAAAGTTCTTCTCATGTAGCTCTTGATGTAGAATCTTGACTTTGTACACCCAAATAGGAGTTTCAGGGTTTAAATAAGATACTTTCTAAAACATAGGTTCAGTGTAATAGAAAATGGAGAACTTTAACTGAAAGTAAGAACATTTTTACATATATTAAAATTACAATCATTCATCAGTATTATTTGATGTATTATGATGTTTCCAACTACTCTCTTTGTCCAGTTTTATTTTTGATATTTGGAAGCTTTAAGGTTCCTTTATGAATTTTAGGGGTTTTTCCTTTTTATTATTTTTATTGTCAAATTAATGTACAGAGGGGTTACAGTTATCTACCTAAGGCAGTGAGTACATTTATCAAACTTGTTACCTCCTCCATTTGTCTCCCATCTCCCCTCCTTTTTTCCCTCCCCTTCCTCCCCTGAGTTGTACAGTTGGTTTACAGCATATATTGACTTCCAAGTATTGCTGATTCATTGTTTCACCTTTCTCTCTCCATTTTGGTGTTGCCTTTCCCTAGTTCGAATAAACCTACATACAATACTCAGTGTACCAAAGTCAGTTTCAGTGACATCCTGGTAAAACCATGGCAACAAAGACAAAAGAAAAATGTGTAATTTCATATGGTACATTGAAAGTAACAAAGAGAAACTAGTTATTTCCAAATCTTTAGTTAGTTTTGTTTAGCATCATCTTATGTGATCATATGTACATTGCTATTGAGCTATTGTGATCCTCTCATAGGACTATACTAGACTAGTACAAGGATAGCCAAAAGGCACACGGAGTGCTCAGCATCACTGGCCATAAAAGAAATGCAAATCAAAACAACATTGAAATTCCACCTTTCCCCAATAAGAATGTTCTCATCAAGAAAACTAACAACAACATGCTGGTGGTGATGTGGCCAAAAGGGAACCCTACTACATTGTTGGTGGGAATGTAAACTTGTTCAACCAGTCTGGAAAGCCATGTGGAGTTTCCTCAAAAGGCTAAACATAAAGCTCCGTATAACTCAGCCAACCCCACTTTGGGGCATCTACTCAAAATCAGACTACCAGCAAAATCATACTAAAGCTACCAGCACAACTATGTTTACTGCCACACAATTGACAATGGCTAAAATATGGAACCAACTCAGATGTCCTTCAGTAGATGAATGGATCAACAAATTGTCATATATATGCACAGTGGAATCCTATGCTTCTATTAGAAAGAATGACTTGGCCCCATTTATGAGGAAATGGAAAGACTTGGAAAAAATCTTTCTAAGTGAAGTGAGCCAGACCCATAGAAACATAAACTCTATGGTTTCACTCATTGAAAACAATTAGGAGGCAGAGGGAAGTTTTTTTTATTGCTTTTGAGAAAAAGATTATAATTAAAGAAGTAAAAAATAGGTGAAACTTGACTTTATATGTAGAATTTAAAAAATAGAACAAATTTCTACCACACTTCCTTCTGAGCAGTCTATGTCAGAGAAGTTGGACAAGTTTGTGAGCTGTTAGAAAAGCAAGGAGAGGGGCTGGGGATATAGCCTAGTGGCAAGAGTGCCTGCCTCGGTATACCCGAGGCCCTAGGTTCGATTCCCCAGCACCACATATAAAGAAAACGGCCAGAAGCGGCGCTGTGGCTCAAGTGGCAGAGTGCTAGCCTTGAGCGGGAAGAAGCAGGGACAGTGCTTAGGCCCTGAGTCCAAGGCCCAGGACTGGCCAAAAAAAAAAGAAAGGCAAGGAGAGCCTGCCACCTGTCCTTTTCTATGGATGCTGCCAGGTAGGCATAGGCAAGGAAGTCTTCTGCAGTGCCAAAGAAAACCAAATCTCCAATGAGGCTACCTTTAAGCCACAATTGCTGAGTGGCCTAATGAGCTGGCTTTCTACAACCGAAGTCACTAGTGTCTCTCTCACTGAAGATATGGTAGACATTCTGGGAAGTGAAGCTGCACCTTGGCTTGTATGCCCACTGTGTGTGGACAGCCTCATTCTAGGAAGTCCACAAAAGATGTGTTGCTGGGTGGCCCTCCTGGGTTGTGTAGCATTTGCCTCTACTTATGAAATGGAATGGTTGTTCCAGAAGAGTGGGCCTGAGTGCCTGTGGGTGAAGGGCAACAGAGCCTGATAGCCTTCTGTTCTCAACTCCTGATAGCACAGCAGCTTTGATGACATGTCTGAACTGAAGGAATGCTTGAAATAGGGAGACTTCGAGCTGAGGAAGAGGAATGAAGTGGAAAGGAGGAAGGAAGCACTAGGCAGTTCTGGTGGGAGGTTCTTTTATGTTCCCTGCAAACTACATGCTCCTGACAGGATGGTCTGTGGCCATGGGTGTTTCCAGCTTCTCTCTATGACTATAATCTCCAGACACTGCTCCTGCCCCTCAGTCCAGCTGCACCAGCCTCACGGACAAGGGTGAGGGCAATGGGGGGCTCCACTGCATGTCTGCCCGCTGCACGATCTGTAGTAGCTTCTGCATCTCAGCCTGAACCTGGAACAGCTTGCCTTTGTTGACAGGGCCCCAGGAGAGGCCATGCAAGTACACACAGCATTCAATGGGGATAGGGTAGAGCACCCGCTTCAGCTCCATCAGTCCTGCTGTATGTTCTAGCAGGCTCAGGAGGCCGGCCTTGGAAATGGGGTTGTCAGGCCCAGGGAGCTGAGTTGGGAGCAGCAGCACAGGGCTGGCAGAATGGCAGTGAGGTGAGTGTCCTTCAGCCGGCAGTGGTTCAAGTCTAGATGCTGCAGGGTCCCTGAGATCTTTCCCAGCAGGGTGTCTAAGGACCCGGGGACCATGTAGGACAGATTGTTGCCACTCAGATCCAGCTTCTTCAGGGGGGTGGCATGAAAGCTCTGGGACAAGTAGTTGATGTCCGTGTCCAGAAGTGTGCAAGAGCGAATCTCCAGGGCATGCAGGGGGGCCTGTAGGCAGCTGAGAAGAAAGGTTGCACTGACTTAGTGGAAGGCCTGGCCCTTCACGGTGGACATCAACTTTGCCTATGGAGGAACCTAGTCTTACTGTTGCTTCCTCATCTAGAGAGATAGTTACCAGCCGGTTTAGAATCTTATGTTCTTTCATGGCCTGGTTCTGCCTCAACGTACCTGCCGCATCCTCTACCAACACCATTGCCTGTTACCAGCTTGTGGTACCACTGGGAGGTTGTGTAACTATGAGGGAGTGTGGTCTAGTGTCAGGAAGTTAGGTCATTGGGGATGTCCTCTTAAAGGAGATCCTGGCTGTTGGCTCATTTCTCAGTCTCTGCTTCCTGATTATCATGAAGCAAATAGTTCTCCCTTACCATAGGATTAAAAGCAGTAGGCCAACCAATAATAGACTGAAATCTCTGAAACTGTGAGCTTAAATAAACCTTCTCCCTTTGATGAGCTCAAGTATTTTGTCATAATGATGGAAAAGCTCATATGCTCTCCAATTCTATATTTTCTTTGATTAGTTGGAGACCCACATTGTATGCACTCAAGATGACTGCTTAGAGGAACCATTTGGAAAGAGAACTTGATTGATGATATGGAATCTATACAATGTGGCTACTAGTACTCAGACTTGGCTTTGGGGAAGCTGCCATTCAAGCTTGCATTTAATCAGCCTTAATTTACTAACTGCCCCACCTAGAAGGTTCTAGAAAGTAAGACCATTGTGTGAGAGGAATGTCTTATGTGTACCCTGCACAGCCTCTTCACTTGCCTATCTGGGAAGCAGACATTCTAATAGGAGAGCTCTGCCTTGTGTTTCTCAGGGCCTAGCACAGCACAGAGACATACCGAAAGAGAACTGTGAAGTATATGAGCATATTCTTGAACAAAACCCACAAGAGGTTATTATTGTTTTGGCTTAAACTCTTGTTCTATTGGCTATTTGTGAATCAATTACAATGTAAGCTACATTTTGTTGTAATTTTTGTTTTTTTAGCAATATGAATCTTTCCCACCCCAGTCACCAGCTGCATTCAACCATACACAGGCTTTCAGGCTGCATGCACCCTGGAGTCCATGAGAATGGACCTACTTCTTCTTATGCTCCCTGTCCTGAATTGGTTTGAGGGCTATCTTGGAAACCTGGTTATCAAGAGGCCTCTGCCCACCTGAGTACTTGCTGTAAGTTGTCTGAGAGATAGGAATAAGACAAGTGGAGCTTCTGGAGGTGGCTCAGCTTGCTGAGCTGGGAGAGGAAGTAGCTGGAGGAGCCCTCGCCATCTGGAGAAAAAGATCAGTGGTAATAGGCCAGCTTGAGGCTGTGCAGGGTGCAGATCCTCCCCAGCTGTGTAGCAAATAGTTTCTGCTCAGATAGTGCCCAGAACCAGTTGAATACCTCCAACTCTTGGATGAAGTTCAGCTCCAGGGCCTTGAGGACCCGGTCAGGCTGTTGA
Organism: Perognathus longimembris pacificus; assembly: GCF_023159225.1. Classification (NCBI taxonomy): domain Eukaryota; kingdom Metazoa; phylum Chordata; class Mammalia; order Rodentia; family Heteromyidae; genus Perognathus; species Perognathus longimembris. The sequence goes on along the minus strand of NC_063163.1, from coordinate 93,523,988 downwards.
AGGGCATTTTCTCAATATGCAGCTTCCTACAGCAGAGGCGCAGAAACCCATCACTCTGCTCCACTTTTGTTAGGAGGCTTGAAAGGAATGTGTCTAACTTGAAGGTCCTCGCAAGAAAAGATCAATGTGTAGTTCCACGGGCTCCTACGGCTGCTTTGGTCCTTTTCTTGAGTTTTCTCCTGCCTTGTGCCTGGCCATGGTCTGGGGTATCTGTGCCTTCACTGTTGATGGTAATCAAAACGGAAACTTATTTAAGGCCTCAGAAACCCCTTTACTCTGGACCTGATCAAAGTCCAGAGTCAAATCCAGCACTCTCAGTTCCAACCTCCTGTGGTGGGGCGGGGTGGGAGTGTGGGAGTGGGGGAAAGGATGTAATGAGATGCTGACGTCTGGGGAAACCAGCTTAGCCCCTTTTCCTCCTTAGAAGATGAGAAGCCTACTCTTCAATGCCTTTCAGCTGCAACACTGGCTACGTAACCCAGAAACCCACAGATTATTATTTTTGTGTGTGTGTCAGTCCTGGGTCTTGAACTCAGGTCCTTCAGCTTTTGTGCTCAAGGGTAAGTGCTCTACCACTTTGAGCCATAGCAGCATTTCTGGCTTTTTGGGTAGTTAGAGTTAAAGTCACATAGACTTTCCTGCCTGGGCTGACTTTGAACTAGAATCCTCAGATCTCGGCCTCTTAAGTAGTTAGGATTACAGGCGTGAGCCACTGGTGCCTGGCACAGAATTTATTTAATCCACAGATTTTAGCATTCCCTTTAACTGGCTATCAGTTTCCCTCTCTCTAACTCTCTGCCCCTTACCTGAGACAGGTCCTGTGGGTACGGAAGGCCTCCAGCCCATCCAGCACAGCCTGCACACTTTCTTGGTTGGGCCACTGCACTATCAGAGAGCCCAGCCGGAGCAAGGGGAAGGGCCAGGCCTGTACCAGGGCTGTCAGAGCCTTTTTGTGCCCCTTGGCAAAGGTGGCAGTGAATAGTGGTGGGAAGAGGTTCACCGTGAACTCTTCTAGTGCAGGTATAGCTGGAGCTTCATTGCTTAGTAGGCCGTGGGCTGCAAGTTTCAAAAGTCTGGGTACAACTTTGTTGCTCATCTCCATGAACCTGGTGTAGAAAGGGTAGAAATTCTCAGAAGACCTATTTCTCACACCCAACCCAGGCCAGCACAGAAGACGCAAGCCTTTCATCTGCACCACAGGGAAGTGTAGTCCCATCCCATCCCCTCTCTAGTCTATCTAACTGCAGAGCCAGGCTTGGTGGATGGAAGGGGATGTTCTAGATCTGTCCAATGTGGGAGCCACCACCCACATGTGGCTATTAGGCACTTGAAATGTGGCTAAGGTGACCAAGGAATGAATTTTACATTTTATTTAACTTCAATTAATTTAAATAGTTGCATGTGGCTAGATGAGGTCTAGAATCTATGGAAGTCTGAAATAAGAAGGATTCACATTCTCAAAATTATGAAATCTATTCTTAGGGTGCTATTGTAGCCTTGGCAACAATCTTAGGCAAGAACAATACAAGGAATAACAACCATTAGGCCATTTCATTTTCAAGGCTAGATGCCAAATGTCTAAAAAGTGAAATATTTGGCAAATCAATCTTATAAATATCATTATAAAATGAGTGAAAATCCGTGTGTCACTGGCTCAGGATGCTACTATTCACGAGGCTGAGATCTGAGGATTGTTGTTTGAGCCAGCCTGATCAGCAATGACCATGAGTCTCTTATCATATAAACAGAAAAAGCCAGAAGTGGAGCTGTGGCTCAAGAGGTAGAGTGCTAGCCTTGAGCACAAAAGCTCTGGGATAGTGCCTCATCCCAGAGTTAGGCCCTAGAACTGGCAACATAAAATAGATAAGTGCAACTGACAACATGAATATAAAGATGGTTAATGTTAGAATTATTATTATGTAACTGTATCAAGGGATTCAAGAAAATCAGTTGGAGAATAGTAGGGAAGTTCTTGAATATGAGATGTACTGATAATTTATAATGTCTTTAAAGTCAGGAACAAGATAGAGATGGTGTGATCACTATGAGAATGCATCCTGTATCTCCATCTCTGGAAGTGTTAGCTGCTCTTGGAATCAATGGCAGTCTTGGAACCCAGGCCACACCTTCTACATCTTGCCCTGACCAATGACTGTGGCATACCCATCCCAGGAGATGCCACTCATTCTTTAATTGCTTTTGGCTTGAGGGCCTTGATATATCTCCTGGAGGGCCCACCTCCACTAATAGCCCCTCCAGCTCTGCTTTATTCTGACAGTGACACAGGCCTGCAGACTCTATGCTTTTCCCCACTCCCACCCCCACATTTCCTCATAGGGGTTTCACTTACTGAAATTCTTGCATCAATCTTAGTGTATGCTTCTAGCAGGCTCTTGATGGGGTTTAGGACATGCTATTAAAAATGTGGCATCTTCAATATTTTAGAATGACAGAATTTAAGAGATGGCATATGCGGGAAGGATTTTACGACCTTCCCTGCAGCAGATTCTAAGATTCTCATGTGAAAGGTAACTTCTTTATACTAGGAGAAAGGGAGTCCTTATTCATGAGGATACAGGACTGTCAAAAAGAACTGAACACACAGTCCTGGCTGTTTCACCTCAGTTCAATACACTTAGCTTATACTTTCCTTTTGTGGGACCATTCTCTACTCTTTATCAAACCTAGCATAAAAGTATTCAAAAGTTTAATCATTTCTTTGGATTTTATTTTATTTTTTGGTTGTAGTTGATGGAGCTTGAACTCTGGGCCTGAGTGCTGTCCCTGACCTTTTTCACTCAAGGATAGCTCTCTACCACTTAGAACCATAGCTCCACTTCCAGGTTTCTGGAGGTTAATTGGCAGTAAGAGTCTCACAGACTTTCCTGCCTGGGCTGGCTTCAAACCATGATCCTCAGATCTCAGCCTCCTGAGTAGCTAGGATTATAGGCATGAGCCACTGGCACCTGGCTACTTCTTTGGATTTTTATTTCCTTTAAAAGGCTCCTCTGCCACGTAGTATTTATGTTAATCTTGTTACAGGGGCTTTAGTCAGTGATTCTAAGATGGAGAGAAGGAAAATATATCCCCCCCGCAACTTAGACTAACCTGTTGTTATTGTTGCTTCTGTTCAGTACTGTAGTGGGGTTCTATCTTACAAAAAAAATCTGACAAAAAGAAAAATTAAGCACTGGAATAGAAAACAAAACCCAAACACTAAAAAAAGAAAAAGAAAACAACATGCCAACATGTGCATATTATATGATACTTTAATAGAAAATGAACAAAGAAAAACAAGAGTTCCTCAGAGTTACTGGATGTATAGCAATATGCATCTATCTATGATGTTCCTGTAATAGTGACAACTTGAAAAACATAATCAGCATCATCAGCATCATAAGATTCTAGTCACAAGTACACCCCAAAATTCTTAACAACAACAAACTTTCTCCATAGCAAGACCTCGCCTCAAAAACCCAAGAAGGGGTAGATGTAGCTCAATGCAAGATTGCTTACCAGTGAGGTGCTAGTGGCTCACCATGTAATTCTAGCTTCTCAGGATTCTGAATATGAGCATCTCAGTTTGAAGCCAACTTAAGCAAGGAAGTCCATGAGACTCTTTCCAATTAACCACCAGAAAACTGGAAGTGGCACTGTGGCTCCAAGTGGTAAAGTGCTAGCTTTGAGTGAAAGAGCTTAGGGACAGTGCCCAGGCCCTGAGTTCAAGCCATAAGACAGACAGGAAAAAAAAAAAAAGAAAAAAAAGAGTGCTTGTGCCTACTATGTTCAAGGCCTGGGGTTCAATCTCCATTACCACAGGAAAAAAGAGGGCTCTGGTATGGCACAAGCAGCTGAGCACTTGCCTAGAAAGCATGAGAACAAACCTCAGTGCTATTAAAAAAAAAAAAAGAATAGAGGAGTCGGGAGGGGGAAAAAAACTGGGAGAAAATGAGGGAGGAGGTGACACTGTTCAAAAAGAAATGTACTGGGCTGGGGATATAGCCTAGTGGCAAGAGTGCCTGCCTCGGATACACGAGGCCCTAGGTTCGATTCCCCAGCACCACATATACAGAAAAAACGGCCAGAAGCGGCGCTGTGGCTCAAGAGGCAGAGTGCTAGCCTTGAGCGGGAAGAAGCCAGGGACAGTGCTCAGGCCCTGAGTCCAAGGCCCAGGACTGGCCATATATATATATATATATATATATATATATATATATAAAAAGAAATGTACTCATTACCTGACTTAGGTAACTGTAACCCCTCTGTATGTCACCTTTATAGTAAAAAAAAAATACAAAATTTAAGCATAATAGAACAAAATAAAAAGAAACTCATCTAAATAGGTTGAAAGGGTAGACATTAAAAAGGTACAAATATTACTACAGTCAGGACATTTTTTTTTTTTTTTGGCCATTCCTGGTCCTTGGACTCAGGGCCTGAGCACTGTCCCTGGCTTCTTCTTGCTCAAGGCTAGCACTCTGCCACTTGAGCCACAGCGCCACTTCTGGCCGTTTTCTGTATATGTGGTGCTGGGGAATCGAACCTAGGGCCTCGTGTATCCGAGGCAGGCACTCTTGCCACTAGGCTATATCCCCAGCCCCAGTCAGGACATTTTAAGCAACCCATCTAAATGATTATAGCGTTGGTTTTGAAGAAACAATTTTTTTTAAAAAGAACAACTAAGAGGAGAATACTTAGGAGATATTAATCTTACCAGATATTTTACACAAATGGATAGAACTGTTCACTCCCCTCCCCAAAGGCTCTGCTATGAACCTGTAGCAGCCACTCTTCAGCTCTGTCTCCTGACCAATGTCAAATGGCGATGGGAGAGATGGGTCTCTCAGATACACCATCTAGGACAGAAAACAAAACAGAACAAAAACAAAGACAGCAGATGTTGATAAACCTGACATCCATGGAGGTAAGGCCCATACTGACTTCTGAGATGTTCATTCTGATATAGACTTATGACAAGTGAGACGCTGCTTGGTGATTGCACAGTGCTCAGAGGTGGACTAGGGTGTTTAAAGATACTTTTAAGCTAGGGGAATGACTCCAGTTATAGAGTGCCTACTGAGCAAGTGGGAGGTCCGGAGTTTAAAACCTGGTACCACCAAAAAGAGAAAGAAAAAGATAATTTTATGGTTAACCGACAAATGCAAAGATGCCTTATAGAGCTAATTATTGGAGAGATGTAAATCAAGACCACAAGACACCACTGTGCGACCCATTAGAATTAATATTATATAAAAGATTGGAAAAGGTGTTGGTGAGGATATGGAACAATTGGAATTTCTACACAAGCAATGTAAAAGGATGGGACTGCCACGAAAAACAGTGGGATTATAAACAGGCCCTGGTAGCTCACACCTGTTACCCTAGCTACTTAGGAAGCTGAGATCTGAGGATCATGGTTCAAAGCCAGCTTGGGCAGAAAAATCCATGAGACTCTAATCTCCAATTGACCACCCCTAAACCACAAGTGGAGCTGTGGCTCAAAGTGAGAAGAAAAGCTCAGGGATGGCACCCAAGCCATGACTGCCCCCCAAAAGATTATAAATAGAAATGGTAAAACGAATTACAGGAAAATGAGACAGGCTCCTTTGAGGGACGTAACACTGGGAGGAGTAGGGTTAATGAGGAGGGTGAAAGAAGAACATGAGGTTGTGTTAGGATGACCCTATTTCCTTACTACTCACTGATCACATCAACATGACCCACAACCTCCCTAAGTTATGCATTGGCAGCCATTAATGCTTTTATCTTTATTAATTTGTGGAAACACAGGGTGAAGTTTTTCCTATATTTATCTGTGTATCATGCAGTGTTGCAGTATATGGATTGAATAAAATGATTGGGTAATCTCAAAATGAGACTGCAAAAGTAAATACTGTCAGGTGTTACTGGCTCATGCCTGTAAATTCTACTCAGGAGGCTGAGATTTGAAGATTATGGTTTGAAGTCAGCTTGGGTAGGAAAGTCCATGAGACTTGTATCTCCAGTCAACCACAAAAAAAGCCACAAGTGGAGGTGTGGCTGAAATGAGCATTAGCCTTGAGCAAAAAAAGCTTAGTGTTAGCAACCAGGCCCTGTGTTTAAGTGCTGGTTCTGGCACACACACACACACACACACACACACACACACACACACACTAAGTAAAAATTCAATAGTTTATGAATAATAGCTATAACAGGGTGCTGTTGCTTATGACTATACTCCTTGCTACTTAGGGGTCTGATGTCTGAGGATTGTGGCTTCAAGCCAGCCTAGGAAGGAAAGTCTATGAGGCTCCAATTAACCATGAAAAAGCTGGAAGTGGAGCGGTGGTGCAAGTGTAGGGCACTTAAACACGAAAGTTCAGGAACAGCTCCTGGGCCCTGAGTTCAAGCCTTAGGATCAGTATACACACACACACACACACACACACACACACACACACACACAGAGGAGGAGGAGAAGGAGGAAGAAGAACAAGAAAAGGAGAAGAAGAGGAAGAAGAAGAAGAAAAGGAGAAGAAGAGGAAGAAGAAGAAGAAGATGAAGAAGAGCTATCACTTAGTGATCAGTTGCTATGCACTGGGCTGAGAAAGAGATGACTCAGTACAATGAATTTTTAGAGTAGCTCTCTGAGTGTGTAGTACTTTTCACAAGGGAAAACTAGTGTGCAGTGTTAACAATTTTATAATTTTCATTTCTACCTGCATGACTCAGAAAACAATTCCTCACTTACAAATTGGGAAAAGATACTGCAAATACTACAGGCCTCGTAAATTACATGTGTAAGAAACTGGAGGGATGGCTCAAGTGGTAGTACACCAGCCATGAGCAGAAAAGCAAAGTGGGAAGTGAGGCCCTGAGTGCAACCCCAATTCTGGCAACACTAGCATATCATTTGTGAAGACCAAGTAGTGGTTGTTAACTGATACTGTTTCATGTTAGCTATTAGAGTTTCTACTGTGTTCTTAAAGGGGGCAATCTTGATAGAGATTTAAGAGCCTTCAACTCCATTTTCTTATCATGCTTTTGTGATCCTTTTAATGTATCTGGAAAGTTTTTTACTTCCTTATTTACAATTCCTACTTAACAATTTCTCCAGCAACAACAACAACAACAACAAAAACAGAAAAGAAGCCCCATGTCACTTCACACTGTCTGCCAAGCCTCCTAAGCCTAAATGGAGATGTAAACTAGTGAGCTGAAAGGAATATATGAGCACTAATGAAAACGTTGCTGTACTGTGGAGGGTGAAAAAGAGCCTAGTTTTCTTTCATTCTCTCTCTCTCTCTCTCTCTCTCTCTCTCTCTCTCTCTGCTGGTCCTGGGGCTTGAACTTAGAGCCTGTGCGCTGTCCCTGAGCTTTTGTGCTCAAGGCAAGTGATGTACCACTTTGATCCACAGCTCCACTTCTGGTTTTCTGGTGGTTAAATGGAGCTGGCTTTGAACTATGATCTTCATATCTCAATGTCCTTATTAGCTAGGGCTACAAGTGTGAGCCACCAGCGCCTGGCCTACCAGAGCTTCTTTTGCTCAAGGCTATCACTCTACCACTTGAGTTACTTCTGGATGTTTTATTATAGTGGTTACTTGTAGATAAGAGTCTCATAAGTGTTTTTGACCAGGCTGGCTTCGAACAGCAATCCTCAGAGCTCAGCCTCCTCAGTTGCTAAGATTACAGGTGTGAAACACTGGTGCCCAGAGTTTTACAGTTTTTTACATTTATTTGGAGTGACACATACTAATATATATGTTATGGGTGGCGATATTTGGAGACTATCAAGAGTTGAAGTTTAAAAATTAGGTTCAGTCAATAGACAAAGAATTATTAGGAGAATGAGGGAGGGGTGACATAATTCAGAAGGAAATGTGCTCATTACCTGTAATGTACTCGTTACCTGTAACTCCTCTGTATATCACCTTTACAATAAAATAAAATAATTATTTGGGCTATTGAAAATTATTAAGATGAATTAAGCTAACCAAAACAACCAATCTTTAAATTGTACTGTAAATTGTGTATGTATAGAGATAACCTAGGGTAAGATCTTCTGTATTAAATTATTCAGTTTTAAATAACATCCATAAACCAATCCATAAAGATAAAAGCTTGGAGTGGTAGATGCAATCCACAATTACTATATCCCCCCTGTCCCCCTACCCAAAGTTTTTTTTGTACAGTTTTGGAGGTCTCAATTCCCAATAATTGACCATATCACTTTTGGGCCAGTAGTAAGGCAGGAGTACACAAATAAGCAACATTGCTTACCTCACCATGAGCCAGGGAGCCAAAAAGTTACTAGAGCCTTATAATCCCCTTCAAGGGCACCCCCTCCAATAATCTAAGGATCTCCCATTTGGCCTCATCTTTTTTTTTTTTTTTCTGCCAGTCCTAGGCCTTGGATTCAAGGCCTGACAACTGTCCCTGGCTTTTTTGATGCTCAAGGCTAGCGCTCTGCCACTAGCACTCTCCCACTTGAGCCACAGTGCCACTTCTGGCCATTTTCTGCATATGTGGTGCTGGGGAATCAAACTCAGGGCTTCATGTATACAAGCCGAGCACTCTTATCACTAGGTCATATTCCCAGCCTTAGGCCTCATCATTTTAAAGGTTCTACTACTGCTAGATCATGCCATTTTGGAGATCAATCTTTTGGTTTGGGGGCTTGAACTCAGAGCTTGGGAGCTGTCCCTGAATTCTTTTTGCTCAAGGCTAGCACTCTACTACTTTGAGCCACAGCTCCACTTCCTGTTTTCAGGTGGTTAACTGGGGATAAGAGTCTCATAGACTTTATTGCCGAGGCTGGCTTTGAATTGTGATCCTCAAATCTCAGCCTCCTGAGTGGCTAAGATTACAGGCATGAGCCACTGGTGCCCAGGTGGATTATGTGTCTTGCTATGCTCTTGTCTGCCTACTCAACAAAAAGGCAGAAGAACGAGAGAGGAAAGTGGCAAATGAGATGAAAAAGAACAAGGAGGAATTAGAAGGATTAGGAGAAGAGAAGAAAGAGAAATAATATAAATACTAAAGTTAAATTTAGGATAAAAATATGAGCCTTAAACTATGACTTCAAATTTGGCAATGGATTTTTTTAGACATGATGCTAAAAGTACAAACAACATAGAAAAAAATAGATGAGGGACTTCATCAAAATGTGAAAATTTTTGCCTCAGTAGATACTCTGTAGAGAGTGAAAAGATAATCCACAGAAGGGGGGAAATGATGACCCATAAGTATGACAAGAATTTAATATTCAGAATACCTAAAGACTGCCTATGATTCAACAATGAAAGGACAAAAGACTCAGATATTTATTCAAAGGACAGAAACTCAAATGGTCAACAAACCAATGAAAAGGTGCTCAACATCACTAGTAAAGAGGGAAATGTAAATTAGAGCCTTATGAAATATGAAATTACACCTTTCAGAATGGCGAAAATGTACCTATTAGAATAAACACGAAAATGGAATGGAAATAAGATGTGTTGATAAGGAACTGGAGGCATGGTTCAAGTGATACAGTACACACACACACACACACACACACACACACACACACACACACGAAGTGTTGGTAAAGAGGTTGAGAACTTGTAATGCTTACCCACTGCTGATGGCAATGTGAAATGGTGTAGTTACTGTGGGACTATTTGGTGGTTTCTGAAAATGTAACACATGGAGAAACCATGTGATCCAGAAATTCCACTCCTAGGTTTATGCCAAAGAATTATGAACATGGACACAACCAGATATGTGTATGTTCATGTTCGCCAGAATTATTTCCCATTGCTAAGAGGTCAAAACAATCTAGGTGACCATCCACAAATAAAGGGAAAATATAACACAAAAGACATAGATGAAAAAAGAATGAGATGGATAAATAGCACAACATGGATGAGTGCTGAAAACACACAAAGGGAAAGAAGACAGACAGTCCACTGCATTTTAGTGTCTCAGGGCTTCTGTAAAAAGTACTAACTGGTTGTCTTACAACAGTACAGATTTATTGTCTCACAGTTTTGGTGTCCAATATCTGATATCAAGATGTCAGCAGGGCCATGCTGTCTTTGAGGTTACCAGAGTAGGATCTGTTCTAGGCCTTTCTCTTGGCGGTGGGTAACCCCAGAGGTGTCTTTTGGCTTGATGATGTCGATCTTCTCCCAACACCTCCTCACACCATCTTCCCTCTGTGAATTCTGTCTCTGACCAAATTTCCTCTTATAAAGACACCAGTGATGTGTTAGGTACCACCCTAATGACCGCACTTTAACTTGATTACTTCCCTGTTTCTAGCTAAGTAACATTTTGAGGTAAATGTAACGAATGTTAGAGAATTGTTTACCTAGAAGTGATTAAAATGACAACTTTATCACAACTTAAAAAATGGATTTGTTTCCATAGAAAGAGTAGAGAAAGTTATCAAGAACACTGATGCAGGGAATATCAGACTCAGTTTTATAGGGGCCAGGTAAATCCATTTTAGACGATTTACATGTAAAGGATCCAGCAACAGAGGAACAAATAGAGATCCCACCCAGGATGGAATGTGCTGCTCTGAAGGTGGAAGCATAGCTTACACAGTCTTGGAGACAAGGATGTCAACATTCTGGTCAGAGCTATCTCGGAGGTGCTAACCTGTGTACTAGGAAATGCAAACGATGTGAGAAACCTAGAATGAGAAAGAAACAAAGAAAACTGCCATTATTGCAGATGACATCGCTAACACAAGAGAATGCACAGACAAATTCTTAGAAGCAAAGGAAGGAAAAATAACAAAGGTTTGTCTTTCAAGAAGTGGTGCAAGGTGTGATGGAGGTAGAGAGGAGACATATATTTAGGTGTCAGAATTTATTATGATGCGATAATCAGTAAAATAATTCCACTTAATTACTCTGCTCTCACTCTCTCCCCGCCCCCCCCCCCAACACTTTTGTCCCATCCCATTGCTTCTTATGGTTTGTTTTTGTTGGTTGTGAGACTTGAACCCAGGGCCTGGGTGCTGTTCCTGAGCTTTTTCCCTCAAGGCTAGTACTCTACCACTTTGAGTCATAGCGCCACATCTGGCTTTTTCTGTGATTTAATTGGAGATAAGAGCCTCACAGACTACCCTACCTGGGCTTGTTTCTAACTGGGATCCTCAGATCTCAGCTCTTGAGTTCAAGCCCTAATACTGGCACCACCACCCCCTCAGAGCTAACCGAACACATAAGCCACTCTTTTATTTATTTATTTATTTATTTATTTTATTAATTGAACATAAATTTTTTTACAAGGCGTTGTGCAAAGAGGGTGCAGTTACATGGTAGGGCAGTGTGTACATTTCTTGTGATATCTTACGTCCTGTTTTTCTATCCCTTGTCTAGGTCAGGTAGACATATATGCAATATACAATGTATCAAGAACATATACAGTATTCACAGACTTGGTCTCTACTGTCTCTCCGTCTCCCTTTGTTAACAGTCATATATCAGGGAGATCATGCCCCTTTGTTTTCTGTGTTCTAGGCTTGTCTCACTCAACATTATTTGTTCGAGTTCTGACCATTTCCCTGCGAATAACAATATTTCACCATTCCTAATCGCTATGTAGTATTCCATTGTGTATAAGTACCATATTTTTTGGATCCATTCGTCTGTGGAGGGGCATCTGGGTTGTTTCCATATTTTGGCTATTGTGAATTGTGCCGTGATAAACATGGAAGTACAAATGTCTTTTTGATATCTTGGGTTTTGCTGTTTAGGATAGATGCCTAGGAGTGGTATGGCTCGGTCATAGGGTAGGTCTATATTGAGCTTTTTGAGAAACCTCCATACTGTTCTCCAAAGAGGTTGTACTAATTTGCACTCCCACCAACAATGGAGAAGGGTTCCTCTTTCCCCACAGCCCCTCCAGCATTTGTTGTTTCCTGAGTTCAGGGTATAGGCCATTCTAACTGGGGTGAGGTGGTATCTCAGGGTTGTTTTTATTTGCATTTCCTTTACTAGCAGGGATGTTGAGCATTTCCTCATGTGTTTCTTTGCCATTTTTATATCTTCTCTTGTGAAGTCTCTCTTTAGCTCTTTTGCCCATTTCCTAATAGGTTTATCGGGCTTGGAGGGGCTTAGTTTTTTGAGTTCTCTGTAGATGACCGATATCAGGCCTTTGTCTGTTGCTGTGCTGGTAAATATCCTTTCCCATATCGTTGGCTGTCTTTCTATTTTGGTGGCTATGACCTTAGCTGTGCAGAAACTTTTTAATTTGTAGTAGTCCCATTTGTCGAGTCTTTCCCCTATTTGTTGTGCCCCTGGGACTATATTCAGGAAGTTCTTTCCTGTGCCTATAAGTTCTAGTGTCTTTCCTACTCTGTCCTTCAGTAGTTTCAAGGATTCAGGTCTGATGTTGAGGTCCTTGATCTATTTTGAGTTGATCTTGGTGCATGGTGATAGGCTTGGGTCTACTTTGAGTTTTCTGCATATGGCTGCCCAGTTCTCCCAGCACCAGTAGTTGAAGAGGCTATGTTTATTCCATTGTATGTCTTTAGCTCCTTTGTCGAATATCAGTTGGCTGTAAGAGTGCGGTTTTATTTCTGGGTCTTCAATTCTAATCCATTGGTCTTCCGATCTGTTTTTATACCAATACCATGCTGTTTTTGTTATGATGGCCTTGTAGTAGAGCTTGAAATCTGGTATTGTGATGCCTCCTGCACTGCTTTTTTTGCCTAGAATTGCTTTGGCTATTCTAGGTTTTTTGCTGTTCCATATGAATTTATGGATTGGTTTCTCTATTTCAGTGAAGAATGTGGCTGGGATTTTGATAGGTATTGCATTGAATTTGTATAACAATTTGGGCAGTATGGCCATTTTCACTATATTGATTCTGCCTTCCCATGAGCATGGGAGGTCTTTTCATCTCCTTGTGTCCTCTTTGATTTCCCTTATTAGATTTTTGTAGTTTTCATTGAATAGGTCCGTCACGTCCTTGGTTAAGTTGATCCCTAGGTACTTTATTCTTTTTTTGGCTACTGTAAATGGAATTGTTTCAATAATTTCCTTTTCCGTTTGTCTATTGCTGGTGTACAGAAAAGCTGCTGACTTTTGTGGATTGATTTTGTATCCTGCTACTTTGCCAAATTGGATTATTAGGTGTAGGAGTTTGGGTACTGAGTTTTTTGGGTCCTTCAGATATAAGATCATGTCGTCTGCGAATAGGGATAACGTGATTTCTTCCTTGCCGATGTGGATCCCTTTGATGTCCTCCTCTTGACTTATTGCTATGGCTAGGGATTCCAGCACTGTGTTGAACAGAAGTGGGGAGAGTGGGCATCCTTGTCTTGTTCCTGAGTTTAGGGGGAATGATTTAAGTTTCTCTCCATTTAATATGATATTAGCAGTTGGTCTGTTGTATATGGCTTCTATTGTTTTTAGGAATGTTCCATCTATTCCTGTTCTCTCCAAAGCTTTTAATAGGTATGGATGTTGTATTTTGTCAAAGGCTTTTTGGGCATCGACTGAGATAACAATGTAATTCTTAATTTTAGATCTGTTTATGTGGTGAATTACGTTGATTGATTTACGGATGTTGAACCATCCTTGTGACTGACGGATGAAGCCTACTTGGTCATGATGTATGATATTCTTGATAAGTTTCTGGATCCTGTTAGCTAATATTTTATTGAGGAGCTTTGCGTCTGTGTTCATTAGTGATATTGGTCTGTAGTTCTCTTTTTTTGTTGGATCTTTGCCTAGTTTGTGAATGAGTATGATATCAGCTTCATAGAATGAGTTTGGGATTTCTCCCTCTGTTTCTATTTCGTGGAAGAGTTTGAGGAGTATTGGAATTAGCTCCTCATTAAAGGTTTTTTTTTGGCCAGTCCTGGGCCTTGGACTCAGGGCCTGAGCACTGTCCCTGGCTTCTTCCCGCTCAAGGCTAGCACTCCGCCACTTGAGCCACAGCGCCGCTTCTGGCCGTTTTCTGTATATGTGGTGCTGGGGAATCGAACCTAGGGCCTCGTGTATCCGAGGCAGGCACTCTTGCCACTAGGCTATATCCCCAGCCCCCTCACTAAAGGTTTTGTAGAATTCGTTGGTGAATCCATCTGGGCCTGGGCTTTTCTTAGTAGGGAGGTTCTTTTTTTTTTTTGGCCAGTCCTCGGCCTTTTACTCAGGGCCTGAGCACTGTCCCTGGCTTCTTCCCGCTCAAGGCTAGCACTCTGCCACTTGAGCCACAGCGCCGCTTCTGGCCATTTTCTGTATATGTGGTGCTGGGGAATCGAACCTAGGGTCTCGTGTATCCGAGGCAGGCACTCTTGCCACTAGGCTATATCCCCAGCCCAGTAGGGAGGTTCTTGATTACCTCCTGTATCTCACCGTAAGTTATTGGTTTATTTAGTTGATTTATTTCTTCTTGGTTCAGTTTGGGCAGTTTGTACTTCTCTAAGAATTGATCCATTTCTTTAAAATTATTGTTTTTTGCTGAGTAGAGGTTTTGGAAATAGCTCCTTATGATTGTTTGAATATCGTGTGTACTTGTTGTAATTTTTCCAGTGGAGTCCCTGATTTTACGTATATGAGTCTCTTCTTTTTTTTTTGTAAGTCTTGCAAGGGGTCTCTCAATTTTGTTTATTTTCTCAAAGAACCAGCTTTTAGTCTTATTTATTTGTTGAATGGTCTTTCTATTTCCAATCAGATTTATCTCTTCTTTAATCTTTGTGATCTCTCCCCTCCTAGTCGTTTTAGATTCTGTCATTTCTTCTTTCTTTCTTTTTTTTTTTTTTTGCCAGTCCTGGGGCTTGGACTCAGGGCCTGAGCACTGTCCCTGGCTTCTTTTTGCTCAAGGCTAGCACTCTGCCACTTGGGTCACAGCGCCACTTCTGGCCATTTTCTGTATATGTGGTGCTGGGGAAATCGAACCCAGGGCCTCATGTATATGAGGCAGGCACTCTTGCCACTAGGCCATATCCCCAGCCCGATTCTGTCATTTCTTGTTTCTCCAGTTGTTTTAGTTTCATCGTGAGGGTATTCACCTGCTCTGCTTCCATTCTTTTAATGTGGGTGCTGAGTGCAATGATCTTGCCCCTCAGTACTGTCTTAGCTGTGTCCCATAGGTTTCTTTGTGATGTGTTTTCTTTGTCATTGTGACTTATGAATTCGTTGATTTCATCTTTAATTTGGTCTGTAGCCCAAGTGTTGGATAGCAGCGTGGGGTTTAGCCTCCAAGAGTGTGTATAGCCTCTGTGGTATCCTTTGTTGTTGAGGGTTACCTTTAATCCACTGTGATCAGATATAATACATGGGATGACGTCAATACTTTTGTATTTGCTGAGGTTCTTTGTGTGGGCTATGACGTGGTCTATTTTGGAATATGATCCATGGGCTGCTGAAAAGAAGGTTTATTGGGTCTCTGTAGGGTGAAAGGTTCTATATAGGTCTGTTAGATCCATTTGGGAAATGGTGTTATTTAGGTCCTCAGCTCCCTTACTAATTCTCTGGGTGTTGGATCTGTCTCTTGGAGAGAGAGAGGAGTATTAAAGTCACCCATTATGATTGTGTTTGCATCTATCTTGCTCTGTAATTCTGTGAGAATTTGCTTGACATATGTCGGGCCTCTTTTGTTCGGTGAGTATACATTTATCACCGTGATTTCTTGATTCTGGATTTTTCCTTGTATTAATATGTAGTGTCCTTCTTTGTCTTTTTGAGTGGACTTTACTGAGATGTCCAGCTTGTCTGAGATCAGAATGGCTACACCTGCCGTTTTGGTGGGTGCATTTGCTTGGTAGATCTTGCTCCATCCTTTCATTCGAAGCCTGTTTTTGTCCCTTGCTGTAAGGTGGGTCTCTTGTAGACAGCAGATGTCAACTTTTTGTTTGCGAATCCATTCTGCCAGTCTGCTCCTCTTTATCGGGGAGTTTAAACTATTTATATTTAAAGAGATCAAGGATAAGGGTGTTTTTTCTCCTTCCATTTTCTTGTTGGGCTGTTTTTTTCCTGTTTTTTTTTCCTTCTTATCTTTAGTGAGCTGGTCTTTTTGCTTGACTTTGGATATTGAAGTTTCTGATTCTGTCTGTGTGTCTTTTACGATCTCTGTTGGGTGGGGTTCCCCTCTTAATATTCGCTGTAGGGCTGGTTTTTTATTCACATACTCCTTTTGCTCCTCTTTGGTGTGGAAAGATCTGGTTCTCCCTTCGAATGTGAACTCCAGTTTCGCTGGATATTTGATCCGAGGTTGTAAATCGTTATTCTGGAGTACTTGGATGGTGTTCTTCCACTCACTTCGAGCTTGGTAAGTTTGTGTGGATAAGTCGGATGTTATTCGAATCCTCTTCCCATTGAAAAAAGTTTCCTTCTTCGCTTTGGCTGAATTCAGAATTTGCTCTTTAATCTTGAGGTCTGTAGTCTTGAATATTATGTGCCTTGGGGTGGCTTTCCTGCGGTCTGGCCTGCCAGGTGTCCTATAGGCTTCGGTTACTTGGATGGGGTCCCCTGTGAGATTGGGAAAGTTTTCTGCAATAACTTTATTGAGAACATGATTAAGCCCTCTGTTCTGGTATTCGGCTCCTTCTTCTATTCCAATTATGTGCAGATTATATCTGTTGTCTTTGTCCATTGGTTCCTGGATTAGTCTGCCCTGAAGCTTCACCTTTTCTTGGAGTGTGGTCATTTTCTGGTTGTTGTCAGCTGCTTCATCATCCAGGCGAGAGATTCTGGATTCTATATGGTCCACTCTTTGTGTTATGGTTTCAATTGTGGAGTTTATGGATGTCAGAGAGCTATTTATGGTTGTAATATCAGCTCTGATCGTGGAAATTTCTTCCTTTAAAGAGTTGTATTTTAAATCTATTTTTTCATGCATTTCAATTCTCAGGATGTGGAGATTTTCTTTAAAGGCGGCTTGCATTGTATCCATTTTTGCTTCCATTTCTTTAATTGAGGCTTGCATTGTATCCATTTTTGCTTCCATTTCTTTCTTGGCTTCCTGGGTATCCTTCCAGATTTCCACTCTAAACTCCTGGAATTGTTTTCTGATTTCATTTCTGACGCTTTCGATCATTCCTGTTAACATGGCCTCATTTGCTTTTTTAGTCTCCATCTCCTCTTCAGTCGTGCTGCTTTTTGGAGCTGGCGAGTTGGCTTGCCCTTTGATGAACTGAGTTATATTTCTTTGTGATTTGCGCATCTGGAGATCTGTGGATGGCTTCTCAGGTTTGGTTTGTAGCTCTGCCCTCCCTCCTGTGTAGGCGTGACTAAGGCAGCAGGTGCTGCCGCTGTGGCCCTGCCCACCAGTGCAGGGTACGCCTACCACAGCGGGTGCCCCGCCCTCCTGTGCGCTGTGTGTCCACTACTACAGGCACTTCAGCGGGATATGCCTCCCAGAGCAAGTCCCGGGTTGTTGGGTTGTGCTTGCGCCCTCCTGCGAGTCCGTTGGGGGGGCGGTATGTGTGAGGCCCAGTGGGATCGACTGTCCGGGTGTGGCTTGGCACCCTCAGACTTCGCCTCTGCTGCGAGGAGGGGACGTGATCAGGCTCAGGTGACCCTGCTGGGCTGGTATTGCCCACCAGCGCCTGTGATTTTAGTTGTAAGAGTCTGCGAGGTCCAGGCGCCTCGGGTGGGGCTTGCACTGCAGGCCGTCTCCTGGCCCCTGTTGGGAAGGGGGCGGGGCCGGTTCTGCCAGTTCAGGAATCTGTGGGGTGTTGGGGCTGCTCTGCCCTTCCCCTGCTAAACTGACTTCCCAGCGCCTGATGGGAGGTCCCCCACCTGATTTGGGGGTTCTTTGTTCCCTCGGGGCTGGGGGAGGGGGAGGGAGGGAGATCTAGCTTCTTTGTCGGCTTGGGTCTCTGATAGCTGGGCTCCCGTTGGGGGAGGGGATAATGGGTGACTCACTTTTGCTGTTTTGTGTGTGTTGGCCCTCCAGGGGTTGGCGAAGTGTCGTGGTGGCTTCCCTGGTTCCCTCTTTCTGGCACGCTGGGTTCCCTTGTCCGAACCCGGTGTGGACCTGAACTTCTCGTCGCTGCCGGTGTGTGTCTTGGTCCGCACCCTGCCTTGTGTCCGTGGGGTCTCCCGCTATATGTATTCTGCACTCCTGGCAGCCTGTCTGCCAATCGCCGGGTTCCCCTTTCCCAGCCTGACCCTGTTTGGGCCAGGGTCGGCTGGTGAGGGGAGGGTGCCCCGGTGAATCTCCAGCTCCGTGTAGGTTTTCGGTTCTTCTTTATTGCTCCTTTTTGTTTTCCTGCATTTCTCCACTGCTTCTGGCTGCTGGTTTTGCTGGGTTCTTGATCACATAAGCCACTCTTGACCCTAACTGCACACTGCTGTGCCTTGCCTGTCAATTTTATGAATAACAAAGCCTCTGCTTGATCCATAAATACCTGTCACTATCTGAGGGCTCACTGGGGTGTTTCTTTTCTTTTCTTTCTTTTTGTTTTCTTTAGGATGCACTATCTGTTCAGGAAATGTCATTGGCATGTTTCCATATGCACTGCCGGTCCCCTTCCCCATTGGGTCAACTGTATTTGTCTTTAAATCTGGAGAATCTTTTGTTACAAGCCACCTGATGGATGGCATTTTGTTATAGCAACCCACATGGGGGAAAACACTTCTGTGTTAGTTCCTAGGGACCCAGAAACAAGGTGCCATAGACTGGGTGGCTTAAACAACAGAAATGAATCAGCTCAAAGTGGCAGAGGGCAGAAGTCTAAAATGAAGTCATCAGCATCTCAAGGAAGGGCTTGTTTCAAGCCTCTCTCTTGGGTTAGAGTTGATAGCTTCCCATCACTTCTTTCTTCTGTGCCTGTCTCTTTCTGAGCCGCAATTCCCACTAGGCCATATAACACTGGATCAGGACCCATAACCTTTCTGGTCTTATTTTAACCCTTATTACCTCCTTCAAGCCCCTGTCTCCAAGTAGTAGATCAGAACATTGGCAATCAGAGCTTCAATATATGAACTTTGGTGGTGGTATGGATACAGTTTAGTCTACAGTATGATCAGAGTGGCTGCTAAGTGAGCCCCAGGAGGGGATGGTTCTGATTCCTTGGTGCTTCTTTGTCATTGTTGTCCATGGGGCTTGAACTCAGGACCTGAGTGCTGTCCCTGAGCTTTCTTTGCTTAAGGCTAGTGCTCTACCACTTTGAGCCATAGCACCACTTCCAGTTTTCTGGTGGCTCATGGGCCATGAATCTCACAGGGCCTTTTCTGCCCAGGCTGACTTTGAACCATAATCCACAGATCTCAGCTTCCTGAGGAGGTAGGACTACAGGTGCAAGCCACAAGGTGGTGGTGGTAGTGCTGCTGCTGCTGCTGGTGGTGGTGGTGCTGCTGCTGCTGCTGCCGCCGCCTCCTCCTCCCCCCTTTGAAGCCCCATCGCTCCAGTTTGCTGTAGGAGGAAAAGGAAGCTAGTTGAAGGCACTACTGGAGTTTGGAGGGGTAAACACACCACACTCGTGAGGACCTCCCTTCCTAAGTTTTTCTGTTGTACAAAGCAGGTGTTTTTATTATTCTGAGGGCATGTCCTCTTCCCAGTTTGTCAGACATGTCAGTTTCTGTGGGGCTCAGAGTCCTTAGGGAGAAGTTGAGGTTACATTCCCTTGGGGACCCAAAGCCTACCAGCAAATCTTAGACTGTGACCACTAAGCTTCCAGCAGGTGCTTCCTTCTCAAATACCTCCCTGGACAAGGCCACACACACACACACACACACACACAGCTACCACCAGTCTGTTTCTGCAACTGAGGCTGCAAATCCAAGAAAGTTCAGGGTGCAGTGAGCAGGAACCAGGGCTGCATTGGTCCCTGCTCTCAGAGCAGGAAAGAGAATGCTACCCTTTCTCCAGGGCCACAGGAGCAGTGGCTGTGGGCAGAAGAGCTCTGCAGGTCCCATACCATGTCCTGGACTCCTGTCCTACTCATTTTATTGGCCCACTGCACAGGTCGGTGAGGGAACTTTGGAGGGGGGGTCCAAAGTCCCCTGCTTCTTTTCTTGTTTTGACTCTGTCTCTGGGACCTTGCTTTGGTGTTTCTAGGTGGTGATCCTCCGCTCATGCTGCATCAGCTGCCAACTGCCTCTTCTTCCCTTGGCACCACAATCCACCTCACCTGTGCCCTGAGCAGCGACCATGACATCAGTGTTTATAGCATCTACTGGTACCAGCAGAGGCCGGGACATCCACCACGGTTCTTGCTGAGATACTTCTCACACTCAGACAAGTACCAGGGCCATCAAACTCCATCTCGCTTCTCTGGATACAAAGATGTGTCTAGCAACCTGGCTTATCTGAGCATCTCAGAGCTACAGCCTGAGGATGAGGCTATGCATTATTGTGCTATAGGGACTCAGAGCTTGAAAAAACAGATGGACATAGAGCGAGAGAGAAGGGATGAAAAGGAGGAGCATGCTGGTTTAGGGTTCCAGACAGCCCAGGATATGCATAGCTTAGACTAAAGGCAGAAGCTGATGTGGGTAGAGAGTCAGACTTGGGAATTCATAGGGCAGAGGAGATGGGGTGCTTGACCTTTTGTCATATAGTGTTGTTGTAAACTGTGTTGGAAATTAGATTGCAGAATTAAAGCTGTGTCTTGAGAAGATTTTTTGTTTTTGTTTTTGTCTTTCATAGAACTTGAACTTAGGGCTTGGGCACTGTCCCTGAGCTCTTTTGCTCAAGGCTAGCGCACTACTAGTTTGAACCACAGAGCCACTTCTGGTTTCCTGGTGGCTAACTGAAGGTAAGAGTCTCATGGTCTTTCTTGCCTGGGCTAGCTTCAAACCTTGATCCTCAGATACTAGCTTCCTGAGTAGCTAGGATTACAGGCGTGAGACACACTGGCAACCAATAGGTGATTTTTAATGATATGTTTGTGTCATTAGAATGACTTCTGTGAGAAGTCAATATAAAAAGGCATTATGAGGTTGTTCATACTGTATTTTTGGTAATCAGACTTTGACATGTGGTATATATTTTATATTTGTGACTCAACTCTGTTTACACTAGCCATATTACAAGTGATCCAAAGCTCCCTATGGCTTGTGAAAAGCCAGCACCAACTGGAGGAATAAAATCTAGACTCCTCATTGGGAAGTCCTTTAGGAGCTGGCTTAGATTCTGTATATCCCTTCATGGCCACTGTGGCCACAATAAGCCAATTGCAATGGGTCAAGCACTTCATTTGCTAGGTTGCTTCAAAGTTTTGTTCATGCTCAGGGCTCCACAATGATGAAAACCCTCCCTCCGTGGGCAAAACTTCTCTGTCCTTTTCATGTAGCTACTCATTTCCTCCACTGTACAGTCTTTTCCTAGCCATATTTAGTACCTGTCTACCCATCACACAACTGCAATGTTATTTAGCAAGACTACAAATTCCCAGTGGGCAGGGTGTGTTTTGTGTCCATGAAACAGTAGGTTAGTAAGAAAGCTGATTAAATGAATGAATAAGTAGACGCCTCATTGAGTGGCTTCTTCCATTCCAAAGAATCTGCTATCTTGGGATCCAGTGACATGGTGGGGGCTGCTATGATTCCGTAAAACAGGAGAGAAGGAACTCAGGCATGCTTCTGACTGGCCACATTCTTTCATTGTCTTTGTCTGTCTCGGTCTCTGCCTGCTCAGCTGTCTCACAAACACACACCTTCTGATGCTTGCTAGTGATTAGGGAAGAGTTAGGGAAATTCCTGAACCTTAAACATAGGGGAGCATTGGGAGGGAAGGTGCCATTCCAGATGATCAGCATCGTGTAACACTCTCCTAGGAGCCAGGACTTCCGACAAAAATGCAGCACATCCGGGTGCTGGTGGCTCACACCTATAATTCTAGCTACTCAGGAGGCTGAGATCTGAGGATCGAGGTTTGAAGCCAGCCCAGGCAGAAAAGTCCCTGTGAAACTCATCTCCAACTAACCATTCAAAAATTGGAAGTGGTGCTGTGTCTCTTAAGTGGTAGAGTACTAGCCTTGATGAAAGAACTCAAGGACAGTGGCCAGGCCCTGAGTTCAAGCCTGTGTAGAACGTCATGAGGTGTGTGTGTGTGTGTGTGTGTGTGTGTGTGTGTGTGTGTGTGTAGAGATTTGATCTGTGCACAGATGTGTGTGACTGAACTTTCAACTCAACAAAGAAACAAAGAAACTCAACAATGAACTTGGACACATTGTAAATGGCCAGTGTGAAACCAAAGATCAGGGACCAAACATTCTGAGGAAGGCACTGAGATCCTCAGGGGAGCACTGAAGAAGACTTGAGGGTCTTAGAACTGGCATATGAGTGTCAGAGTAAAACAGAAGGGCTCTCTGTGCATACCGATGGCCCAGTGTGGCGGTGACATGATTTGGTCAAATGAGCTTGAGGATGGGTCCATGTAGGAAGGGAACTTGGACTCAGCACAGGGAAGCTGTGAAGTCACAGCTGTGTGTCATTCTAAGTTACCTTCTTTTGATGTAGGCTTTCCATGGCTCAATCCACTTGTTCAGTATGGAACCAATACACAATGGGCATCTTTTCAACATGCCGTCTCCATGTGTTAGCCAGAAGAATCCTGTAAAGAAAATTCTGCCTCATCTGGGTACTGGAGGCTCACATCTGTAATCCTAGCTACTCAGGAGGCTGAGACCTGAGGATGGAAGTTCAAGCCAGTCCAGGCAGGAAAGAAAGGAAAATTCCCACTCACCCATGCTTGTAATCCCAGCACTAAGGCTGAGGCAGGAGAATGAAGAGTTTGAGGCCAGCCTTGGGTATACAGTGAGCTCCTACAACAACTCCTTACCCACAGGGACTAGTTGAATAATAAAGTCATGATAAATATTTGATCCCCCCCTTTATGTATCAACTAGCATAATAAGGGATTCAATATCATTTAACTTTAATTTGTCAAAATTACAAGCTCATGAGTGTTTAAATTCATTGCAACTACAAATTTTCCCTTTTTTGGGGACTAGGACAAGACTATTAAGTGTGTGTGTGTGTGTGTGTGTGTGTGTGTGTGTGTGTGAATACTGGGGCTTGAACTCAGGGCTTTCTCCTCTTGGTTTTATTGCTCAAGGCTGACAGTATCATTTGAGCCATACCTAAACTTCCGGATTTTTGTTTGTCATTTGGTGATAAGTATCTTATGAATTTGTCTGCCAGGGCTAGCTTTTTTCTTTCTTGGTACCAGTTTTGGGGTTTGAATGCACAGCCTGGGCACTGTCGTTGAGCTTTTGTGCTCAAGGCTACCACTCTACCACTTGAATCACAGCTCCACTTTTAGCTTTTTTGGTAGTTTATTGGTGATAAGAGTCTCACATCCTTTCCTACCTGGACTGGCTTTGAACTTTGATTCTTGGATTTTAACTTGAATAGCTAGGATTTTACAGGTGTGAGACACCCATGCCCAACTTCAAGGCAGGATTTCTTTCCCCCAGTCCTGAGGCTTGGACTCAGGGCCTGAGCGTTGTCCCTGGCTTCTTTTTACTCAAGGCTACCACTCTACCACTTGAGCCACAGCACCACTTCTGGCCTTTTTTGTTTATGTGGTGCTGAGAAATGGAACCCAGGGCTTCATGCATGCTAGGCAAGCACTCTACCATTAAGCCACATTCCCATTCTAAGGCAGAATTTTATAGCCATATCCTTTCCTTTCTTCCTCTCATTTCCAACTCTTAGAAGGACTAGTTTATTTTCCATCCTTATAGTTTTGTCATTTCAAGGTATGCTGTAAATAAAATAAATCATACAGTATGAGATATTTTCCACTCAGCATAATTTCTTTAAAGTTATCACAGTTGTCACCTGTATCAGGCTTCCATTCCTTTTTATTGTCTCATAAATATTCTATGGTATGTATTTAGTCATTTACTCATTAAAAGACATTCTCAAGGGTTGGGCATGGTGGCTCACACTTGTAAATCCGGTACGTGGGGGGCTGAGATGGAAAGAATCATAGTTTGAGGCTAGCCAGGCAAAAAGCTCATGAGACCCTCATTTCCACCATCATCTGGCAGGGTGGTATGTGCCTGTCATACCAGATATATGGGAAGTATAAATAGAATGATGTAGTCCATTCTTGCCCAGGTAAAAATGTAAGATCCAAAGTATAATTAAAGCAAAAAAGGCTGGGGTGTGTGTGGCTCAAGTGGTAGAGCACTGCTCAGCACAAGATCCAGAGTGCAAACTCCAGTATCACCCAAAACTGTCTCTGATGGTTAGCAACATGGTACAAAGGAAATTAATATACTTTTAAATATTAAATATAAAGCTGGATGCGGGTGGCTCATTCCTGTAATCTTTGCTACTAAGGAGGCTGAGATCTGAGGATCGCGATTCAAAACCAGCCCTGACAGAAAAGTCCCTGTGAGACTCTTATCTCCAATTAACCACTAGAAAACCACAGTGGAGCTGTGGCTCAAAGTGATAGAGCACTAGCCTTGAGCTAAAGAGCTCAGGGACAGCACCCAGGGCTGGAGTTCATGCCCATGACCAAAAAATATGATTTTTAAATAAAGTGTGATGCTGGAAAGATGCTTCAAATTAGGATACTTCCCAGAATATATTGTTTTCTCTAGAATTTCAAGAAAGATGGGTGAGGATGAAATGGGAAAGAGAAAGGATAGTTGCAAAAACAAGTTAGAAATACATGAATCTGTCTTCATTAGACATTTGGGGTTCATAAACTGAAAAACTATGAATTTGGCCTCTTATTCAATCTTTTTTATTTTTATTTTTGGTGGTTCTAGGGCTTGACCTCTGTTGCTTGTGCTTCATTTTCTTGCCCAGCAGTTGTATCCTACCACTTGAACCAGGCCTTCATCCTTGCTTTTTGCTGGTTATTTTTTTCCAGTCCCGGGACTTGAACTCAGGACCTGGTCACTGTCCCTGAGCTTGTTTTGCCCAAGGCTTGCGCTCTACCACTTGAGCCACAGCAGAACTTCTAGCTTTTTCTGTTTATGTGGTCCTAAGGAATCGAACCCAGGGCTTCATGCAGGCTAGGCAAGCACTCTACCATTAAGTCACATTCCCAGCCCCTGCTAGTTAATCTGGAGATGGAATTTCTCTAATTTTTCTGCCCAAGCTGGCTTTAAACTACAGTCCTCTGTGCCTCAGCCTCCTGAGTAGCTAGGGTTATATGCCAGAGCCTGGAAGGGCTTCCTTTAGCTTAACTGTATCAAATCCTATTTGGAGCTTAACCCTTGTGTGCTTTAAAGGGTAGGAAGCGTCACTTTATAAACTCCTTCTAACTTATTCTTGGGTCTCAGTTGAAATGTCATTTCTCCGGAGAGACTTTTTTCCAGTCACTGAATGTGAAACACATGTGCCTTGCTATTTTCCATTCTGGTGTTTCTTTTATAGCCCTTTTAACAATTTATTAATTTTTTCCTATGCCAGTAGTGGAACTTGAATTTAAGGCCTGGGCACTGTTTCTTAGCTTTTCTGCTCTACCACTGGAACCACAGGCCCACTTCCTGCTATTTGGTGATTGGTTGGAGATAAGAGTCACATGGACTTTCCTGTTCAGGCTGGCTTTGGACTGCAATCCTCAAATCTCAGCTAGAGTAGCTGAGCAGCTGGAATTACAGGTGTGAGCTTCTGGCACCTAGCCCTTTTCACAATTTTTAAAAGGTGTACTTATTTGTGACCTTTCATTTATCTTCCATGGATTATTAGCTATCTGCTATCAGAATATCTGTATATCCATATTTATATCTATATTTCTCTGGTCATCACAGTGATGGGCATTCAGTGGGTATTAAGCTCAGTGTGTGAATTAAACTCTACTCCTTATTATAAGGGAGTTATTGTCCTTGACATTACAGGTACTGTCCCTGACAATTTTTGCTCTAGGTTGGGCACAGTCTTTGAGCCACAGCTCCACTTGGGGTTTTCTGGTTGTTAATTGGAACTAAGAGTCTCATAGACTTTCCTGCCCAGGCTGGCTTTGAACTGTGATCATCAGCCTCTTGAGTAACTAGGTGTGAGCCATTGGTGCCTGGTGGAAGATGATTTTTCATTTCCAAGTTTGCTGATGGCTCTGTTCTCTCTGTGGTGGCCTCTGATTAATCCTAAGACACCTCCCATCTCCATAGCATGCTTCTTTCTACCTCTAATACCCTTTCAAATGAATCTTATTTTTCCCGAGTCTGCAGCATTTCTAATCTCAGGCAGAAATACAGAGGGCCTTGTGTGAATGTCCTATGAGGAACTGGACTGATAGAAGTGGAGCAGGGAGGAAGAGGGTAGAGATGAGCCTGAAGGGCTCAGAAGTCACTGTCAGGCTTTGGCTTTGTTATAAGTGCATGGGGAGATCATCTCAAAGTCTTATTTTTTTTTTTGCTCTTGATGTTCTCAGGCTGTTTATTTTATTTTATACTTTTTGGAGCTGCTGAAGTTTGAACACAGGGCCTCCTATATACTAGGCAATCAGTTACCACTGAGCCACACCCCATGCCTTCTTTTGTGCTGGCACGAACCTGTGCCAGGACAGCAGGCACTTATTTTAGGCTCCTGTCTAACAGGATGACAGGCATACACCACCATGCCCAGCTTCTTCCTTTGATACGGAACCTTGTGGACTCTTCTGCCAAGTAAGGCAGGCCTGGAACTGTGATACTTCCCATCTCAGCCTCCCAAATACCTAGGGATAACAGGCATGTACCAGTGTGCTCACCTATCAATCGAGAAAGTCTCTCAAGAACTTTCCTGCTGGAGTTGGCCTTAAACCATGATCCTCCACTCACAGCCTCCAGAGAGCCATGATTACAAACATGAGCCACTATATCCAGTTTATTTATATTATCTTTAAAATGGAGGTTGAATTCTGGTTGAAGGCAGCACCTGGGAGAGAATCTCCTAGGGTACAGTGTCTGTTTGTTTTCTGCGCTATAATAAGAGGCCCAAGGCTAAGAACATTACAAAGAAAGGGGTTTGATTTGGGTCTTGGTGCTGATGATGGGACAGTCCAAGCAACATGATGCTGGCATTGTGTTCATAGCATGGCAGAGAAACAGAAAGGACCTGCAGATAGGGCCAAGTGACTACACTAGGGACCACGCTTCTAGTACCTGAACTTTCGGGAGACAAATGACATATAAACACTAGCAAGTGGGCATCAAAGAGAGAGATCTACACAGTCAAACTCCCTCCCACCTGTAGATGTATACAATGTCTGTGTGTGTGTCACAGTGGTTTATGAGATCTCTCTGACTTTCTCTCTGTACAGACACACACATACACTGTGTGTGTGTGTGTGTGTGTGTGTGTGTGTGTGTGCGTGCGCGTGTACGTGCTCTGAACTCAGGGCCTAGGTGTTGTCCTTAGCTTATTTTGTTGTTGTTCAAGGCTGGCACTCTATCACTTGAGCCACAGTTCTACTTCTGGCTTTTTAGGCTTATTGGAGATAAGAGTCTCATGGACTTTCCTGCTCCAGCTGGCTTTGAATGGTAATCCTCAGATCTCAGCCTCCTGAATATCTAGCACTATAGGCATGAGCCCCTGGTGCCCTACCCTGACATTAACTCCTTTTGAGATCTCTGCTCAATGTCTGAGTCTGGAGGACCGTCTTCTTTAGCATGTGTAACACAGCTGACTCTTCAGAGGCTTCCTTTTGGGTATGGTGCTTTTGATTTTTCCCAAGCTAAACTGTTTTTACTGTGGTCAGTTACTGCCATGTGGACCATGGTTTGGGTTTCTCTTCTTCTCAGTGATGTTGATGGGTAGAGTGGTGGACAGAGCTGGTCAGCTACAAGTCTGGTCCCACTGGCTATCTGCCTCACTCGCTGCGGAGCTGCCACCGTGTGTCCACTTGATCTCGTGTGTATGTGTGTGTGCGTGTATGCGTGTGTGTGTGTGTGTGTCCTGCATGTACGAGAATGTAAACCCCTTAATGCTTGGAGCCTTGCCCATCTGCCCCTTTTTCATGAGCTTGACTAGAATACAATGTCTGATCCTTAGGTCCTCAGTCAGTGTGGCCCACAGGAATCCTAGCATAGCTGCATCAGGCTGTGGGGGTCTGAGCTGATCATGGCCTTTGTGATCTTCCTGGCATAACAGGAAGTCTGTCTATTTCAGTATCTTGTGGTCATGGTTAGATAGACAAAGGGATGTCTGGGATAGCCTGTGAATCTGCACACCACTGGGGAGAAAGTTACTGGCCTCTGGGTAAGAGCTGTGAGGAGTGCTAGATCTCTGTGGTATACTGTGGACTTTGTAGTTGATGATCAAATGTTCTTGAAAACTGCTACTACAATAGGCTTTAAATATTCTCACGCCAGAAAAAAATAAGTGAGATGGAAAATACAGATTAAGTTGTTCTTACACAATGCCTGCAGTACAGAAAAACATCATGTTGTATAACATGAATGATTTTTATCTTATTTACTTTTTTTTTCTTGTCAACTGTGGTGACCGGGGTCTGGGTGCTGTCCCTGAGCTCTTTTGCTCAAGGCTAGCACTCTACCAGTTTGAGTCACAGTGCCACTTCCAGTTTTCTGGTAGCTAATTGGAGGTAAGAGTCTCACATACTTTCTTATTTGGGCTGGCTTGGAACTGTGATCCTCAGATCTCAGCCTCCTGAGTAGCTAGAATTACAGGTGCAAGCCACCAGTGCCTGTTTTCCTTTCCCTTTTAAGATGGGGTTTTACAGTGTAGCTCAGTCTGGCCAGAAATTCACGGTCTTGCTAGCTTAGTTTCCTGCCTTGGGATGACCAAGGCATGTTACCACACTGAGTCATTGTCTGTCAATTTTACCGTTGGGGGATGTATGTCTATGTATGGGATCTGAGATCAGTGAGATAGATGCTGAATGTGATGCATTAAACACCATTTTTATTGTTTTATCATGATCTCGGGATTGGAACCTTGCTTCCTGGCTAAAGTTCTTCCCTCTCTTCCTTGTGCCCTTCCCCAAACTCAAGTCCTCAGAGACCTCTGTTTCAGGACCCAGAGGCCTGCTTCACAGACCCTAGGTATGGTTGGAAAACCAGGGCCTGAGGGTGTGTCAGGTGTGTCCCCCACACAGCCCCAGGGGCAGCACCAGGCAGGCAGCTGTTGAAGGAGACAGTTGAACTTAGATCCCGCCACAGCAGGGCAGTTAGCAAATGTCCCTCTGGGAGAGATCTCTATGCATAATAGAGATCACAGAGGGGCAGGGCTTGGGGGGCAGGGATCAAACATGCTCCACACAGTCTCATTTTGATTGGAAAAGCTGTCAGCCCAAAGACTAGGGTCATTCTCTCCAGGAAGCCCACATCGCCAGCGAAGCTCAAGAAACCTTTGATCTTGCGGGAAGATGAAATCTGGGACAGGTCATATTCTTCAGGGCCCAGGCCCTGTTTCGTGGCAGTGTGGGACTGTTCTGGGTCTGTTGCTTCTGGGTCTGGCCCTGGGCACCCAGGGTCTGCTATTCCGAAGAGCAGCACCCCAGAATAGAGCCCCGGATCTTAGTGCCCAGGCAAGAAGTAGCTGGTCCAGTCTGTGGAGCTTGTGGGGCAGGTAAAGGACTGGCTTGTGGGAAGATTTGGGGGTTCCTGGACTAAAGGCAGGAATGAGTGACTGAGGGGAACGATAGTAATGGTGGTGAGAGGTGAGAAGGAACAACTTAAGAGGAAAAGCCTAGGAAACTGCTGGCTTCAAGTGCTTCTATTTTGATTATCATTGAAAGTTTGCTTTACTATCGTTGTTATTAATATTAGGATTGGTATTGGGACTCAAGGTCGCATGCTCTCTCTTGGCTTTCTTTACTCATGGGTTGGTGTTCTACTATTTGAGCCATGTCTCTTTTTGCTGTTTAATTAGAGTTGGAATCTTGTGGGCTTTTCTGCTCAGACTGGCTTCAGACCTTAATGTTCTATATTTCAGTCTGCTGAGTAGCTAGGATTATAGATGTAAACCACCAGTCCCTAGATGCATTCTTATCATTATTATTTGTCTGTCGTGAGGCTTGGACTCAGGGCCTGGGTGCTGTCCCTGAGTTCTTTTGCTCAACATTAGTGCTCTACCACCTTGAGCTACAGTGCCACTTCTAGTTTTCTGGTGATTAATTGCAGATAAGAGTCTCATAAACTTTCCTCCTCAGGTTGGTTTTGAACTGCCATCCTCAGATCTCAGCCTCCTGAGTAGCAAGGATTACAGGTGTGAGCGTGTTGTATTGAAATATTGTGTGTCTTGATTCCAGAGTCTTCTGGCTCTCCTCAAATTAGCTAAAAAGCTAACTTAAAGCGAGTATACAAACCTGTTTTTAGTCCCTGGGAAGTACAGAAATGGAGGCCCTGGAAAAGAGCTTTCAGGCTATAGGGACTCCATTGCTGTCCAGGTAAGCTGCTTCACTGATGGTGTGAGTGTAATTTCCTCCTCTCTGTATTTGGTGGAAAGTCCAAAGACAAAGCCATGAAAGCCTGCTACAGGTGCACAGCTGTTCATCATTATAGGAGCAGACTCTTCCTCTTACTGGTCATACAAGGCAAGCTCAACTGCCATCCGGTTTACAGACTGGAGTAATAACACCCAGGCCATATAGCTCATGGACACAGACCTCAAGGCCCAAGTTTCATGTCCTCCAGCTCTCGCTAGGTCCCCCATCTCCAAAGGCAGTAAGAGCTGACAAGTCCACTACCTTGAGGCATTCTGATTCGTAAGGATAGCCTCCCGACAGCCACCTGGGGATTGTTGGGTTACCATAGTAAGGCCTCAGATTCTATGCAGGAGCAGATCCACCATGGAGGCTGGGTCAGCACCTGTGCTTGTTGGGTTTCTGGGCGAGGAGGTTCCACCAGAATAGAGGTCTCTGGGGAAGCTGACCTCCCAAAGACACAAGACTTAGACCAAACCAACACCCCAGGAAGAGGAGAGAGGCTAACCTGACAGTCACATTCCACGTAAAGTCTAAGAAATCTGCCTGGACAGGGATACTGCAGGTTCAGAACTCTCAAGAAGGCTTGGTGGTCAGGGCACTGGGCCCTGGGATCAAGGTGGTGGCAAGAGATGATGCACCCCAGAGGGTCAGATTTTACCCGTGTGTTCTTAGGGAAAAAGGATATGACTAGACTTAAGTAGGTGGGGTGGGACATGAATCCAGAGCTAGAGAGGCTCCAGGGGTGCATTGGGGTGACTCAGGCAGAGTTTGACAGATATGAGGAGAAGCTTGTGGGAGAAGGGCAATAGGAGAGGGGGAAGCAAGGGCCTGCCTTGGATTTTTAATGGTTCTAGGTTTCAACTCAGGACCTGTACTTGCAAGGTAGGTGCTCTACCACTGACCCATGTTTCCAGGCCTTTTCTGTGCTGGTTGTTTTTTAAGATAAGGTCTCACTTCTTGCCTAGGCATGCACCTGGACCTGCAATATGCCTATTTTAGGTTTTCTGTAGTAGCTAGGATGAAAGGTGCACATGACCATACCCAGCAATGTGTTCAGACGGGGTCTCAAAGCTGGCTACTAGTAGCTAATGCCCAGCTATCTGAGATGTTGAGATGGAGAAGATTGCATTTAAAGGCTAACCTGGACACAAAGTGTTGTGAAGTCCCTTCGCAATGCAGAGCTGGACACAGTGGCGTATAGCTATTTTCCTATCTACAACAGGAGGCCTAATATAGGCAGACTGTGGTACAGATCTATACTCAGGCAAAGACAAGACTCTATCTTAAAAAAAAATGTGCAGGAAAGGGCTGATAGAGGTATGTCTCTGCAGTAGAGTGCCTGTCTTGCAAGCCTGAAGTCCTGAGTTCAAATCATGGTATCTCAAAAAAAAAAAAAAAAGAATCTGTGGGACGGAGTCTTGTGAGGTTGGCTGGTCTTGAACTGTGATTCTGTCTATTTCAGCCTCCTAAGTTTCTATGATCACAGGAGTGAATCACTGGTACCCAGCTTGGCCCTGGCTTTTTTTGATGAACACTTAAGAAAATGCTATGATTTTATCAGTGGAGTTTATATTTTAAACAAAATGATTCTGGATAGAAGGGTTGGCTGTGTCTTCCTCAAAGATGCATCCTCATTGATTTGTTTCTTTTCTTTTTTTTTTTTTTTGGCCAGTCCTGGGCCTTGGACTCAGGGCCTGAGCACCTTCCCTGGCTTCTTCCTGCTCAAGGCTAGCACTCTGCCACCTGAGCCACAGTGACCCTTCTGGCCGTTTTCTGTATATGTGGTGCTGGGGAATCGAACTGAGAGCTTCATGTGTAGGAGGCAAGCACTCTTGCCACTAGGCCATATTCCCAGCCCCATTGATTTGTTTCTTAACTTCTACTGAGGTTAGGCCTGGAGGTGATGAGAGGGTGGGTCTGACCCACAGCAATATCCAGTTACGGGAACAACTCTGTGGCCCATTTGAGGAACAATAGACAGAGAAGTCCAGTAGTAGTAAGCTCACACCTGTAATCCTGATGAACCACCAGGATCTGGCTTTTGTCCTGAGGTTTTCTTGAAGTGGGACTTATTTACTAATTTAAAAATATTTTTTGGGGATTATTATTGTTATTATTACCATTAGCCAGTCCTGGGGCTTGAACTCAGGGCCTGAACATTGTCCCTGGCTTTCTTTTGCTCAAGGCTAGCACT
Organism: Perognathus longimembris pacificus; assembly: GCF_023159225.1. NCBI lineage: Eukaryota > Metazoa > Chordata > Mammalia > Rodentia > Heteromyidae > Perognathus > Perognathus longimembris. Next base: position 93,491,518 of record NC_063163.1, on the reverse strand, counting down.
CTACCACTTGAGCCACAGCACCACTTTTGGCTTTTTCTGTTTATGTGGCACTGAGGAATTGAACCCAAGGCTTCAGGCATGCTAGGCAAGGGCTATTATTTTCATAGTTATTATTTTTATAGTTATTATTTTTATGCTCATTTCTCTACTGGAGACTGAAAGAAGACATTCACCGAACAGGATTTATGTTTTGGAGAAATTAGCACTCAACTGGTGCCACCAATTCTTGAGGTCAGATTCGAAGGCCAGGTTTAAAAAGTAGGAACAACCAGAAATATATAACAATAGGGGGAAAACAAACTCTGGGACATCCTTGGTATGGAATATTAAACTTTGTGTGGACTGCAATGATAGACTTTAAAAATAGATTCAAATACACTTCCCTGTCTCCCCCAAACCATCCTTACACCTTGGCAACTAGTCATTTGGACTTAATTTCTATACTTGTGTCATTTCAAGGATGTACTACAATATTTGGGGGGGGGGTGTTGTGGTGCTGAGGCTTGAACCTGGGGCGTTGCACCAGCTGAGTGTGTGTTCACTACTGATCACTCCATAGTCCACAATAGTGTGTGACCTCTGGGCATTGGCTTTTATAAATATTTTTATCATCTGTGCGGCTTGAGCTCAGGGCCTGGGCTCTGTCCCTGAGCGATTTTGCTCAAGATTAGCACTCTACCACTTTGAGCCACAGCTCAAAATGGTCAATTGGAGGTAAGAGACTTATGGTGACTTTTCTGCCCAGGCTGGTTTGGAAGTAATCCTTAGACCTCAGCCTCCTGAGTAGAAATGTTTATAGGCATGAGCCACTTGCGCCTGGCTTAGGATTTCATTTATGGGTTTCATCATGCATTTGGTCATTCGTCAGCTGAGGGATACTTGAGTTGTTTCTAGTTTGGGATAAAGATGAATAAGGCTGTTATAAACATTTTCATACAAACTTTTGTTTGAACGTCGCTTTTCATTCCAATTGGATAAGGACTTAGGGGTAGAAGTTGCTTTATATGTTCTTTTTTTCTCATTAAAAATTATCTTTAAATAGTTGTACAAAGGGGTTTCAAGGCAACAAATCAGTTCCTAAGTCAAATGCATCTTGATCAATGTCAATGGTTATTTAGATGCAGATAGCAGTGACAGTGATGTTGTTTCAGTGTGGGAGGGACAATGACTGAAGTCCACAATCTCTGTTTCCAGCTTGGAAGTGAGCAAGAATACTCATGGCCAGTGTTGTGATGAAGACAGAGCTGGGTTGGAGGCAAGGGGGCTAATCTCATATAGATATTAAATTTAAATTTCCTATTGGACAACCAGCTGTTGGTAGTCACTAGGCAATTTAGGTGGAGCTGAGGGGAAACTTTTCAGTGGGAATAGAATGGTGCCTCACCATATGGTCAAGTCATGGGAACGAATGCTGTGGGAAGATGATAAGGAAAGAGGATCCAGGGGAGGTCCGGGGGCCAGCAGCCAGGCATGGGCCAAGGAGAAAAGGAGTGTGAGTGCTCTGAGATACCTGGGAGAAGAGAACCACTGGGAAGAAGAGTGGACTTAATATTGCATCAAGTACAGAGATATCAAGTACAACAAAAAGTGAGGAGGGAGCTTGGATTGACCATGATGAGAGGTTTGTGGTACCTGACTTGAGAGGAGTTAGAGGGAGACAAAGATAAAAGCTAAAGGGACCCTGAAATGTCCTAAGCATGAGAAAGAATGCCTCCTGTATACAAGAATAATGCATGGATGGACAGGTGGATGAATGGGCAGATGAATAGGTAAATTCAGATGGATAGTGTGTGGGCAAATGGACACAGATGAGTGGACACATGAATGAATGATACATAGGTGGATGGATGAGTAGCTGGATGAAGAAATAGTGCTTATATAGGTAGATGGACAAGCAGATGGACATTCAATGAATGGCCGATAGATGGAACAATAGATAGTGGTCTGAAAGATCAGCGAAGGTCTCATGAATGCTGTGGGACTGAACTGCATCTCCTTGCATAGAAACAAATATAGAAGAGTCTCTATATAGGAGCACCTTAAGTCTTGATCTAATCTTCCTGGGGCCATGGAGGAAGTTGGTCTGTCTGGACCATGGAAAACATTGAGGAGGACACTCAGAAGCCCTAAAATGAGCCTGCTCAGGACTCCCTGATACCTCACATCCACCTGAGAAGACACTCAGAGATTCTCTGAGCATCTTCCATTCCCAATGTTGCCATCAGAGATGGCAGAAATGGGAAGGGAGAGGCATAGTGGTGGGGCTTGCCTGCTACCAGAGAACAGACTTTTGGGAGGCTCTCTGCCCACCTACCGTCCACCAAGGACACAGTGCACCCACCACAGCTTTGTGCCTATGTTCAGCAGGTTCTCACTCCATCCTAGGCCACCAGGGGCAGGCTCTAGGTGCTGGACTCATGGATTTTGGTCTAAACCGCAGCCACCAGAGCATGTTTTTGGCAGTGGAACCCAGCTAACTGTCCTAGGTAAGTGTCTCTCATGGTCTTTCCCAGCCTGTACCTCCCACTTCTGTTTTTCTCTCTTTTTATTTTTGTTGGTCGTGGGGCTTGAACTCAGGGCCTGGACATTGTCCCTAAGCTTTTTTGCTCAAGGCTAGCTAGCACTGTACCACTTTGGGCCAAAGCACTACTTCTGGTTTTCTGGTGGCTAATTGGACAGGAGAGTCTCTTGGACTTTCCTGCCTGGGGTTGACTTTGAACCGCTATCCTCAGATCTCAGCCTCCTGAGTAGCTAGGATTACAGGTGTGAGCCTGACCTGTTCTCTCTCTCTCTCTCTCTCTCTCTCTCTCTCTCTCTCTCTCTCTCTCTGGAGGGCTTCTTCCCCTCTGTCAGCCTTTTACTGACCTTTTACTTTTCTTTGTTATTTAGTCTGAGGGAGGTGGGTGGTCTTTGGTAATCTACAGGAAGGTCCTTACCTGCAAGAAAACTACCCGCAGATTCCTGTGCTTGTACCTAGCCTGGTCCCAGGAGCCCAGGCTGAAGGTTGGCCAAGGATCAAGGCTTTTTCCCTATGAGGCATGAGCTGGTTTGATGAGTTAGGACTAAGCCTTAGAGGCAGTCCATAAGCCCCAGAATCTGAACTGAGGGGCCAGATGTCCATCTAGGCTGGGAAGGTCACAAAGGAGGCACAGAGACATTGTTGACACTATCACTTCCACCTCAGGAGACTCAAATGTTCATTCCAAGTGGAGACCAGCAGAGAAGAAGGATCTGGCTCAGTCTAGGCTACAGCTCTTTGATAATCTCTTGGGCCCTGAGGACACAGGAATATGGACAACTCCAACTGGGCCAAGTAATCAAGAGTCTGGCCTTCTGAGGATGGCCACTCATTTGCCCCTGAATGATGGGGCTCTGTGGCTCACTTGTCTGTTCCTCAGCTTCCCACATCCTCCTCAGGAACGTTAGATTTAGGAATGGAGGAATGAGGTTGCAAATGGGTGTGGTGTTCAGGTGGTGTCCAAGTAAAATCAAAAAGTAAAATCAGGCCCTGGTGGCTCTCGCCTGAAATCCTGAGGCTGAGATCTGAGAATTGCAGTTCAAAGCTAGCCTAGGCAAGTCTGAGAGACTCTCATCTCCAATTAACCACCAGCAATGTGGCTCAAAGTGGTAGAGCACTAGCCTTGAGGAAAAGAGCTCAGGGATAGTGGCCGGGCCCTGAGTTCAAGCCCCACAGCCAAAAAACAAACCAAAGAAAGGAATCCTCAATACTCAGGATCCAATGAGGTAAGCATAGCCAAGGCAGAGTCTTGTGATAAGGCCAATGGGACTTGGGGGGACAGAATAACCTTAGAGGGTTCTGGGTGGAACTCATGACTCACCAGGAGAGCTAAGAAGATGGGGTCGAATTTCCTATACCAAGAGCACAGATTCAAGGTATTCCCACACTCACCAGTATCTTCCTGCTGAGTAGAAACCCCTGATTGTCAGAGAAGGCTCTGAACACTGGAAGAATGAATTCAGGTGGGATCTAAATTTGTGCTTAGAAGGTCAGGGCCAGATTGTAAACTCAGACTCCAGAGATCAGGGAGGAAGCAGCATTAGTAGCCCTAGTGATATTGGGGAAACTGAGGCTGTCAGAGATGAGAGTAGGCTAGGTCTCTGGGGTGAGCTTAGCGAGGGATTCTAGGAAGGTCTAGGACTGTCTTGAGCCACAGTGCCACTTTAGTTTTCTTCAATGGTTCATTGGAGATAAGAGCCACCCAGACTTGCCTGCCTGGGTTGGCTTTATTTGGTTTTGTTTTTTGCCAGTCCTGGGGCTTGAACGCCCTGGCTTCTTTTTGCTCAAGTCCAGCACTCTGCCACTTGAGCCACAGCACCACTTCCGGCTTTTTTCTATGTGGTGCTGAGGAATCAAACCCAGGGCTTCATGTATATGAGGCAGGCACTCTACCACTAGGCCATATTCCCAGCCCCTGGGTTGGGTTTGAAGTGCGATCTTCATATCTCAGCATCCTGAGAAGCTAGAATTTCAGGCATGAGTTACTAGTGCCCAGTTCCTGGCTCTCTTATAACTACGCTCAGCCTCTCTTCTTCTATATAGGTCAGCCCAAGGCTTCCCCCTTGGTCACGCTGTTTCCACCATCCTCTGAGGAACTACGGGCCAACAAGGCCACCCTGGCCTGTCTGATGAATGACTTTTACCCGGGCACTGTGTTGGTGGCTTGGAAGGCAGATGACATCCTTGTCACCGAGGGTGTGGAGACCACCCAGCCCTCCAAACAAAGCAACAACAAGTACATGGCCAGTAGCTACCTGACCCTGACACCTGACAGGTGGAGATCTGGGAGCAGGTATACTTGCCATGTCACGCATGAAGGGAGCACTGTGGAGAAGAGTGTGTCCCATGTAGAGTGTTCCTAGGCTGAAGAATCTCAAACCCTTGAAGGGGTGAAGCTGAAGGATTCAGCATGGCATCTCCTCTTTGTATTTCTAGTCCTACTTCTACCCAATAAATGGTTTCATTTTTTTTTAAAAAAGGACAGATCTTGCTCTACCTCATTATTTTTATCTGTTGGTAGTGGGGCTGGCTTTGAACCATGGTCCTCAGATCTTAGCCTTCTGAGTAGCAAGGAATACAGGCATGAGCCACCAGCACCCAGCCAGACTCAACTCTGATCTCTTAAGAATGCTTGGGAGGGCTGGGGATATGGCCTAGTGGCAAGAGTACCTGCCTCATATACATGAGGCCCTGGGTTCGATTCCCCAGCACCACATATACAGAAAATGGCCAGAAGTGGCGCTGTGGCTCAAGTGGCAGAGTGGTAGCCTTGAATAAAAAGAAGCCAGGGACAGTGCTCAGGCCCTGAGTCCAAGCCCCAGGACTGGCCAAAAAAAAAAAAGAATGCTTGGGAGACTCTACTACAAGGCCATCATAACAAAAACAGCATGGTATTGGTATAAAAACAGATCGGAAGACCAATGGATTAGAACTGAAGACCCAGAAATAAAACCGCACTCTTACAGCCAACTGATATTCGACAAAGGAGCTAAAGACATACAATGGAATAAACATAGCCTCTTCAACTACTGGTGCTGGGAGAACTGGGCAGCCATATGCAGAAAACTCAAAGTAGACCCAAGCCTATCACCATGCACCAAGATCAACTCAAAATGGATCAAGGACCTCAATATCAGACCTGAATCCTTGAAACTACTGAAGGACAGAGTAGGAAAGACACTAGAACTTATAGGCACTGGAAGGAACTTCCTGAATATAGTCCCAGGGGCATAACAAATAGGGGAAAGACTCGACAAATGGGACTACTACAAATTAAAAAGTTTCTGCACAGCTAAGGTCATAGCCACCAAAATAGAAAGACAGCCAACGATATGGGAAAGGATATTTACCAGCACAGCAACAGACAAAGGCCTGATATCGGTCATCTACAGAGAACTCAAAAAACTAAGCCCCTCCAAGCCCAATAAACCTATTAGGAAACATATATAACATGAGCAGAAAACCTTTCTTTGCGTCTTTCAAAGCAGCTTTTTTAAATCACATCAGACAAGCAGACTTTTTCATCCATTCAGAAAAACTCCCCCAGTTTTTGGTATCTTTGGACTGATAATTATAGCAAATCCAACCAAATTATTTATTGCTGTATCAAAACTCTTTCTTTCCCTTTCTAATATTTCATTTTAGTTCACAATTTGAAGCTTTCCCTGGCTTTAACCCCGCCTGCCGCTGTACGTCTGACACAGAGAGGGAACGTGCAAGCAAGCGGGGAGGGGGGGGTTGTTGAGCTCATAGACGCAGACTCTAGTCCCCGCCCAGCTGCAGCGAGACCGGCAACTCAGTCTGAAAGCCGCCGCCTGCCCCCACCTCCCCCGACTACCGCCCGCCATTTCCCAAGCACCGCTGTGAAGCCCGAGCCGTCTGCCCCAGGCTCCCAAGCGTGTAGCCGCTGCTGCGCTGCTCGTGAACCCTAGCAGGGGCGCCCGGCCTGGGGCGCACGGAGCAGGACCGACCCCAGCCCGAGGCCGCCGCCTTCGCACTCCCGCCTCCGCAGCCTGCTCCCGGAGCCCGGCCGCCAGCCCAGGGCACGGCACCATGCCGTGCTCGGCCAGCCCCCGCCACACTCAGCGTCCCAAAGATTTTCGCACTAGGCACTCAGCACCACCCAAGGCCGCGCGGGCCCTAGCGCACGCCACCGCTTGTGAACCCGAGCTGGGGTGCCCGGCCCATGGCCGCGCGGAGCCCAAACGCTCTCCACGCCCACCGCCACCCATTCCAGGGGCTCCTGGACAGGATGGCAGCACCCGCTCCAGGAATCGCCTCCGCCTGCGCCGCTGTCATCCCTAGCACTCCCCTGCTGAGCCTCTGCGGGACACGCGCCCCGCTCCCCCGAGGGCGGCAGAAAATCCACTTCTCTCTCTATGCTTCTGCCCCATTTGGATGGGCACGACCCTCCTCTGAAAACCCACTTAGCGCAATCTGTGGGGTTACTGAACCTCGAAATTCCTGGCCATGCGTTCCTGCCTGTGCCCCGTGTTCGGGTGCCAGATGTTGGGACCTCAAGGATCCCTTTTCCCCTATCTCCTGGAGAAAATGCCTGAACCCCAAAACTATGAAAGAGCACTCGGCCTTGTCTTCCGCCAACAGAAGGCAAAAGCGTACTCTCATGGATTACGCTAAATTGGGGAAAGGTTGCCGAAGCCTTCCCTCCCCCCCCCCCCCCCGTCCCCTCACGTGTCAGGAGCGGCGGCGGGAAGAGAGACATCAGGGAGACACCTTGATGGTTGAACAAGTCTTGCTTGCCATTATGGTGACAAAGGCAGAAGGGGAGGGACTTGGGGTGATTAACTGATTGGATGAGCTGGGCTGCCCATCAGGTGATGTCATGAACCTTCCCCTGTGGGCAGGGATTACAGCCCCCCAAGAGCTGGGTCTCTGTAGAAGTCCCCGCCATGATGGCATGCACGTGTTTGCCCCCCCCCCAGGGGCTGGGGCTTCTCTTCCTGTTACAGATGGAAGGGGAGGGGACAAGCTAAAGCCAACTGTGGCCTCTTAAAGGCACAGCTGTCCCCAACATCTGCCCCTTGTTTTTTTTAATTAGCAGGGGGTGCTGTAAACACATGGCATATGTGGGCATGAGGCAAAAGCTGACATAAGATATGTGGGGTAGGTAAAGTGGCCATCTGTCTGGCTTTGTCCAGGGAAGTCGGAGTCCTTAGCTGGTTTTTGCGCCAAGTGCAGACATTCCTCCTTTGGCGGTGAGGTAGAAGTAGGCTTAGGTTCTGGCATCTCTGGTAGTTCACAGTAACTGATAAACATAAGTGATTAGTAAAACATTTCTTTTTCTTTATAAACATTGAAGCAAAGGTGCTAAACCTTTGCACTTACTTTTTAAAAACATTTTTATCATGAAACATTGGGGTTGAGTGTCAAAACCCTCAGCTCCTATTTTCTTTCCAATGGGACTCCCCAAGTCTAGCGGATGGGGGAGAGGAAAGGAAGAAACACGGTGCATAATTTCTTTAGTCTCGTGTGACGCTGTGGGCAGTATCGCCACGGCAAAACATTGCTCCATGAGACGCTCAAGAAAGAATCTAGAAAGCAAACAAACAGGGAAGGGAAGCTGGCTGCCTTTTTACTGCTACCACTGTTGCATGCAGGCAGGTTTTCTGTATTCTCTTAGAAGAGCAGGAGAAATCCAGTGTGTTCCTTGTTTTCCTGAAGAGAACAAGAAGAGACATTGCTCCAGAGTGGGTGCTCTGGGTTTAGTTTTCCAATCTGGCAAAACACATATACAGTATACCCCATCCTACACTGATTCGGGATGATTTAAAATTGTTTGATATTTAACGTAAGCATAACTATCCTTAATTAATCCTGGGGACTACCCCCCCTTTTGTTTTTTAAAATTATGACACCGGCATGTTGGGGACAAGGATGTCTCACCCCATTCTTGATGCTTGGTGTTTGTTGCTGGATCCATTGGAGCAGGTGCTAGAAAGATGGGCTGTCTTCTGTAGAAACATAAGCATACCCTCGCCCCGGGTTATTATCTCCCCTGGAACACGATCTATCCCCAATCAAGTCCAGACAGCGTGTGGCTTGTTTAACAAAGGTGGGGGTAAGAAGTGGTGCTCTGCTCTGGCCATGGTATCTCCTAGAGGAAAATTTTTAAAAAAAGGATAAGAACAAATATTGCTTCCTCAATAATGGCTCGGGCTATTTCATAAAGACTTTTCACAGAAGTACCCCTCGGTACTATCCATATTCCCCTTTTTTATTTTTTAATTTGTGTTTTTAAAGTATAGTGAGCTCGTTCTACTATACTTGACCTTGGGGATTATATTTAATTCATGTAAAGTATTATGAAATTTTAAAGATAGTATGTTCGTTTGCAGGAGCAAAAGAGACTAAAGCATCTACTTGAGAATTACCATATGCCATAGGACCTGGCAAATTAGAATGAGCATGAATGTGAATTACATACAGGGAGTGCTGTCATTGGTGTAATAGGCTTTGTAATTGTTTTAAATAGTGAATCTAGTAGGGGTTTTATTTGGGAAATATTAGCAGAATATATATTGCATAATACATGTGCTGCATAGGCAGAGCCAGTGATTAAGAAATTCTGTAAAGCATATATAACAGTCTGTAACTTGTTGTGCCAGTTGCTAAGGAGTGAGAAAACTTGATATTTATCTTTTATTGAAAATGTACATTTGTTATATTTAGTACCATCTATAAAGACATTTAGAATGGGATCGGAAAGTAAAATATAATCAATAATATAAATTTGGTTTTGAAAGAATTGCCATAAAAGGCCAGAAGGCAAATGGTATAAAATTTTTCCAGTAAAGCCACTCAAGGCCAGAGGGAGAAGATCAGAGGTTTGTAATGCAAATTCGAATTTCTGTTTAGGTATAGGGATGATAATGAAGTAGGTGTCTTGCCTGCTGATTTGCAGGCACCTTTTAAGGCCTTGCATGATGATGAAACTGGTAATTTTAGAGAATGTGGGCCTGGTATATATCCATTTCAAAGACTTGTTGTACTGCGCTAGCACCCCTGTGGGGTAGTTTTTTTGGTAAGTAAAGTTAATAACCCAATAGGGGAAGATAAATCTACCCAAGATAAGGAATTTTTAGTCAGGGCCTTCTTTCACTAAAAGTAATTCCTGGCTTGCCTTACTAGTTAATTTACAAAGGCTATTTAAAGCTGAATCTCTTTGAAAAATGGAGAATAGGTTATGTAAAGCATAGGTAGGGATCAGTTAATGTTTCCCAGTAACTTTTGAAAATCATTGTTTAATTCTCCAGTCCAAATCATTATTAATTGTAGGGTAATTACTTGTCCTCTAACTAAATATCCTAGATAGTTAAGTGGATCTTCTGTTTAAATGAATTTTATCAGGGGCAATTATTAAACCATACAGTTGCAAGTGCAAAGGCAAAATTGGCAACAATTTAGATTTCTCTCTCTTTCTCTCTCTCTGTCTCCCTCTCTCTCTCTCTCTCTCTCTCTATATATATATATATATATATATATAAATATAATTTTTTTTTGCCAGTCCTGGGATTTGGACTCAGGGCCTGAGCACTGTCCCTGGCTTCTTTTTTTTTTTTTAATTTTTCAAATTGTTATTATCAAACTGATGTACAGAGAGGTTACAGTTTCATACGTTAGGCATTGGATACATTTCTTGTACTGTTTGTTACCTCATCCCTCATATGTCCATCCCTCCTCCCACTTTCCCTTTCCCCCCATGACGTGTTCAGTTCACTTACACCAAACAGTATTGCTTTTGTAGTTGTTTGTCTTTTTTTACCCTGTGTCTCGCAATTTTGGTATTCCCTTTCAGTTTCCTAGTTCTAATACCAGTATACACGGTTTCCAATATACTCAGATAAGATTACAGAGATAGTGTAGTTACAACCACAGGAAGGTGATACAAGAACATCATCAATAATAGAAGCTACAGATACACATGGGACGTTGAAAGTAGATACGACAGTGATATAACAATTGTTTCCATAACATGGAGTTCATTTCACTCAGCATCATCTTATGTGTTCATAAGGGTATAACTATTGGGCTCTTGTGATGCTCTGCTGTGACTAGCCTAAACCTGTACTAATTATTCCCAATAAGGGAGACCATAGAGTCCATGTTTCTTTGGGTCTGGCTCACTTCACTTAGTATAATTTGTTCCAAGTCCTTCCATTTCCTTATAAATGGGGCAATGTCATTCTTTCTGATAGAAGCATAAAATTCCATTGTGTATATGTACCACATTTTCCTGATCCATTCATCTACTGAGGGGCATCTGGGTTGGTTCCAGATTCTAGCTATGACAAATTGCGCTGCAATAAACATTGTTGTGCTGGTGGCTTTACTGTGATTTTGTTTGTGGTCTTTTGGATAGATACCCAAAAGTGGGGTTTCTGGGTCATAGGGGAGTTCTATATTTAGCCTTCTGAGGAATCTCCATACTGCTTGCCAGAGTGGCTGAACCAGTTTACATTCCCACCAACAATGAAGTAGAGTTCCCTTTTGGCCACATCCCGTTCAACAATTGTTATTGTTAGTTTTCTTGATATATGACATTCTTACTGGGGTGAAATGGAATCTCAATGTTGTTTTGATTTGCATTTCTTTTATGGCCAGTGATGTAGAGCACTTTTTCATATGTCTCTTGGCCATTCTCATTTCCTCCTCAGAGAAGTCTCTTTTTAAGTCTTTAGCCCACTTGATGAGAGGGCTATTGGTTCTTTGCGGTTTTGTTTTGGAGGAAGGTAATTTTTTTAGTTCTGCATATATTTTAGATATGAGGCCTTTGTCCGTTGTATGGCTGGTAAAGATCTTTTCCCAGTCTGTGGGCTTTCTGTTTATATTGCGAGCTATGTCCTTTGCACTGCAGGAGCTCTGCAGTTTGATGCAGTCCCGTTTGTCCAACCTTTCTTTGATTTGTACCCTTTCTGGGTCTTTGTTAAGGAAGTTCCGTCCTGTGCCATGGAGCCCAAGTATTTCTCCTACTCCTTCCTTTAGTGTTTTCAGGCTATCTGTTTTGATTTCGAGGTCTTTGATCCATTTGGAATTGATTTTGGTGCAGGGTGATATATAAGGATCTAGTTTTAGTTTGTTGCATGTGTTGAACCAGTTTTGCTAGCACCATTTGTTAAAGAGGCTATCTTTCTTCCATCCTATTTTTTAGCTCCTTTATCAAAGTTCAAGTAGGCATAGTTCTGTGGGTTCATTTCTGGGTCTTCAATTCTGTTCCATTGTTCTTCAGGCCTGTTCCGGTGCCAATACCAAACTATTTTTATTACTATAGCTTTATAATACAGCTTGAAGTTGGGTGTTGTAATTCCTCCAGCACTGTTCTTTCTGCTTAGGATTGTTTTTGCTATTCTGCGTCTTTCATTGTTCCATATGAATTTCTGGATTGCTTCCTCTATTTCATTAAAAAATGGTGTTGGGATATTAATGGGTATTGCATTGAATTTGTACATAGCCTTTGGCAATATTGCCATTTTGATTATATTAATCCTCCCAATCCAGGATCATGGGAGGTTTTTCCATTTCCTTAGTTCTACCTTAATTTCATTTTTCATGCTTTTAAAGTTCTCATCATAGAGGTCTTTCACTTCTTTGGTTAAGTTATTCCTAGGTATTTTATGTTTTTTGAGGCTATTCAGCCTTGGTGTTTGGGTCATTAGCATATAGAAATGCCATTGATTTTTGAGGGTTTATTTTATATCCTGCAACTTTGCCAAAGTTTTGGATCAGCTCTAGTAGCTTGGGAGTAGAGTATGTGGAATTCTTTAGGTATAGGATCATGTCATCTGCGAAAAGAGAAAGTTTAACTTCATCTTTTCCTATTTGGATTCCCTTTATATTTTCTTCTTGCCTAATTGCTCTGGCTAGGAAAAACTGAAGCCCAAGGTGCACATTGCCTCCTGGCTGCCTGTTTTAAAATATGTATATATAGAGAGAGAGGGAGAGAGAGAGTGTGTTAATGAGTTTTGTACTTCTATCCCCATTAGTTTATGTACTTTAACATATTTACCTGATTTTATATGTAACTTAAGATAGTCTACAGTTTACACTTACAAAATTTAGTACCTGATTCATTAAACTGATACCCAAAACAATTGTAACAAGAGTATACTTAGCAGTGTGCCCCAGAATTATAAACAAGAGATTCCAGACTTAGCATCTTTACCTTTTTAGTACATCCAAATTGTAAAACTGTACAGAAATAAAATTTTATCAGGTAAATAAACTTTTAACTGTCCTTTAAGATATTCCAATTTGAATCCATCCTAAGGGGCAGTTTTTAGAAGTATCAGTCAAATTATTCTTTTTTACCATCAGGTTTTCAATGTTCACCTGAAATCAAAAGAAACAAAAGAAAGGCCTCCATTCGCCTGTCCTATAGAATGGGCCTATCTCCATCCTACTCCTTAGAGCTTGATGAACTGCTTTGGCGCCAGCTTGCCTTCTTCTACCATGAATGGATGCCCCCTATGGCTGTCTCAACACGTGGACTGGCTAAGCTGCACCTTTGTCAGTTTACCCCTCCTGAGGATAGGCTCATGGGCCCCTGCTAAGTTTTTATTTATTTATTTCACACCCACATAGACATGTGTGCACACACACACATACATATATTCACATATGCAAGTATTTATGTAAAAGAACTTAAAACTACCCAGAACAACTATTGGCTGTACATTTTTTAGTGGCAAGAGGTATTTTTGCCAATCTTACTCTTGCAATGACTAAAACTTAAGACAAAACCTTTAATGAATGATTTTAGCATTTTTTAGTCTCATTCGCCAGGGCCTGCTAATTTTAGCAAGACATTTTAGCATACTAAATACTTTTCAGCTGAAGATAACTGGGTTGGGGTCCCCTGGAATATAACTGAGCCCACCCAGCACTTGACTCTAGTGTTTAGCCTGATTTTAGTAGGGGGATTTTACAGTTTTGAATTACTCTCAGGCTAAGATTAGCCGGCTGTTTGAACCCAGCTCTTAGCAACATGCACTTTTTCAACTGCCTTCTTGCAGAGGGGGACACAGTAAATTGTAGACTCTGATGTAGAGTGATGGAAAGTCCATAGGGCCCTGAGGGTCCATAGGGATCCTCCCCGGTGGAGATTTTCATCCCCTGGCAAGCAGCCTGCCAAGGCCACCAGCCAGAGGCCTTTTTTCCCAATATAGCAGTCCACACAAAACACAACTAATCAGACAAGGACAAAGACACATGAAACATATGCATGAAACATGTAGTGCAGGGGCAAATTAAAAGTGCAATTGCAGAAAAATTCTCGTGAGAGGTAAAAGAAAAATCACTAGTCCTTCCCCCATTCCAATCTGATGGACTGAGACGGGGAGCGGTGGCTCCCCTGCTAGTGCCTGGTTGTAAGGAAAAGATGATGGGAAGCCTTGTTCACTGGAATGGAGCCATAAGTTGGCCCCTTATTACAGCTGTCCTAAGTTAAGTGAATCTGGCCAATATCTTCATAATGAGGGAGCTGAGCTACACCTCCAACTGGAAGGGGTTGAATGACAGGAAAAGTTCGATAGCAAGAGAAACAGAACCATAGGAACTAGAATAAGAAAAGTAAGTTTTTCACTTTCACCTTCCTGACAGCCCCTGGCAGATCACAAAAGCATCTGTGGTGTTCCAAATGCTCTGCTGAGCTGCCTAAATCAGCGTCATTCTCTGAAGGAGCATATGTAGAGGCCGAAGGCTTATTTGATGTTAATTTTTCTTTAACAGAACTGACAGGAGATTTTTCAGGTGTAGCTATCTCTTTTAGCTCCTGCCCAATTTGAGTTTCTGCCTCCTCTGGCAGGTCATAGGCCTTCATGGCTTTCTCCACGTCAGCCTCTAGCTCAGCAGCTGATGTTATGATATAGCATCGGGAGATATCATACTTAGTGCTGCACACGTTAATGCCCAAACTGACCAAAATGTAACTGGAACCTTGTCACCACACTGATATTTCTTTTCCACATTATTCTTTACTCGTTCCCAGACTTCTAAATCTGAAGTATCTCCCTCCGTGAACCAAGGATTATACTCCACTACCACCTGCATGCACTCATCTCTTTGTGAACATGAGATCATAGCTCCATTCCGTTTCAGTATATGGTGGATGAGATTAGAAAAAGGAGTTGATTTAGCTTGTCCCATAACCCTGTAGTTTTTTATTATTAGGAGCTCACCACACAGTTCCCTTATGTCCTGTAAATTAAAATATCTCTCACCTCCACTCGAGAGCTCAGCAGTTCCACAATCTCCTGTGGATCAAATATCAGGTCCCTGGATCCGACTGCAACCCTGGTCAGGACATGGGGGATGCAGAGGCGAGTGGACCAATGCACACTTTATTTCAGGAGGGCCAGGCCAGGGTTTATATAGGGTTAGAAATCAATTCACAACTTCAAGGGTAAAAATTAATACAGCATGATATCCATTTCAAATACAAAAGTTGAGGATGTTACTATTGTGAGGGAGGAAACTAATACAAAAGTTTTCCTATTACAAAAGGTGGTTACTACAAAGATGGTTGATATCAAAACAAGGGGTTATAACCTAGTCAAGGCAGAACTCTAATTATCACCTAGCTACTATTTCCTCTTTGACCATGACTTCCCTATTTACTGTGAAAAGACTTCCCTATCTACAGTGAAAAGCCTTTGCTAAAGGCAGCTGGTCAAGGAAGTCTCCCCAGGGAGGCTCTGTATGGGGGAAATCTCATGACAACAGTGGCTTCCTTTGGCCATCAAACACAGGAGACCCTTAATGGAGATTTTTCCCCGAGGACAATTAGTTTGCTAATAAGGCATCAGAACTTCTGTGCGGAGGCTAAGTTTTCCACTGGTCAGAGAAGTTATTCGTCCTGTTCTCTGGTGTGGCCTGGATGACAGTAGTCTCACGTAATTTTTTTTTTTTTTTTTTTTTTTTTACCTAACTCTCCATGTGTATTCCTAAAGGCTACCTGTCAACGTATCTGTAGGGGGTAGTGTCCTGGCCCTGGCTCATCCCTGCAAGTCATGGCCATGTGTCATCTTCATGGCTTCTCACTGCTGAGCCTCAGCCCTGCAGTGCCTGTGTGGGTTGCCATGCAGGAGTAATGAATAAGTTCCTAGGCCAGTACTGCACTCCATGATGGAGAGGTTCTGTACTCAAAATAATCAGGTCTCTTGTGCCCAATACTAAGCCTGGTTCTGCCCAGGATCACATCTAAGGTCAGGAGGATATGAGTGGGTTCTGACAACAGTGTTGTTTCTTCTCCTCCTCTTCCTCCTCCTCCTCCTCCTCCGTGTTTGTCATAGTGCTTGAACTCAGGGCCTGGAGTTGTCCCTGAGGTGTTCTGCTCAAGGCTAGCCCTCTTATCACTTGAACCACAGCTCCATTTCTGGTTTTCTGGTGATTAATTGTAGAGGAGAGTCTCTTGGACTTTCGCTGGCCTGGGCTGGCATTGAACCTTGATCCTCATTCTCCTGAATAGGATTACAGGTGTGAGCCACCAGCACCTGACTCATTTCCTTCCTCATTATTCTCATCATTTCTGGACAGTGTGCTGAGCCCAGCATGCTCATCTAGGCCTACCTGTCCACCTCACAATTTAATGTCCCCAGGGCCTCCCACAGTACTTGGACCTTGTGTGTACACTCAGAGAGTACCTAAGAAAGGGACTGGATCATTCCTGAAAACACTCTGAAAGGAGCACCCTGGATTGGAGGGCTACCTGTCCTTATAACTATGTCTTTTCCATCCCATGTGCCAACCACTACAGGTCTGGCCTCTTTCTATATAAGTTAACTTAAATAACTTAAACCTTCAGAATTTTGTTCTTCTAGCTACATTTCTCTATCTAGTAGACATGTGCTTAGAACACAGAGGAAATATTCCCATCCTCTTGTGAGTGGCTGCTTTAAGCCTGGCTTAGGGGAAGTCTATCACTGATCTCCAATGTGTGTGCATCCAAGGTTGAATTTCAGGTTGACAGAGTTGGAAACAGAAGTGTTTGTTAATAGACTAGTAGATGTGAGAAGCTGAGAGATGACTTTTAGCTGCGGTCTCTCATTTGGTTAGGGTTTCTAAAGAGTCCATTGTGTTGAAGGCCTTGAAGCCCTCAGAACCTAAGGAAGAACCGAGAATCCAGGGGAAAGAGCAGGGACCTATTGAATATGCCAATGTGAACTCCGACTAGAATGGCAAGGAAGAGAGTGGTGCTCTGGCTCTGTAATCACTCACTGCATGCATTTCCAAAGGCTTCACAGCACTTTTTTTTTTTTTTTTTTTTGGAGTTCACAAGCAAAGAGGAAGACTGTCCTGGTGGAGAGCCACACCCCAGCTTGATCCCCAGGGGAGCCAGTGTGAGGAGCAGTTATGTCTCCCCTGCTGCTTTGAGTGCTAGGGGAGGAAGTGAAACAGGATATAGAAAAGGAAAAGGAAGCAAAAACAAAGGAAGAGAAGACATGGAAGGCTTCTACCTAACTTAGTGAAAGAGGATTTGTGGTCATGAGAATTGAATATGCTGAATAAGTCGAGTAACTTCTGTTTTTTTGCCTTGACACTTTTTTGCAAAGGTGAGTTTTCCTGTGCTACTGCCACAGCCAGGATCAGAAACTTGGGACTTAATTGTGCAATGTTTTTGAGAAAGAAGCCCCAATGATTTTTCCCCACCACTGACTTGGGCACCAACTACTGCCTTAGAACACTTACTTTTTCCTCTCATAAATTATCTGAAGCTGAAAGGTCTAGAACGAGCACAATTTATTTCTGTCCTCTGGGACTGAGTTGTTAAGTTCAAAGGGCCTGGTGAAGACCTTCCTTCTCAGTTTTCCTATGGCCGAATGAGCCGATGAGACTCACAACTTCTGCCCTGGAGACAAAGCTGCTCTAGCATGGGCCAGGGAGAGAGTGTGAGCAATGGCCCCTTTTCTGTCCTCTCCTGGAATACAGGGCGTTTGCTAGGGCTGGTGAGTTCAAGCACATTTTCTCCGATATTACTCTGTGTTCTTGGGCCCTAGAAAAGCCAGGGAGGAGCAGAATGTGGCCTTTGTCAGCCCCCGGACCCCGTCCAAATGGAGGTATTCAATTTCCTTTCATTTGTGAGGACTGTGTTTAGCTTCTTGGCCAAGCACCAATGCTAAGGGTTGTAGGAAGGGCTTGCTGTACACCAGCCAGATATCACTGTCCCACTGCTTGATTTCTTGGAATTGAGCAGACCCAGGATGGGGGTCTCTGAGCATCAGGACCAAGAGATCGTTGCTACTCTCAGATCAATGTACCAGGGTGTGCCAGTGTGTTTCTGGCTTCAGCCAAGTTTCTAAATGTTCAGTGATCTCAGGTCTGCCCAGTTACCTTCCCACCTAATCCATCCATGGCTTTATTGCACATTCTATGTATGTATGTAGCTCCATATCTTGTCTTACTTGCAGATCAAGGGGGCTTGGGTGAACTTAAATTTGTGTTTCTCATCTCTAATGCTCCAGAAAACATATAGAATTGGTTGAACAATTAGATATATCTGAATTACCTAAGATAATTCAATGCCTAAGATAGTAACTCTACCTACAGAGCTGGTTGTCATTGTCCTCGGTGGAAGATCACATGGCTCCGGCCCATGACAAATGCTCCTGACCTAGTTCAGTAGTTTCTAGGATTTTCTATTGCAATAGAATATGGTATTTAGAAGCAGACAAGGCGAAAGCAAATGAGCATTATTTAGAAGGAAAAAAGCAAACAGGGAAGAGAGGGAGAGTGGAGCAAGTGTTATGAACAGAAAGTCATGGAGCTAATGATTGCCTCTCGGAGGAAGGGAATGTCACAAATGTCACTCCCTGGTCCACAGTGGTGAAATTGGAGGGCAGGAAAAATATGTGGAGTGACCACTTCCCTGGAGGAAGGCACTCCAGGCCTTGAGAGAGAAGTATGTTGTGCCAAGTTGCAAGACCACCCCCAAGAAGACCACCGAGATTCAGACACTCCGAAATGCAAAAGCAAGGCAAGGGTTTATTTAACGAGCTGCCAACTCGGGCCTCGTCCTACCCACCGACACAGCGGAGGTTAGGAGGGAGCCCCGAGCTGTGATTACACAGGGCTTATAAAGGCAAAGAACAAGGTTACAACAATCAGCTGTGCAAGCAAGATTAGAACACAGGTACAAATCTGATTGGCTCAGGGTTCGATTCTAAAATGGGGTTCACATGGTGGGGCCTGACTTCAAAGTCTGGCACCTCATTTCCCCCTTTTTCTTTTTGGTACCTTGGGAGCCAATCATGGCTCCATTCTGTCCATTTCAATGGCTTGCATGTCTAGGGGATGATATAGAGGTAAGGCATGGGCCAGTAGGGCCCAATGTAGTAACCAAAGGGCCTGTCACCATTTCTTACAAGAATAGTCTCTGTACCTCTGTTTTGAATACCTCTAGTTTATCCTGCCTCATCTTCCCAAAAACAACTCTGGTCCCTTGATTTTAAAGGGGGGCTGATGGGTGAAGATCATCCATCTTCTGTAACTTCTTCAGGCTGACTCAGGGGCGTAGACCTTACCTAGCCAGGAACCTATAACCTTAGTCTCAGTCTAACTTTCTTTTCTTGAGGCGAAGGTAAAGCGGATGAGTTGGGTGCTTGGAGACCTCCCATGTTCCATCACGGTAGTTGTCATCCAGGGCAAAGGGGTCAGCTGGCCTGGCATGGAAGCAATGAACCCAAGTGGCGATGCCGTCCAGGGTCCCCTCCACCGTGGTTAATCTGTTGATTGGGGGCATTGGCAAGCTGACAGGCCTTTAACAGATCTCAATAAGGACACAACACAATCTCAGGTCTACAAGCTTTCTTTCCTAAACAGATGTATCAACTTAAAATTCTTACTGCCAGTCAGGGCTTTGAGTAAATGCGGGGGGTGAGATTTTAATCTATCCTCTCATTTGACAAACTTACCCTTACCAACCACTATCACATATGACTGGCAAATTCCTGCCCAGTAGACAGACATGGGCACTGGAAAGGCATGCTTATGAACTATTCTTCTAGGACTTCCCGGCTTTAACTTTTGAAAGGCCAACAGTAGTGACTCTAGGATCTGACACCATCTCTGCCATCCAAGCAGTGGCTTACTGCCTCTGGATGCTCCATCACTTTTGTCCCAGGAGGAGTGACTTTCGACTTGGACTCAGGGCCTGAGTGCTGTCCCTCAGCCCTCCAGCTCAAGACTAGCACCCTACCACTTTTGAGTTCCACACCACTCCGTTCCCAGCACTCTGCTGGCTGATTAGAGACAAGTCTCTCACAGGGACCTTTCTTTGCCCGGGCTGGCTTCGAACCGCAGATTCAGATCAATGAGTCTTATAAGGGGCCACTTTACTCCAATTATAAGCAACAAGGTGGTCCACACAGAAGTAGTTTTTAAGCATGCTCTCTTACCTGGAACTTATTAAGGGTCAGTATTAGATCTCGACAAACTTGTAGGAATCACCTGTGCTTCTCTGTGGGCCTGCTGGAAACTGTTACAAAAAACCTACAAAGAAGCTGGAATGGCAATTAAACATTTTGGTAGCCATAATTCTCCTTTTCTCACTTTGCAATAATTATTTAGGACAATTTTACTTCCAAATTTCTTATCTAGAAATGTATTCTTGATTTCCAACGCCTTTTTAACACCAACACTTTAGCTTTTATCTGCATCGGAAAAACTGAAGCTCACAGGCATTCTGAAACCAGGTGCCACCCTTTGCTTACGTGCTGCTTGTTTCAAAAGAGCCTCCTTTTTTTTTTTTTTTCTTCAGTCCCAGTTACTGCATGGCATAAAGACCTTTGAATTTAAACTTAGTTTTGCATCATACTGCAGTCTTGAACATGTTCACACTCACACATGCACACACATACATTTTCAAAAGATCTTAAAGCGCGCTGAATAAGCATCAGCCGTACATTTTAAGACAAAAACCTTTAACAAATGATTTTAGCATTCTCCAGCCTCATTTTCCAGGGCTTGATAGTTTTAGTAAAACATTTTAGCGCACCAAACAATTTTCTGCTTAAGAAGGCTGGGTGGGGGTCCCCCCAGAGTTCTTTTTGTGGACACTCACACTCTGATTGTGAACCATCGCCTGTACATCTTTCCAGTGAGCTAAAGTCAAGTCCAGGGGAGTGGAAGGAACGTTCCCCATCATCCGTTTGTCAGGCACAGTGCAAGAAAGAAACACAAAAATGAGCTATCTCCTTAACCTCCCTCCAGTGAGCTAGGATCAAGTCTAGGGGGCTAGATGGAGGTCCTCAAGATAGAACGTTATCCATAGCTCTGATCAGATGTTCAGTCCAAAAGGCTACAAAAAACAAACAATTAATACAAAAGGAGGAAAACACACAGGCCTAAGAAAAGCTACGAGTTGGAGATCTCCCAAGCTGGCCCACAACCTCCTACAAGGGTGCAGAAGGAATGGACCCGAGTTGGCCCACAACCTCCTGCAAGAAGGAGTGGACCCGAGTTGGCCCACAACCTCCTGCAAGGGTGCAGAAGGAGTGGACCCGAGTTGGCCCACAACCTCCTGCCAGATAAGCAGAAGGAGCAGACCCAAGTACAAGGTGGGCGGGTTGAGTCTCGTTTAGGAGGCCCTCCTGGTCAGTTCCGGCCAAAAACCAAACTGACTCGCGCCCTACAAGTATAAGCAAAAGCAAAACAGACAAATTACAGGACAAGACAAATGAACAGCGCTGTTTTCTTACCTTCAGAGTCTGGGATCTCGGGGTCTCTGGGGCTATCCCGGACGAAACCCCAAATGTTGTGCCAAGTTGCAAGACCACCCCCAAGAAGACCACCGAGATTCAGACACTCCGAAATGCAAAAGCAAGGCAAGGGTTTATTTAACGAGCTGCCAACTCGGGCCTCGTCCTACCCACCGACACAGCAGAGGTTAGGAGGGAGCCCCGAGCTGTGATTACACAGGGCTTATAAAGGCAAAGAACAAGGTTACAACAGTCAGCTGTGCAAGCAAGATTACACAGGTACAAATCTGATTGGCTCAGGGTTCGATTCTAAAATGGGGGTTCACATGGTGGGGCCTGACTTCAAAGTCTGGCACCTCAGTACAGGCATGAAGAGAGAGCATGCTGACATGGGACGACAGAGTTTTAGGAGCAGAAGGGCTCTGAATTCTCCTCTGAGCCCTTTTCATTAGCCCACAGCAAGCTTGAAGGGAGGGCTGCAGGAAAAGAGACAAAAGGGTGCCTTCCAAGGAGTAGAGGACCAAAAGTTAGGAAGCACTTCAGCAGTTTTGGTAAAGCGATCTTAGAATTGCCACACGAAGGTAAGTGCATCTAGGGACTCCAGTCTTTTGACAGGAATAATGCAAAAGGTGAAACACTCATGATCCTGTGTCTTTCAGCCAGTGGTTTTCCACTGGTGGCCTTCATACTTCAAGCACACAGTCAAGTTACCTGCAGCCAGTCCAAGTCCCCCACAGGGCTGCAAGGCTCCCACAAAACAGCATATAATTACTTTCCTAGTCTCTCTCTCAATGTCTCTTTCTTTCCTGTTTTCTTTTGGCAGTGCTAGGGGATTGAATCCAGGGCCCCAGTCTTTCAAAAAATTATGAAATAGTTCCACAAAGAGGTTACAATTCCATAAGTCAGGTTCCAAGCACAATACATCTTGGCCAATATCACCCCTTGCTTTGTTCCTCCTTTTTTTCTCTTCTCCCACCGTTACCCTCCAGTTATGTAGTTCAGTTTTTATGAAATGCACATTGAGGGCCTCACTCTTACTAGGCAAGCACTTTACCACTTGAGGTAAGATCCTAGTCCTTTTGCTTTTAGTTTGTTTTATAGATAATGTCTTCTACTTTGGCCTAGGCCTACCCAGATTATAATACTCCTGTTTCTGTCTCTCAGGTATCTAGGACCATAGGTATTTACTATCACACCTAAGTTGATATTGAGATAGGATCTTGCTAACTTTTGCCTAGCTGTCCTCAAACTGTGATCCTCCTTATCTCTGTTGCCCCAAAGTTGGGCTTCCTGTTGGGAGATACCTGACCTTCCATTTTCTCATCCTCTCTCTCATTCTTGTTCATGACTCCTGTGTTTCTCTTTTATTTTCCCCATTTTCTATGATTTGTAGGCTGAAGGATCTGGTCTAACCCAGGGCAGTTGGCAGACAGTGTTGTGTCCATAAAAGGTAGGATAGGTCCTGAAAGATGGATCCTCAGTTGATTTCCTCAAGTGCAAACATCAGGTTTGTGAGACCCCACCACTAAGGCCACATTGTGTTATGAGGGGGCCACTGTCTTTAAGGCTCCTGAATGGCCCAAATATCATTGTGCGGCCTTTGAATGTTGTCCCATATATGTCTATAAACATGTCTCCTGCTCTCCTCTCTAACATGACACTCCCTGTCTGAGCCCAGACCCCACCAGTGAATGGAACTGAGCAGGCAGGCAGCTAGGGCTGGGTTTAGAAGAGCTAAGGCCCATCCTGCTGAAGGACCAGCAGATCCAAACAGTCGGGTTCTGCTCTGAGCACTCAACACAGAAATATTCTTGTTCCAAGTGGCTCTTGGAAATGATGAAGACTTTTACCAACCAAACTGTCAAACAAATACTTCTTGGATGGTACCAGGCCAAATGACAAATCAGGGACCCCTGACTTCGTCCCTTTACAGCAGGAAGTGGCTCCAGAAGAAACAACCTCTGCCCATACTCCCAGCCTGGTACCCCTCCTCTGTTATTAATAAACAACAAATGTGGGAATGTTAGCATTTCCCCAGCCTCAGGTCCTCAGCTCCTCCCACTAGCCCCCAGATCCACCCATACCTAATGAGCCACTCCTAATGAGTCATACCTAATGAGTCACCTGCGTGACTTCCAGGAGTTTGTGCATTGTATCCTTTGTGGAGGTGCCACCAAGTGCTTTTCACTCTCAGTCTACAGGAAAAGCCTTGCCTGTCTACCCCCACCTCCCATAATGAATGGCCCTTGTGGTTTGTAAATCAGTGGGTGAGGGAAGGGGTTTGGAAATAATCCTGTTTCCCATTGTTGAAGTGAGAAGTTGAGAGACAGAGAGAGAGGGGGGGGAGAGGGAGAGGTGGGGGGGCGCAGGCAGGATGTAGTTGGCCTTCCTGGGGATGCTCAGCTAGAATTGCCTCCAGTGGATACCATGGGATACCATGGGATCCAAGACCACCTGGGATTTGCCAACTCTCTTGGGAGCCCCTCGAGGACCTGCAGTCTTTCCTGGCACCATTTGTCTATCCAAATAGAGCTATTATTTTTGTGGGGGGGGGGCAAAGGCTAGAGATGATGGGGAGAGCTCAGGTTATGGCTCCACCTTGTCAGATTTCCTGTTCCCCAGGCTGCTCAGGTGTGTGAGCTGGGCCATTCCATTCTAAATTGGAGAAGCCCTTCTTTCCTATCTTTTGGGCCACCATTAGCAGAGCAGTCCTTGAAGGCTGCTCAGGAGAATGCCTGAGGCCATTTGTTCCAGGAAGACATTTGACAGTCTCTCCCAGTCCACAGAACGCTTCCTTAGTACAGTGAAGAAGACTCAAGGGCCTGGAGCTTTGGAACTAAGTGTTGAGAAGGCCCAAAGTCACCTTCCAGGGCAGCCTTTTGGATTCTGTTGACCTACTCTCTTGAGCCCTCCCCTTCCTCACCTCTCCATCTCCCCTGGGAGTCCTAATCATGTATCTGCATTGCAGACTCCTGCATTGTCTCCAGTTGAAACAGCAACAATTCCTGGGACTCAGAGGAGCTGGAGAATCTGGAGGAAACAGAAGCTCATGTCAGACTTGTCCCTAAGGTCAGCAACTACCTCTGTACATCCTCTAACTTCATTAACTTGGTGATCACTCATGATAACTTATTTGTGTTATGGACTAGTTTAATTGTAGAAAGATATACCCTATATATACCATATGTATATATATGATATATATGTATATATCAATATATCATTTACTATTACTGCACTTATGCCCTGTGAAGCTTCAGTTTAGTGATGCTTCATTATGTAGGTTAAGGATTAGTTTAATTGTATAAGTTAAGAATAAGTTATGTGTTAGATGTGATTGTATTAGTAGTCCCTTGCTACCAGTTGCTTCAAATTCTTTCTCTGTAAAACGAAACTCATCATAGGAAAACTCCCTCAACAAAGGTGGAACTAATGTTAATAAAGCAGTCTCCCTGATAACTGCCTGCCTGCACCTTAATCCTTCCCCCATCTCCACCATTTTCTATCAGTTGAACACAGTATCAGCCAAGTAAGCACTTATTGTCTGTTCTTCTGTCTATGTCTCTCAGGATTTTCCCACTGAAGTCTCTCTATTCCTCTGAAAAGCAACAGAGTTGCCACCTATGGTCTTCTAGGACAACTTGCAGCAAAGATATCAGCTATCCTAATACTTGTCTCCCACATGTAACAATAATTCATCAGAGGAGGTTATGGTTTGGCTATGAAATGTCCCCTAAACAAGTCTCCTGTGAGAAAGGCTTGGTCCTTACACATTTTCGTGAGGGAATCGTGAGGATGCTCATTTCATCAAGGATTAATCCAGTGATGAGATTATAGCTGAATGGGCTATTAGGAGGTGATGTCTACTTGTAGAAACAATTTCCTGGGGGAATGTCTGCGAAGGGTATTGAAGGGTATATCGTGTCCCTGGACACTTCTTTCTGCTTCCTGAACACCATGAGCAGAGCTTTCTTTCCTCATGGTTTTCCATCATGAAGTCCTGCTTTGCCCAGTCCAAGAGCAACAGAGCCTAAAAATTGGAACTATGGACAGAAAACCCTGCATCTGTAAGTCAGAATAAAACATTCCTCCTTTCAGTTTTTTTCTCAGGTAGTTTTGTCACAGTGAGAAAAAACAACATACCCAAGGTCCAGAAAATTCCCTGCCTTCCCCAACCAGAGGGTCAGAAAGTCTGCATCAGGCCACACAATAGTGTGCCTCCTAGAGAAGGGTCAAAGGAAGGTTCTTGGCAAATTCTAACATAGTCCACACATCAGTAATGGCTCATGGCTCTAGGTTAGTCAGGGCACCATTAATGGAAAATGCTAACATGGTATGCCATACTACTGAATTAGATGATATGTGCAGATTTTGACTCCTAAGTCCACCAGTCTTTCTACAACTAGAGAAGTGAAGAGGTATTTACTCATGTAGTCAACCATTAAACACTAGTTGAGCTGGATTTTTTCCTGCAAGAAAGGAACTACTGTTAATTGGAACAAGTTTAGATGAACATAAAATCTGGATAGTTCCAAGGTCTCAAGTTTCTTCCTTCTCTTACCCAGTTTCCTTTTTTGGTGGGGTTCTGGGGCCTGAACTTAATCAGGACTTAATCAGGGCTGTCCGGGAGCTTTTTTTTTTTGCTCAAGGCTAGTGTTCTACCATTTGAGCCACAGCTCCATCTCCAGCTTATTTGTTGCTTAACTGGAGATAAGATTCTCATGGGCTCTCCTGTTTAGCCTGGATGGGAATTGCCACCTGTAGATCTCACTGCCCTGAGTAGCTAAGATGATAGGTGTGAACCACTTTGTGCCTGGCACCAGTCTTCTTTATGAAAATAGCATTTTATGTTTACTATTTTTGTTGCCAAGACTACGGAAAATGATGATCCATAATTTGTCTGTGTTGTACAGTTCTATAGAGTTTCAAACTTGATAAAAGCCTAATATTTAAAATTGTTTTTTATTTCCTTGTACAATGATTTTGAATTGAACATGTCAGTTTAGGGGTAAAATGCATCTTGATCAATGTCACACTTTTCATCATTTTCTCCCCCATCTCTCCCAACCCCAATCATCCTCTCAAGTTTCCTAGTTCCATTTTCACATGTGTACATTGAATATGATGATTGCTTTCTCTCACCCTTCCTCTCTTATTCACCCACCCCATTCCCTTTGACCTTACTGACCCCCCCTACTTCATCATCATATCTAATGCCATTTATCACCATTACAAAATAGTCTTTCTGTTCTAGCGATTCCTCTGCTTTATCTATTAATCCCACTCACCTTAGCCCAGCGCCTCCAGCAACCACTGACATTCAATCATCTCCATTGTTTTCTATCCCTTCATTTCACACAGCTAACATCTTGTAACACGTAGCCTTTCAAACTATCTGACTTCACTTAGCAATATGAAATTAAGATGCCTTTTATATGTTTCTGTAGCTTGATATTACAGTGATTTTTGTCACTAAAATTTCCACGGATGGACATACTATTATTTGTTGGCAGATTCTCATGCTGAAGGACACCTGGGTTGCTTCCAGTCTGAGCAAATATGAGGAAAGCTGCCACAAACATTTCTATGCAAGTTTACATTTCAACATGGTTTTTAAAACTTTAACTGGGAGATTGCTTAAGATTCCCGCTTGTGTGGTAATATTATGATTTCCTTTCTAATAACTTGGTAGAAACCATCAGGAAAACCATCTTGGCCTGGCGCATTCTTTTTTTGAAGTGTTTGTGGACTTGATTTCTTTCATAGATGTAAGTGGCCCTCAGACTATATTTCTCTCCTTGCAAAAGTTTTGGTAGTTTCTTCCTTGGAAGGAATTGGTTTGATTCCTCCATGCTATCAAACATGTGGGCAAAGAGTTGTTTCAAACAATCTACTATCTACTTAATGTCCATGCAGCAGTCAGATGTATATGTATCTATATACATTATACATTTGTACACATATACATATGTACACATATACATATGTACACACACGTGCATGTGCGCACACATACACACACGCACACAGAAACGTTATTTCCGACTGTGTGTAAGAAAGCATTTCACCAGCAATATTTTTTTCTCTTTAAATTACAAAGCCTTTTATTTTTCTGTCATTTGTGGGGCATGGACTCGGGGCATGGACTCAGTGCCTGGGTGCTGTTCCTGAGCTTTTCTGCTTAAGGCTAGCACTCTACCACTATGAACAACAGCTCTACTCCTGGTTTTCTGGTGGCTAATTTGGAGATAAGAGTCTCACAGCCTTTCCT
This sequence comes from Perognathus longimembris pacificus, assembly GCF_023159225.1. Taxonomy (NCBI): domain Eukaryota; kingdom Metazoa; phylum Chordata; class Mammalia; order Rodentia; family Heteromyidae; genus Perognathus; species Perognathus longimembris. The sequence continues at coordinate 93,464,019 of NC_063163.1, read as the reverse complement.
GCAGGCTTTGAATTGCAATCCTTATAGATCTCAGCCTCTCGAGTACCTAGGATTACAGGCGCGAACCACCAGTGCCTGGCTTTAAAATTATTTTTTAAATGGTTATACAAAGGAGTTCTAACTCAATGTTTCTTTTCTTCTTTGGAAATGTATTTAGTAATTGTACGAATCATACATCCCCCATGAAGAGCTATCTTCTGGCATATGTAGGTTGTTTTCTTGTCTTTGTGTTCTGAGTTAACTACCCTTTACTATGTTTTGTTTGTTTGTTTGCTTGCCATAAGGAAAATAGAAGATCTGTGTCTAGAACATGCCAGTTAGATCCTCATTCTGATTCCATGTCTATAATTACAGTGGAAAGCAGAGAAATAGAAAATGGCCTGGGTGTTGCCTCGTGGTATTAGTTTCCTCAGTGCTTCACAGCCTGCATGGGCATTGCAGAAGCCTATGTATTCAGAAGGTGCATATAAATGGTACTCAGATCTGGTAATCAAACTGTGCAAGGGAGCTCGCACCAGGGAGGAAAGCCCTATCTTTTTTACCTTTGGATTTTGCTATCCAGTGTAGTAGCCACTACATAATTATGTCTGTGTATATTTAAATTAAAGAACCAAATGCTTTGACCATCATCATACCAGCTGTGTTTCAAGTGACCAGTAGCCCAATGTTTGATGACACAGAGAAAACATTCCTATCCTGTGTACCCTGATAGGAGGCTGCTCTGAAATTAGCCCAGGATCTGTTCAGTGAGTTTAAATACTCAAAATATGTGCATCACAAGTTATGTTTACAGGTGAGAGACAAGGGGCCAGTGGAAGTGAGACCTTGAGAGGTCAGCTGCTCCAGCTCACAGCGCTCTCCTGCAGCTGTTTACAGTAACCTTGAATGTCTGTATTTACATGGTCCAGGGAGGGTCTGGGAACTCCGGAGGCCAGACCAGGATAGCTTTGTGTAATCTGTTGTTTTAGTCTGGTTTATGAGGCTGGGTACGTGGTGGTGGTGGTGGTGGTGGTGGTGTATGTGTGTGTTTGTGTAGCTTACAGTTTTGGAGGTTGCAGAGCATGGTGCTAACATCTGTTTGGCATTGGTAGAGGCCTTCTTGTGTACATCAAAGCATGACCAGCAACATCATGGTAGGCCAATGTGTGTGACAGAGAAAACACGTGATACCTGAAGTTAGAGGAATTCAGGGACCTAGTTTTCTCCTTTATAATACAGAACCCTTAAGAGAACTAACTGGAGTTGGAGTGTTCCCTCTCATAAAGACTCATCATTTGCACCAATATATCCAACGCTGAAGACCAAACTCCCTTGAGGGGTCAGACCACATTCCAACCAACCATACCCACCCTGATCTCAACTGCTACAGAAGGACAAAGAAAATTAGTAAGAAATCATTTTTTCCCTTGTGCTTATATTTCTCCAGTTACTCTTTGCCTGTCTTTTTCTTCACATTTCTTCTTAAAAATATTTTTATTATCTTTAAGTAGTTGTACAAAGGAGTTGCCAGAAATAATTTTCTTACTGATGTTTGTCTAAAGATGGGGTGGTAGTTAGAAGATGGGATTGACCCCTGCGGTGGGGACCAATGGTAAAGGTCTCTTGAGAAGAATTGTGTATACTTGCTACTGTGAGGCAGTGGTGAAATAGCAAGAAACAAGAAATAGGTGCTTTATCAATAACATGAAAACTAGCAGCGTATGTCTATGGGTGTTGAACAGACTTGTGTGTCACCTCTTTTCTCACTTTGCTATCTAAGCACAATCTACCCCATAAGACCCGCCCTTTCCTGGTTTTGCCAGACATTATAGCATGTGTCTTTGATTGGTTGGCATCTGCTGGGAATGGTTCATAAGAAATGTGCATTTGGATCTGTGGTGTTGACCCGTGTGGAAGGAAGGATCATGAGAAACACTTTATGCACAGGTGCCGCATACACCTGGAGAGCAGAATTCTCACATGGGCTAGTGGGTGGTATGTACCCAAGCCCCACTCCCTTGCACTGTCAGACCTCTCACATTTTCTCTTCTGTCCTCTCTGTTCATTCCTGGTTGAAAGGATACTGCCGGGGTGAAATGAGGGAAGGGACTATCCCTCTGGATTTCCTTAACTGTTCTGGGTCCTTCTGGAGGCCCCAAAGAGATGGAGAAGACCTCCCTTGATCTTTGGACTTGAGGATAATAGCAAGTATCCAGATTAATTGATTATTTTATTAAGCAATAAATTGCTTCCAATCCTTTGGTCACACTAAGCCACATTTCAAATCCCCTGTAGTTATATGCCATTGGTCACCACTGTATGTAGCAAGGTAGAGCGAGCACTCGTTCCCAGCAAACACCTTTGTGTGCCTCTGACCGGAACCTGACCTAGGACCTACCTGTTCATTGAACTCATCTTGTGAAGTACATCCATCATATTTGGAATTGCAAATGAAATTGGATACAATTGGGGATAAGGGCTCAAATAGTCCAGTTAGTGAGAAGTCACTTCTATTTACCACTCCTTATCCAAGTGAATATCTGTGGACCAGGATTAAAGCCTGCATTTGCTTCAGTTTGAGAAGCCTATGTCCAGCTGCACTTCAAGCCCCTCTAGGGCAGGGCAGAAAACCCATAACATGCAAGAAAAGGAGCTCCTGATACACAGCAGAGTTGCTGTATGGTGGAACCTTCAAGGACTCACTGAGGTGGCTAGCTCTAGGCGTCTTCTAAGAGGAAGCATAGGTTGCTACCCCCTCCTCCCCTCCTCCTAACCCCTGGCAGCCCCTATGCCTGCACCCTATCCCCTGCCCTGTTACCTTGGTGACCAGAGTGGCTGAATGGCTGCATACTTGGAATACCTATAATGAATGATCCAGTTCAATCATCCAACTTCTTTGCAAAGAAAAATCTAGGGCAGAGACATTCCCTCAGCTTTGGATTCTAGATCCATCCTACCCAATGTAGTAGCAATTATCCAAATTAATTGGTTATTTAATGGACCCATGAATTGCTTCCAATCCTGTGGTCCCACTGGCCACATTTCAAATTCCCTCTAGTTACAGTGTACTTCGTACCACACTTCCACAAGTGAGAGTGAGCATTATCATCCCCAGACAACACCTTCATGCACCTCTGACCTGAGTCTCACCTCCGACCTGTTCATTGAACTCATCTGGGGTGAAGCGCATCCATCAGATTTGGAATCCCCATTACTGTAGGATGAAATTGGGGGTAAGGGCTGAAATGATTCCGTAGATACTGGGTGAGTTCAAAGGCTCCCCCTTGTGTGACATATGCAACCACCTGCAATGTTCTGTGGAAGGCTGTGACTCCACAGATCTAGTATGGATGTGAGAACCCAGAGGAATAAGCAAGACAGTCTGAGAGCCACCAGGACCTCAAGTGTCATGGGGACAGACAAGAGCATGACTTTCAAATAACTTACTGCTCATGCTTCTGAGGAGGACTTTACACAGAATATCTATGAGTCCAACAGTATCAAAGGAAGAGGATAGTCAGAAATATGATCATAACCCAGGAAGGACTCAACAAGTGATGTCAGGGCACACCTGCCTCTTTGGAGTCTGAGGAATTGTAGTATGTAATCAGAAAGGAAAAGCCAAGATGTGCAGAAGTCTGATTTTCTCTTTCCATATTTCTTTCTTTTTTATTGTCAAAAGTGTGGCACAGAGGGGTTACAGATTCATATGAAAGGCAGTCTCTTTCCATATTTCAATGACTGAGTAGTAAGAGGTTTTGGGTGTTCTGGCTTTGTAATTGTCTTTTCTTTCTGTGGTACTGGAAGATGGGTTTTTTTCCCCCTATGAGTCTTGCTTGACAGCACTCTCTGGAAATGATTCGCAAGAGATTCTGGCATGGGTTTTGAGATCAGATGGGACAGGATGTGCTTACTCACAACCTCAGCCCTCCAGACAAAGCTGCCCTGGAGTAGACCAGGGGATGGTGAGAAGTCATCCTTCTCCCTCTGTATTCCGTACTTGTAGCAGCACCTCCTTTTCTATCCTCCCCTCCAGTGCCGGATTACAGGGCACTGCCAGAGCAGGTGGGTTCATCCTGTTTTCTCTGGGATTGTCATGTGTACTCAGCACCCTGGAGAAGTGAGGAAGTCATGTCACCTTGGCTTTTGTCACCTTTCACACCTTACCCAAGGCTGAGGTCTCACATTTCCTTCTATTTGTGGGCCTGTGCCTAGCTATCCCAGGTGCCCTTCTGTGGCCACACAGCAATGCTAGAGGATTGTGGGAACGTGCTGTTAGGCCTACGGTACAATGCCCATCCTGTCCCACTGATTTCGTCTTGGAGAATTGAACAGCTCCAGCAAGAGCCCTCTGTGCAGCAGGCCCAGGTCACTGCTACTCTCATATCCATGCATTAGGCAGGAAGTGCCAATGTGTATTCCTGTTCTAGCTGGTCTACTACTAGTTTTGTGTCCTGTTTTTACATCAGCCCAGTGTCCTCATGTCTCATTCTCTCAATAGGTATGTGGGAACCTTGGAAAATTTCTTTTAGTGGCACGGTCTCAACCCTTTGTCTCACTTACTGATGAAGGGGATTTGGATAAGTCTTTTTTTTTTTTGCCAGTCCTGGGCCTTGAACTCAGGGCCTGAGCACTGTCCCTGGCTTCTTTTTGCTCAAGGCTAGCACTCTGCCACTTGAGCCACAGCGCCACTTCTGGCCGTTTTCCATATATGTAGTGCTGGGGAATCAAACCCAGGGCCTCATGTATACAAGGCAAGCACTCTTGCCACTAGGCCATATCCCCAGCCCTGGATAAGTCTTGTTAGCTCTGATCTTGTGTTTGTCATCTCCAATAACTCAGATGTATGGCATTGGTGTGAGAAGTCCATTCAGTATTTTCCAAAATTAGCCCACACAATCCAAGTCATAAACCATTCACTTTTACAGAGTTGATTGTGATTATATATGGGGGGGGGGGGGTCCACAGAGGGATAGGGGTGAAGGGTCCACACAGCCTCAGAACAGTGGAAAATATTTCTGATTTAGGAAGGACATCATTGTTGTGGAGAGAGACTATCCTTAATCTTGCCCCCAATTATATTGCAGTCTACAATGACAGGAGAACTAGGACTAGGAGAAAGGAAGCAGGTAGCAGAGGGAGGGGGATGGGAAAAATTCATGAAGACACTGACTGCCTCTTGAAGGAAGAGAATGTCACAAATATTCTCTTCTGGTCATATTGGTGCAATTGGAGGTCTAGGAAAGTATGTTGGAGATTAGAGTCTACTTCCCTCTAATTATAGTGGAGAAGCATTCTAGGCCTTGAGAAGGGAGTGTAGATGAAGACAGCGAGGGTGATAAGATGGGGTGACCCATTCCATGGAGGGAGAGGGGCTTGATTATTCCCCTCAACTCTTTCCTATGTCAATCACATCATTACCAGTGTTTATCTCTCCAGTAGCAAAACAAAGCAGCTCCCACCTGTAAAAGCCACTGATCTCCCCTTCATGACATTAAACAAAAATCTCTCATTGCTATTTCTGAGCTTCCACTTGGAGCTCATCATTGCTTTTCTCCATCTTATGAGTCTCACCCTGAAGGTTCTGTTCTCACACGGGTAATGCAAATCTTCTGACCTCACTGTTCAACTCACCTCCTTTTTAGTTGTGTCCAAGTTTCTGACCCCAGGTTGTACTACTAAATTATTTGAATTCAGGGGCTCACACTTTGAGCTCTTTTTGTTTCACTTTATTTTTCCAGTAGTGTCTTGCTTTTTGCCTGGGCCTGACTACATAATTTTTTTCTTTTGCCAGTCCAGGCTCTTGAACTCAGGGCCTGAGGACTGTCCTTGGATGTTTTGGGTTATTTTTTTTCTCTCAAGGCAAGCACTCTATCTCTTGAGCCACAGCACCACTTCCAGCCCTTTGTGTTTATGTGGTAATAAAGAATCAAACCCAGGGCTTCATGCATGCTAGGCAAGCACTCTAACCATGAAGTCACATTCCCAGCCGTACATGACTTTTTTTTTTTTTTTTTTTTTTTACCATTTTACTTCCCAAATACCTTACAAGACAGACACATATCACCACAGCCACTTTTTACTGGCTAAGATGACATTGCATGAAGGTTTTGCATGGGATGGCCTAGAAACATTCTCCTTCTCATCTCAATTTACACCCTTTAACTACTTCATGGTTTGTCTTAATTTAAAAGCATGATGATTGCCTTACCAATTGAGACATCAAAAGTTCTCCAGGTCTTCTTCCTGCATATCTTTATTTGATGTTATCAAAATTTCCATAATAGCTAGGAACACAGATGATTTAGCTGTTATTACTAATGCTAAACATAATTAGAAGAATTTAGTTTAGATCAGAGAGTGCTGTGTAAGTTTTTGCTCTAAAAAGTCATAATACAACTGTTTGTAGAACATCTTCCTCAGTGAAAAGAGAGACTAAATAAGAGGCTGGAACTACATGGGAAACTGATGGGCTCAGTATTTTGGTAATAGTAATGCAAGATTTCTGTTGATTTCTTACCAGCTAAAACATATATTCTAAAATCTGTGAAACTGTGTTAGAATTTACTCTGAAGAGTAACTAATAGAAACTGTTGAGGATAATCTGTCCCTAACTATGACAAAAAAGCATTCAAGTGAACATGATCCATGGGGTAACATCAGTGAACACAGTAGAATAGAGACAAATAATTTTCTCCTACTCAATATATACTAAGGTAGTCTGGAGCCATGTGTTCATTCAATTTAAGAAGCTGTCACTCAAGAAAAAAAGAACTGAGTTCAGTAAAACAGCAAGCTTTGTAGCATTTTATCTTGAGGTAGCACCATGTGCTTTGTGGTTTCTGTGGGCAGAATTAAAAGTAGCAGTCACATTCATGGTGCAATCCAAAACCAAGCTAACAGTGATACGGCTCCTCAGGGACGACAGGCCTATGTTAGGGACTAACACAGGTTCTTTAACCCTGGCACAGGAGACTTACAAGAGTCATATGGATATCATTGTAACAACTGCATTGAAGTCCTTATTTGTCACTCACTTAGGGTCTTAAATGGTACACATTTGAGCCTATTACTCAGAAAATACTTAGTTACATTTTATGCACTTTGATCTGTGTTTGGAGACATCCTTCCTGAATTTACGGATGTGGGGCACATTGTGCTACATATTCACTTGTTCTTCTCCAAGGATCTATGAACTGGTCAGAAATATCAAGATACATATATTGACGTGCATTTCACATGAATAAAGATGCCAAAGTTAGTGTGAAAATATTTCATGACCTTTGTGTCTGTGAGACTATATAGCAACCAAAACTAAGGGACAGTAACGAAGACAACAAACAGCAACAAAAATTGATAGGGGTAACACAGGAATGATAAACCCCCTACACTAGGGTTAATGAGCCATTAGTAGGTCCTGTATTCACTATATTCACTGAGAACAATAGTATAGTCACTCTGAAGGGGTCTTGATTTGTCTTTCAACATACGAATGTGGGAGCTTGGGTCCCACAAGTGCAACGCTGGGGATGTTTGGATGCTGTGATGTGTATTCAGTGTGTGTTCAGTGAGCTTGTATGGACCAGTATCTATTTAAACTTCCAAAGTTGCTGAGAAGACAGGTACATATCACCATAGCATCCTTTCATTGTCCAAGATGGCATTTCATGAACCTTTTGCCTAGAAACACACTCCTTATCTTAGCCTCCTGAGTAGCTATGATTACACATAGGCCCCAAGTCTTCTTGGCTCATGGTTTAATTGGTGATATTTATTGTACAGAAATGAAGATAGCAACACTATTTCAGGCAAAGAAATGTTGCTTACCATTTCAGAGTGCAGTAACTCACCAAGTATATCGCCTTCCATTTCAGAAGATGCCTTTTCTACTGAGCTTTTCAGGACATCTAGGAACACAGACAGTTCACTGTTATTCATTGGTAATGTTACCCATAACTGACTAATAAACTTAGTTTAGTCCACGGGGCTGTATATGAGTGTTTGCTCTTAAAAGTATAAATATATCTGTTATTAAAACATCTTCCTCAGCCCCTCTCCCTCCATGGGTCACCCCATCTTATCACCCTTGCTTCTTCATCTACACTTCCTTCTCAAGGCCTAGAATGCTTCTCCACTATAATGAGGAAGGTAGATTTGAATTTCCAACACTTTCCTGGCCATCCAATTCCACAAATATGAACAGCAGAGAATATATGTGACATTCTCTTCCTCCAAGGAACTGTCACTGTCTCCTATACCCTTTTACATCCACTACCTCTACTAACTGCTTCTTTTCTCCTGAATAATGCCTGTTTCCCTTCTTCTGGTCAAACTCCTCCTCTCATCTTTGTTAGCATTTCCCTAGCCTTAGGTCCTCAGCTCCTCCCACTATCCCCCAGATCCACCCATACCTAATGAGCCACTCCTACTCACTACCTAACTACTTCCCCTTTACTCCTGAGAGAAAAATTGCCACCTGGATAAGGTGCAGACGCCATGTAGCTCCCTCTCCCATGGGGACTATGGCCCCACTAATAAACCTCCTTATGAACCTTCTTCTCCTGCCTGTGATTATCTCCGCATGGTCCTCTGGGATGGCCAAGACATATGCTTTCATTGGTGCCGAACCCAGGATAGGTTCCCCAGTGGATTTGCTCCCCCATTTCTGGGGGGTCCAAGCTGCCCCCCGGGACCTATTCTGCTGTCCTAACTCCACCAAGGTGACCACCAAAGTAACTTCTCTTGACCGAGTGCTCTACTTCCATCCACCAAGACAATCTACAAATTTGCCCTCACACCTAGAGTAAGTGATCATCTAAATGAGGGCTCGGATCCAATCTTCTGATTTACCATAGGGCCTGAGGGCCGTGGCTTCAGGGCCACACTAAAAATCTTGGCACCAAGTTCCAAGCCCCACTCCAAATGACTGTAGCATAGGGCCACAGGGCCATGGCTTCAGGGGCACACTCTGCGCTCTGTCCGAGACACAGGAACTGGGGTGATGACCCCATTGCTGATTGTCTCCTACATTTCAGCTGACCAGAGCAATACCGAGGATGTTTGGTATTTAACTCCTCAGCTCCACTAATCACTTACCATGGGAGGGACACAATCTAAAAGCTGCTTGTTTGAGCCCAGTCTTACAACTTTGGACTTACATAACTTCTATGAGTGCTCCGGCAGATGGAGTCCCCCCCCCCATCTCTCTCTCTCTCTCTCTCTCTCTCCCCCCCCTCTCTCTCTCTGCCTCTCTAAACTCTGCCTGCCTGTGATACCAGTATTTGTTAAACATCTGCTTTGAAAGACACAAAGAAGGGTTTTCTGTTCTTGTGATTGATGTTTGTCCATCAAGGTTCCAAAAACTCTTGGAGGTGGAAGCCCACCCATCCCCCAGTGTCGGGCTCCCTTTCACCCTCGCATGTATCCCGCCCTGTCCCGCCGGGCGGAAGGCTGGAGTGCGGCCCAATGTGCAAACCTTGGGGGTGCATAGTCGCGAGACGCCCCTCCTCCCCTTGGTCCCTTAAAGAACAACACAGGACACGAGTACGGGCATCTCGGGGTGAGCTTCTGGAACTCCCACCGGATTTACTCAGGGGAGGGATTTATATAACAGTAATGGCAGCAGAAAGGGGAGGGACTAACTGCATACTAGCAATAGGCTGACAAGCTGCTCATCATAGTGATGTCACAGAACTTCCTCTATGGTTGGAGATCAAGGCCCACAGAACCGCCCTCTTGGGCTTGGCTCGGCTCCATTATGATATCACACGTGGCCAAGGCGGAAAGCGGGGCTCATTTGCTGTCTCTTCCGGTAGAACCCGGAAGGGGGTAGGAGTGCATAACAGCCAAGCAGCCCCAGGGCCGGAGAAGAGGCAGGCCTCTAGGGACTGCCCCCTTAAAGGTACAGCCAGAGCCCAACACCCCAGGTGATGGGCGTGCCAAATTCCTCGAAGCTGGGCAGGGATGTAGAGACTCAAGCTCCGAGAAACCCTGCCCCTCACCCTAAACTCTGTAACTGTGGCCTTGCAATTCAAGTGCTGGAAGGTGAAAGTGTCTTGTTGTGAGCCTGCTAAGGCTCTGACCAGCTCCGCCGCCATTAATTCATGCCACGTGTCTGTTCTGTTCGTGTCCTGTCTTCCCATCTCCTGGACCTTCTCTGGTCGTAGCAAAAGCACCAGAGTTGTGTTTGGTGGCCATAGGGTTGCATTGGGGTAGCATTGGTATCTTCCCCCTCTAGGTCTCAGAAACTGTGGTGGCTGCCGCAGAGAGCAGACTTGGTTGGCCTTTGGTCTGTGTGGATTTTGTGACTAACTTGCAGTTCAAGGCCATCCTCTTACTACACTGCTCTGCCCAGTGCAGATATGGACCCTGAAGACCCCAGCCCCAGGGACTTGATGTGCCAAAGCTGCAGGAGGTAGCCAGAGGAGACCATAACACCCAGTGTCCTTTGATAACCATTCTCGTGGAAATGATGAGGACTTTTACCAACCGAACTAGACGGAACCAGGACAAATGATGAATCAGGGGCCCCTGACTACTTCGCCCCTTTACAGCAGGAAGTAGCTCCAGAAGAAACAACTCATCCTGCAGACACTTTGATTTCTTCATCAGATTCCTTGGGCACGATGTATTTGAAAGGGCTATTATCCAGGGCTGCTTCAGTGTGTTCAGATGATTGTCAGAGGTGAAGTCTGGGAGGTCTTATATAAGAGAAGACAGAAACCTGTACAGGCCTTCCAGGTTCTCGTCACTATGAGTAAAATAAGGATATTGATACTAATTAGAGCCATCTTGGCAACGTGGTGACCACAACCAGCTCTAATTGTGAATGGTTTATGCCCTTGATTACTTTAGGTGATTCTGGAAACTATTGGATGTACTCCTCACACCAGTGCCATACATCTGAGTTATTCGACATGACAAACACAAGATCAGAGCTAACAAGACTTATCGAAATCCCCTTTATCAGTGAGACAAAGGGTTGGGACCGTGCCAGTAAAAGGGATTTTCCAAAGTTCCCACATACCTATTGATAGAATGAGACATGAGGCCACTGGGCTGATGACAGGACACAAAATAGTAGTGCCTGGCTAGAGCAGGAATACACATTGGTGCTTCCTGCCTAATGCATGGATCTGAGAGTAGCAGTGACCTGGGCCTGCCGCACAGAGGGCTTCTTGCTGGAACTGTTCAGTTCTCCAAGACACAACCAGTGGGACAGGGCGGGCAGTTGTACCTTAGTCCTAATAACACATTAACACAACCCTCTAGCGTTGCTGTGTGGCCACAGAAGGGCACCTGGGATAGCTGGGCACAGGCCCACAAATGGAAGGAAATGAGAGACCTCAGCCTTGGGTAAGGTGTGAAAGGTGACAAAGCCAAGGTGACATGGCTTCCTCACTTCTCCAGGGTGCTGAGTACACATGACAATCCCAGAGAAAATAGGTATCATCTGAGCAAGGAAGAATAGAATGAAAGTCCAAAATGATTAATTTGACTCCCATTTTCCTGGAATCATGGAGATTTTTCCTGTATCTCTGAGCTACTGGCTTTGGTCAGGTTATGTTGCAGTGAGAACCTTCAGGTCCTTGTCTAGCCCAGATTCTGCCCCTATGGGAAAAGTGTTGTCTTATCCCATTCATCTCAGGGGGAGCCACTTTATATAATTTTGTCCTCACAATATTAATTTCTCTCATCCCCCATCCAAAAGATTTTCTTTTCTAATAATAATTATTTATTGTCAAAGTAATATACAGAGGGGTTACAGTTTCATATGTAAAGCCATGGGTATATTTCTTATAGTATTTGTTACCTCCTCCCTCACTCTCTCCTCCCCTCTCCCCCTTCCACTCTCCCCCCATGAGTTGGTCAGTTGGTTTGCACTAAACCATTTTGCAAGTATTGCTTTTGTAGTCATTTGTCTTTTTATCCTTTGTCTCTCGATTTTGATATTCCTTTTCACTTTTCTAATTCTAATACCAGTATATACAGTATCCAGGGTACTCAGATGAGGTGCAGTGATAGTGCCGGGACAACCACAGGAAGGGGATACAGGAGGATCATCAACAAAAGAAGCTATAGTTTCACATGGCATATTGAAAGTAATTACAACAGTGATATAACACTCATTTCCATAACATGGAGTTCATTTCACTTAGCATCATCTTATGTGTTCATAAGGGCATAGCTATTGGGCTCTTGTGATCTTCTGCTGTGATTAGCCTAAACCTGTGCTAATTATTGCCTATGAGAAAAACCATAGAGTCCATGTTTCTTTGGGTCTGGCTCACTTCACTTAGTAAAATTTGTTCCAAGTCCTTCCATTTCCTTACGAATGGGGCAATGTCATTGTTTCTGATAGAGGCATAAAATTCCATTGTGTATATGTACCACATTTTCCTGATCCATTCGTCTACTGAGGGGCACCTGGGTTGGTTCCAAATTCTAGCTATGACAAATTGGGCTGTGATGAGCATTGTTGTGCTGGTGGCTTTATAACGTGTTCTTGTTTGTGGTCTTTTGGGTAGATGCCCAAAAGTGGGGTTTCTGGGTCATAGGGGAACTCTATGTTTAGCCTTCTGAGAAATCTCATAACACTTGCCAGAATGGCTGAACCAGTTTACATTCCCACCAACAATGAAGTAGGGTTCCCTTTTGGCCACATCCCCTTCAACATTTATTATTGTTAGTTTTCTTGATATAGGACATTCTTCCTGGGGTGAGATGGAATCTCAATGTTGTTTTGATTTGCATCTCTTTTATGGCCAGTGATGTAGAGCAATTTTTCATAATGTCTCTTGGCCATTCTCATTTCCTAGTCAAGAGAAGTCTCTTTTTAAGTCTTTACCCCACTTGTTAAGGGGGCTGTTGGTTCTTTGCGGTTTTGTTTTGGAGGAATTTAATTTTTTTAGCTCTGTATAAATTTTAGATATGAGGCTTTTGTCCGTTGTATGTCTGGTAAAGATCTTTTCCCCACCTGTGGACTTTCTGTTTATCTCACAAGCTATGTCCTTTGTCCTACAGAAGCGCTGCAGTTTGATGCTGTCCCATGTGTCCAACGTAAAAGTTTCTTTTTCCTCTCCTGAATTCTGATCTTTCCTTCCTTCTTTCCTCCCTCTCTCCCTCCCTCCCTTCCTCCCTCCATCCCTTCCTCCTTCCCCCTCCCCTTCTATTCCCCTTTCAGTCTTTCTCTTTCTTCCTTCTCTCTCCCTCTCTTTCTCTATTTGGTATCTTTCTGGGACTTGAACTTAGCACCTGGGTGCTATCCTTGAGATGTTTGATCAAGGCTGGCACTCTATCAATTGGATCCTAGCTTCACGCCTAGCATGTTTGATAGTTAATAGAAGAGTCTCATGACCTTCCTGCGTGGCCTGGTTTTAAATCATGATCCTCAGATCTCAGCTTCCTGAATAGCTAGGATTACAGATATGAGCCACCAGCACCTGGATAAATGGCTTTCTTTCTTTTTGAACTCTTGTTCTCATGCTTTTGCTCATTGGCTCACATTCTACCAATTATGCCACTGCTCTAACCCCTGACAATTTCCTTTTTCCTTGTGAGACTGCACCATCTAAGATTCTCATATATGGAACACTGGATACGTAGTTGAGGAATATATAATGTTTCCATCTGTAATGACTTGGTTTCTTAGAGCCCTGACATAACTGGCATTGGTTTGGGTTTCCGTTGTGCCCTGTTCAATAGAATTATAGGTAATCCTCTTGTAGCATGATTGTTATAGGTATGGGGTGAGTTTAGTGACTGGAGAGATGAGATAATAGCTCTTCACAATTCCATGATCTTTATTGTGTTAAATCTTATAATTACTGAAGGCAGGTTCTCCCCCACTCAGTTTTTTTTTTCCTACTCCAGGATAGCTATGTACCATCTGACTCAAAATTATACTTTGGAAGGCAATTTTTAAGGATGCCCACAATTAGATTTCAGTTGGAAAATATGTCCCTTCCTGGTCATTTACAGAAAATAGGTGTCATATATCTTACACATCTTTACATGATCATATTGATGACAATGAGAAGCAAAGAAATACTTGAATTTCACACAAAGACAGGCACGCTGAATTCAGCTTTCAGTCCTCCTCATTTGTCTTGGCTTGAGAAACAGAATCCTCCTGCATGGTCTTATAGGCAACTAGAAGATGCAGACTGATGGTCAGTAAAATGACAATGTTGCTTGGGATTATTTAGGATCATTCGTTGCTGTGGACATGGGACAAAAATATAAGGAAAGGTGAGAAATAGAAAAGAAATTAGAAGCATTAGAAGCCTTTATCTTTCCAGCCAAAGGAAAGTTATTTGGTGTGATGGTGTTTAAAAAGATGTGTGAGCACTAAGGTCCGTGCTGTGCTTTATTGAGCAGATCTGACACCTCTTATTTCTTTTCAGAAGCTGAACTAGAATTCGATTATCTTTTTGATCCCTTCCCATATCTTTTCTTCTCCCAAGAAGAATATGCTCTCATGCATATTCTCTCTTGCTGGGATTAAAAATAACCATTGTTCTTACATTGGGTATAATTTTAGGCTAGTTATTCTCTAGTAATTTCACTATCCATTTTAAAGATAATTGGTAACTACAGATGATGCGACAGCACTGCAATTTTAACCATTTGCAACCACTCAACATGTGATTTGCTGACTAGATTTTGTAGACACAATGAATGAGTGTTGATAGAGTCAGTGGCCTAAGCTCAGAATATACTCCATGTGTGGACACTTCTTCCTGGAGTTTTGCACGAGGAAGAAATAGGTGCTCTCTAACTCAGCTGTCCTGGAGATTGAGCCCAACAGGAAAATGTCCCAGGATTGTAATCAAGTGGTAGCTTGTGTTACTCGTGACTGTATCTAGTACCCATGTGCTATTGAATTTGTTTGCACGGCTTTTGAAAATCACACTAAATAGAATTAAACAACTCAGTGATGAATAGCTGCTATGCGAAAGTGCTGACAAAGGTACATATTCATCTGACTGTGCTAATCCATGCCTCAATGCACTCAAACCTAGGAGATAATCCTGACCATCTAGTCTATAAATGTGACATTAATGACTGGAAAAGTCTGTGCCTATTTGTACCATAGCAGATGTGAGCCCTACAACCACAAGCTTAGGAGCTGGAACACCCTGATGTGGTTATTAGGATTCCATGACAAAATAACGAATGCAAGTCATTGCTCAGAGGCTCAACACTGGGCCCATGCCTGGCTTCAAAATATCCTCATCCATTGTCAGTATCATACTGTGGACTATGTTTCTCTGCATCATAACCATGTTAGGAGTGAGGATCCTATTGAACCATTAGTTTTAGCTTGGGGAGGAGTGTATTAATAAAGTGCAGTATATCTTGATAATGGGTCATTTTTCAAAATTTATATTGGTTCTAAAATATTTTGCAGGGAAAGAGAGAGACTTTCACAGATATGGAGATATAGAAACACGGACATTTTCTCACCCCCCACCCCCACCCCCTGGTCACATGGCCACATGACACCAAATTGACATAGCTGCTTCCAGGGACAAAATGAGATGGTCAGACTTCTCCCTTGTATCACTGTTCCTGTTCAGCACACCTTCATCCCTCTTTTCCTCCAGGAAACCAGAATCAAGACCAGCTTCTGAACAAAACCAGGCAAGAAAGGCCAAACTTTCTTGGCACTTAAATAGTTCCTAAGCCTGGGAGTGAGTTGAGAACACATACAGATTTCTCGAGCAATGGCATCCACCTGCAGATAGAGAAGAAAAGACATATGAAACACAGGTCATGTCCAGTCCTGTCTACACAGGTCTGTTCTTCACTGTGGTGATAGTAGCATAACAAATGGGTTTGGCATTTCAGTGTACACCCGAAATAAAACCATCTTAAGGAAACAATTAAGGGGATATAGGGTTGAGGATGGCCTGGGAAAATGCACCATAGAGTTTGAGGAAGCCTGGATGGTGGTCAGAAGAAAACTTTCAATTCTCAAATGGAACAGAAAAGTATGGATGTCATTTCCACTCAAAGATACCATAGGGGAAACTATGAACCAGTACAGAATAACACTGCCAAAACAAGAAAATTCTCAGTTTGGAGAGAGTAGAAGAAAACTACAAAGAAGCAGTTGATAAATGAGGAATAGAATATAAAAGGGACACAAATAGGAAATGCATTACATTCCCACTGGCGTTCTTTATTTCCACATCTCCAGTATCACTGGGTGAAACTTCTGCATGCACCTCAGCAATGACAGTGATTGTGTGATCTGGAAAAAGGAGGATAGAATAAATGCCCCAGAGAATACCTGGACTCCTGTTTCTCCCAGGGTCAGAGAAGAAACTCAGAACGCATCCATGGGCTCCTGTCTTCAGGCTTTCAGTTGGGTTATTCTGGAGGGACGAAAATGTCCATATCTTCAGATTATTTTCTAGCCCAGATTCTTTGAGAGTATGAGGAACAGGTGCTGTGGCCATGCTGCACAAAAAGGCAATTAATGAATTTGTCTTCATTAGACTGACCTCTTCTTGAAAACACGGACACCTATAGTCATACCTTCGTCTTTCCCTCATATAATTTTTGACAATTTTCTTTCTCCTTATAGTCCTTACCATCTTAGGTTTCTTTTTTTTTTTTTTTTGACTTTGTAAGGATAAGATTTATTCAGGATGCTTAGACTGGGGTGAATCCCAAGCCCTCATTGGCCTGGCACATACATATAAGATGGGATGTAAGGTCCAATCCAGAGTCACAAAAGGGAAGGAAAACAAAAACAAAACAACGAAAGAGTTCAGTTTAGAGCAGTAACAGTTTAACAATGTGAAACTTTTCCTCAAGTATATGGGCATTAAATTAGTACTGCTGAAACAATACATTGAGGACTTATCATAATGCCTGGTAGTTCCTGCTAGTGTACATATGAATAGTATCATGGAAGCCTTCCATATTATCTAATTGTTGTATGGCCTAAGTAATTGATTTAATGAGCCAAAAAATTAAAATGGTATCTCTATATTCCATTCTTATCTCTAGACAAAAACCTAGGGTTGTTTTCAAGGCAGACTTAAGGGTTCCTGTTTCTTAAGCCACACTTGAGGAAATCATCTCAACTTTGGATGTTGTCTCTCATCATCTGGTACATGAAACTCCAGCAGATTCAATATTGGCATTCATCCTCTGTCAAAGCCTTCACATGTTCTTCAAATGAGTCAGATTTGGAACCCTCAACCCTTTCTGTGTCCAGAAAATAAGCCGTGGAATCAATTGATTTGATGCAGACCTTTTTCTTCCTTGCCACATTGGACTTGTAGTTGCCATTTGGGTTGGGTGGAGAAGATGGGGAAGTAGAGACATTGCTTGGCCTGAGTGTCTAACAGTAGAGATGTAGAAGAGAGAGCGAAACCACGAGAAGACCAGCTGTGGACTGCAGGACACTGCCGCCTCCCCTGGTGGTGGTGATGGTTGAATTGAGGACAGCAGTGGTACTCTGGGAGGAGTTAGTTGAAAATGGCACAACTGTTTGGTTTGAATAAATCTGCATGGGTAGGAGCAGTGCCAAAAGCAACAGCCCCAGCCCCAGCCTGGCTACCATTGCTGTGCCCATGTCCGCTCCGTTGGGGCGCAGTGCTTTCTGCTGGCTGCTGAGGTGTGTGGAGAATGCGTGGGGACAAGGTGGCTTGGGCGGTCGCAAACGAGGTGGCCATCTTAGGTTTCTTATACAGAAAACTTTGGATGAAAGATGAAGAATACAATATCACTTTTCATTTTACTCAGTTTCCATAAAGCCCTAGATTCATGGCATTGGATTGGGTTCCTGTTGTGACATGTGGAGGCAATTATAGTGAATCGGTATGTAGCATTATTTGCTTAGGTGTGGAATGGGGAGAATAAGTAAGGAGACATTAGATCTTCACAGCCCCATAGCTGAGTTCAGGTGTTACATCTAGTCCTCTGACAGTGGGACCTGGATGCAGGGTGGAGGGAACAATGGAGCACACACTGCTTACCTGTCCAGTCGAGATGAACCCACAGTGTACAAGAAGTCCACAGGCAGATTCTGAATCTCATTCCACCCAGTCAGTGCCCTTTCAAAATGGAGGTCACAAGAAGACTAGGACAGACAATGTTGTTACAAGGCGTAAGATTGCAGAAGATGAGCCAGCTCCTGACAAAGGTGAGGAGAACTCTCTTCATGTTGTCCCAGTATCTGAGTGCCAGGCCCGTACCATTGGATTCTTTCAAACCTAGGTCAGCATCCCAAGACTTGAACTCCAAATGATGGGATGTTTGTCAGCAGAATTCATAAGAATAAGGCTTGTGGACAGTATTGTTTTTAAGTAGTAAGAAAATGGGATTGCATGCCTAACAACAGTAATTATCATACACTGTTACTCCTGTGTTACTAAACCATGAAAGAGAGCTTCGTGTTTTCTATTCCTTGCTTTGGTCTGCAGAACCAAAGCATAACCTCTATCTTTCAGGAAGCTTTAACACTGAGTCTCAACTCAAGAGGTTTCCAACATGCAGAGTCTTCCTCTTTACTGGTTGAAACATATCGTCTTATATTCCAGGCTTTGGAGACACAAATATTGCCAAGACATTTATTAGAAAGAGCACCCCAGTCATTACTTCTGCATCAGACTAGATTGTGGAATGCACTCTGTATTGTTCATCACATTTTCATGTCTTCTTGCATCTCCCTGAAAGGACATGAAAGGAATTATTGTGAGAATAACACTTTTCTGTGTCCTGTGCACAGGTCTGTTTATTTGGCAACATTAGAAAGCAGATGAGAAACTAAGTCAAGGGAACCTAAAAGTTAACAGTAAAAGTACTGCTATCAATAAACACATGATTTTCATGCTCTTCTATGACTCTAGGCTTTTTCCTTTCAAACACTGATTTTATTAAGAAGGAAAATGATACACTAGACAAGTTATTGTCACTGCAATTTTTTTTTTGACAGTCCTGGGGCTTGGTCTCAGGGCCTGAGCACTGTCCCTGGCTTCCTTTTGCTCAAGGCTAGCACTCTGCCACTTGAGCCACAGCGCCACTTCTGGCCGTTTTCTGTATATGTGGTGCTGGGGAATCGAACCCAGGGCCTCATGTATATGAGGCAGGCATTCTTGCCACTAGGCCATATCCCCAGCCCTGTCACTGCAATTTTTAATTTGGTCTATATCAGATCTCAGTTGGAAAATAACTCACACTTCACATTCTTGTATGTTATGAATAACGTGCATGTTTATGTGATTAAATTGTAATTCACTGGGAAATGAAAGAAATTTTTAAAAAGAAATCCTGTTTTTCACACCAAGACAGGTAAACTTCTGCTTTTGTTTGGCCTTCCTCATTTTGTCTGGGCTGAGGAAGAGAATCGATTGAGGTCCCAGAGGCAACTGGGATGACACAGATTGACTAATGACAGTGTTACTTGGGATTATTCAGGATCATTAGTTGGTATGGACATAGGTCAAGAATACAGAGGAGAGGGGCTGGGAATATGGCTTAATGATAGACTGCTTGCCTTGCATGCATGAAGCCGTTGGTCTGATTCCTCAGCACCATATAAACAGAAAAATCAAGAAGTGGTGCTGTGGTTCAAGTGGTAGAGTGTTAGCCTTGAGCAAAATGAAACCAGGGACAGTGCCCAGGCCCTGAGTGCAAACCCCAGGACTGGCAAAAAAAATAATAATACAGAGGAAAGGAGATGGGAAGGAAAGAAATGAGAATCCTGAGCAGCTTTAGCGTGCCAGCTAAAATAAACCTCCTAAGTTTCTAACTGTTCAGTCACTTAGGAAAACCAAGGTACATGTTCAGCTTCAATGACCAAGTCCAAGTCCTCTTTTTCTCCTTCAGAAATGGAACTAGATTTCCACTATTTTGTTTATGACTTTCAAGATCTTTTCCTTCCTCCAACATGCCCAGATTTTCTCATCTATCTCCCTCTCTAGTGGATTCTTAACTAAAAGTAACCACTTTTACAAGACTTGATTTTAAGGATCGATATTGTTTTCTAATCCCCAAATATCCTTTTTTTTTTTTTTAACCAGTCCTGGGCCTTGGACTCAGGGCTTGAGCACTGTCCCTGGCCACTAGGCCATATTCCCAGCACCCCCAAATATCCTTTAAAGGATAATTTGTAAGTATAGAAGGTCTGGAAACACTGAAATGCTATCACTTGGAAACAATTACTACTGACATAGGATCTTTTTTTTTTTTTTTTTGGCCAGTCCTGGGCCTTGGACTCAGGGCCCAAGCACCGTCCCTGGCTTTTCTTCCCGCTCAAGGCTAGCACTCTGCCACTTGAGCCACAGCGCCACTTCTGGCCGTTTTCTGTATATGTGGTGCTGGGGAATCGAACCTAGGGCCTCGTGTATCCGAGGCAGGCACTCTTGCCACTAGGCTATATCCCCAGCCCCATGGACCTTTTCTTTTCCGAATGCTTTTTATAGACATTGTACATGTATGTCTGTGGAGGCAGTGACTTCAGCTAACAGCTGACAACAGCTTGTAACTTCTCTTTCTGTAGTTTGGCACGAGGTAGGGATGGATGTTCCCTAACATAGATGTTCCCTGTCCTAGAAATTGGGACCAACAGGGATGTATCCAAGGATGGCCACTAGGCTGAACCTTGTGTTACTTGTCACTGTTCCTAGTGCCAGTGTGCTAATGCACTGGAGAAGTTGTAAAGCTTGCGAAGATGACATTAAATAAAATAAAATAACATGACCACTAAAATGTAGGGAACTCTGAAGCAGAGCTGCAAAACCTTGAAAAGGTTTGAGAGGTTAGAATGCTGCCTCAACAGTACTCAGAACACTGAGACCTGGCCATGGAAGGGTTAAACAGACAGCTCTGGAGAGGGTGAAGGGACTGAGGTGCTTTTCCCCATTTCCTTAGGCTAGCAGCTGTGCTGGGGACCTTGTAGGCTCAAGCAAAGATCCCCACAGCTTACCCTTGGAGTAGATAAATGGGCAACCTGTCTGGACTTTTGCTGGGCAGCAGTCTCCTGTTTCAAAAGGAAACCAGTGTCTCTCACAAGCTTTGTTGTAGTTCTGATTATCAAAATATAGATGCTTCATGTTTTGCATGGATTCAGAAAATATGCTTGTTCGTGGGGTCACAGGGCCCAGGTGCCAGAGAGCCTTGCGACCCCTGGTTCGCACTGATTTTCATATCTCATCTCTTATCGATCTCTGCCTTTAATTTTCAGCCTGGTATCCTATCCAACCACCCCTGGTTGCCATTAGCAGCACAGTATGAGCAAGATCTGATGAAGGCCATGAGTACGGCTACATATTCATCTTACATAGTTGTACACATACCTCATCACTCTCATATCTGGGAGTGATGCCAATCATAGGGCTTACATGAAAACATTAATGACAAGAAAAGATGCCACTAAGTGCAATTTGTGTTATGTGGCTACTGTGCCACCTCAAAGTTACAGACAGCACTCTGTATGCTTTAATAGCGACAGGCATGTGTTTAGGATCACGTACTCCCTAACCTGGTGACCAGGCACGCCATGACAAAGGGATGAATGCAAATCTGTAGTTCAGATGAGCATCAATTGGCCCTTGCCTGTCCTCAAATGTTTCTCATCCATTTACAAATTGAAACACCTTGACCATTTTTCTCTGTCAAGTAAGGAGTGTGGATATTAATCTAACTCTTAGCTTTATCTGTGCTAAGAAAAGAATGAATTAATTATCGACATATATATGTTGGTAACAAGTTATTTTTAATGCTTTATATTCATATTGTGCTATGAAGTTTCTAAAAAGTTTCAGGGAGGGGGGAAGGTGGGAGAGAAACTAAGGAGGAGGAAACACGTTTGGTAAGAAATGTACTCACTGCCTTACATATTTAACTGTAAGCCCTCTGTACATTACTTTGACAATAAAAATATTTTGGAGGGCTGGGGATATAGCCTAGTGGCAAGAGTGCCTGCCTCGGATACACGAGGCCCTAGGTTCGATTCCCCAGCACCACATATACAGAAAACGGCCAGAAGCGGCGCTGTGGCTCAAGTGGCAGAGTGCTAGCCTTGAGCGGGAAGAAGCCAGGGACAGTGCTCAGGCCCTGAGTCCAAGGCCCAGGACTGGCCAAAAAAAAAAAAAAAAAAAATTTGGAAAAAAAGATAACTATTTCAGTATGTTTAAAATAAATTTATCCTATTTAAAGTTTTGGTGTAATAGTTTACAAAAGTTATTAAGCAATAAGGAAGATTTATTAAAATACCCACAAAAAAGTTTCAAGGAAAGAAAGTTCCCCAATTACATTGACAATCCACAGACACACCCACAGTTAGACAAACTCACAGACACCTTCCAGCCCTCAGGCTCACAACTGCACACCACCAAAATGACACAGCTTCTCCAAGTGAAAAAAGTGAGATCAGAAAACATGTTCCTTGTGTCACCACTCCTCCTGAACATACCCTCATTCCTCTTTTCCTCCACAAAGTTGGAATCAATGTGGATTTCTGAACAAAAATTAGCACAGAAGTCCAACCTTTCCCAGCACTGAAATGTTGTTTAAGCCTTTGAGTGAGTTGAGAATATATATGATATCGGAGGGCTGTGGAGTCCACCTGCAGGAAGACAAGAAGATACTATGAGGAGCTGCTCATGTATAACCCTATACATGCGGGTCAACTGTTAACTATGGTGATGTTAGAAAACTGAATGGGATGGACTGGTGTTTCAGCAATCATCTAAAACAAAAGCTTCCAAAGGAATCATAATTATGAGGGTGAGGGACCGAGTCTGGCTTGGGCAAAAGCACAAAGTAATATAAGGAAGAGCCATCTCATGTAAAACATCTGCTAATGTGACTGAAGTAGTGTAGTGCTTTTTTAGGAACTATCAAGTCTTCAGTTAAAACCCATGGTATATCAAAAAGAAAAAAAAACTTTAAATAGAAATATAATATAAAGTGAGATAATAATAACAGTAATTATGATTTGTGAGAATAACACAAATTCAACCTCAGATGATATTTTCAAGATGAGCATGTGTTTAGTGTTCAGACTCTCCAAAGTCCCTATCATGTGGTTGGTATATGCAAAACACTTTCAAAAATCATTATGAGTGACAAAAGTGCTTGCTACCCAGCAGGTCCTAACAGAAGCTACCATATATCCACCCTATCTAGAAACAGGCATTGGAATCATAAAATTGATGACTCCTGACATTCTCATACAATGGAAATTATATAAGACTTCCATATTAAACACAGGAATTAAGCTTGCTTTAGTGCACATAGTAAGTTTCACGTATGAAATTCATTAACAAAAGAACATTTATAGTTTAGACTAGAAGGACTAGTACCTTGTCAACACCTTGGTCTTTCTCTTTTGAATAATCACATGGCACTACCACTATCATGACCTTTGTAGAATCTAGTAAGAAACAGTGGGACTCTCAGTACATTGGCACTGCTGCAGGACAAATCAGAGAACTTCATTTGTAGGAACAAAGCTGTGGGGATGGTGGATAACTCAGTTACTTGTACATTTGGTACATAAAAGAACAAAAGGAGTGGAACAAGAATGATAAAAACCAGAAACAAAAATAAATAGAATGGCAATGAAAAAGAGCTGAATCCACTATTGTAGTGGAATAGTTTCAGAAAAACATTTCTGAGTGCTTGAGAGACTTTGAGAAAGAAACTAATGAAGTCTAGCATAGAAATGAACAGCTATATTATTTTGCAAACACGTCCACTAAAATACATGCTAAACTGAAAACCTAATGCCAAACCTCTACAGTAGATGTTATGGAGTCATTGCAGATGAGATCAGTTAGCCTTCTAAGGTTTACTGTAGATGTACATACCTCTATCCAGTGATCCTGGTGTTCTATGAAAATAGGCTATAACAGACTGCGAAGGAAACATTCCTGAATATAATCAAGGCAGTTTATGACAAACCAACAGCAAGCATAACTCTAAATGGTGAAAAACTAAAGCCATTCCCTTTAAAATCAGGAACAAGGCAGAGATGTCCACTCTCTCCCCTGCTCTTCAACATAGTACTAGAATTCCTAGCCAGAGAAATTAGGCAAGAAGAAAATATAATGTGGATCCAAAAAGGAAAAGATGAAGTTAAACTTTCTCTCTTCGCAGATGACAATATCCTATACCTAAAGAACCCCATAGACTCTACCCCCAAGCTACTAGAGCTGATCCAAAACTATGACAAAGTTGCAGGATATAAAATAAACCCTCAAAAATCAACAGTCTTTCTCTATGCTAACGACCCGAAGAACGAGGCTGATATCAGGAAAGCAACTCCTTTTGCAATAGCCCCCCAAAACATAAAATACCTAGGAATAACCTTAACCAAAGAAGTGAAAGACCTCTATGATGAGAACTTTAAAAACATGAAAAATGAAATTAAGGCAGAACTAAGGAAATGGAAAAACCTCCCCTGCTCCTGGATTGGGAGGATTAATATAATCAAAATGGCAATATTGCCAAAGGCTATCTACAAATTCAATGCAATACCCATTAATATCCCAACACCATTTTTTAATGAAATAGAGGAAGCAATCCAGAAATTCATATGTAACAATAAAAGACCTAGAATAGCAAAAACAATCCTAAGCAGAAAGAACAGTGCTGGAGGAATTACAATACCCAACTTCAAGCTGTATTATAAAGCTATAATAATAAAAACAGCTTGGTATTGGCACCGGAACAGGCCTGAAGAAAAATGGAACAGAATTAAGACTCAGAAATGAACCCACAGAACTATGCCTACTTAATCTTTGATAAAGGAGCTAAAATAATAGGATGGAAGAAAGATAGCCTCTTTAACAAAAGGTGCTGGCAAAACTGGTTCAACACATGCAACAAACTAAAACTAGATCCTTATATATCACCCTGCACCAAAATCAATTCCAAATGGATCAAAGACCTCGAAATCAAAACAGATACCCTGAAAACACTAAAGGAAGGAGTAGGAGAAACACTTGGGCTCCTTGGCACAGGACAGAACTTCCTTAACAAAGACCCAGAAAGGGTACAAATCAAAGAAAGGTTGGACAAATGGGACTGCATCAAACTGCAGATCTTCTGCAGGGCAAAGGACATAGCTCGCAATATAAACAGAAAGCCCACAGACTGGGAGAAGATCTTTACCGGCCATTCAACGGACAAAGGCCTCATATCTAAAATATATGCAGAACTAAAAAATTACCTTCCTCCAAAACAAAACCGCAAAGAACCAATAGCCCCCTCATCAAGTGGGCTAAAGACTTACAAAGAGACTTCTCTGATGAGGAAATGAGAATGGCCAAGAGACATATGAAAAAGCATTCTACATCACTGGCCGTAAAAGAAATGCAAATCAAAACATTGAGATTCCATCTCACCCCAGTAAGAATATCATATATCAAGAAAACTAACAATAACAATTGTTGAAGGGGATGTAGCCAAAAGGGAACCCTACTTCATTGTTGGTGGGAATGTAAACTGGTTCAGCCACTCTGGCAAGCTGTATGGAGATTCCTCAGAAGGCTAAATATAGAACTCCCCTATGACCCAGAAACCCCACTTTTGGGTATCTATCCAAAAGACCACAAACAAAATCACAGTAAAGCCACCAGCACAACAATGTTCATCTCAGTGCAATTTGTCATAGCTAGAATCTGGAACCAACCCAGATGCCCCTCAGTAGACAAATGGATCAGGAAAATGTGGTACATATACACAATGGAATTTCATGCCTCTGTCGGGAAGAATGACATTGCTCCATTTGTAAGGAAATGGAAGGACTTGGAACAAATTATACTAAGTGAAGTGAGCTAGACCCAAAGAAACATGGACTGTATGGTCTCCCTTATTGGGAATAATTAGTACATGTTTAGGCAAGCCACAGCAGAGGATCACAAGAGCCCAATAGCTATACCCTTATGAACACATAAGATGATGCTAAGTGAAATGAACTCCATGTTATGGAAATGATTGTTATATCACAGTTGTAACTACTTTCAATGTCCCATGTGTATCTGTAGCTTCTATTATTGATGATGTTCTTGTATCACCTTCCTGTGGTTGTAACTACACTATCTCTGTAATCTTATCTGAGTATATTGGAAACCGTGTATACTGGTATTAGAACTAGGAAATTGAAAGGGAATACCAAACTTGAGAGACGCAGGGTAAAAAAAGACAAACAACTGCAAAAGCAATACTTGCAAAACTGTTTGATATAAGTGAACTGAACACCTCATTGGGGGAAAGGGAAAGTGGGAGGAGGGATGGGGGTATGAGGGACGAGGTAACAAATAGTACAAGAAATGTATCCAATGCCTAACGTATGAAACTGTAACCTCTCTGTACATCAGTTTGATATTAAAAATTTGAAAAAAAAAAGAAGAAAAAAAGCAACAAAGGGGAAAAAAGTAAAATAACCAAAAACCTCTTGTTTTCATTTCTTGGAGTTCATTTATAGCAAAGTTCTTAAACTCATCAATGTAGCCACAGTCTCAAAGGTACATAGAATCCATTTAATGCAGTTAATTTTCTGGAAAATGCTGTGTAAGAGCTACTGGCTCACCCACAGTTCCTGAGAGGAAAACTTCTCTCCACTGCATAATGACTTCTCCTAGATGGGACCTTGAGATAAAAAACAGTGTTCCTTTCATGAACACCAAAGACCTGTTCATCAGAACTACCTATATTAAGGCCTGAATAAAGGGATCAACATGGGAAACAGTCTAAGGGACCAGGGTTCAACTTGTTATGTGGGAACCAGGTATATTTTTCCTTCCCAAATTTTGGAGGGGCTGCTGTCTAGAATGTTGCCATCATCAAAGTCATCATCTATTAGGACACTTCAACAATGATATCTTCAGGTCCTTTTGTTGTGCAATAAAGCAACCACCTAAAGTCTAGGAAACACAAGAACAGTTTCCCCCTCAACTCAGCATTAAAAAGGTCCAGGTTGGTCATGGCCATGAAATTCCTGTACTTGAAAGGACTTGTTCAGAAACTACAAATAGCTAGGGGCCTCTTTTGGTTTGTTGTAATTCCTCCATTGGAGTTGGTGTTGCAAGTCGTCAGGCTCTCCTTTGTTTCTGGCAGACCAGGAAAAGATCCCAAGCAAGAGGCTGATGGAAGTCATGCTTTGCTCAAAGCTGTTAATCTACAAGCTCATCAGTGGGTACAATATCAGCAGAATCCCATACCATAACAATACACTATCCAATAGTAATATCATCCATTGCTTAGCCTAGTTGTACACTTTTTGCCCAGTGAAGTGCATTCCCCAGTCATTTTTTTAAATCATAGCGGCACTCTGACTTGCTTGCAGCTCCAGAACGTTTTATTATAACCTGTCAGTGGTCAGCGGCGGTGTGCTCCCTCATGCTCTGACCTTCCTGTGTTCCCATTTCTCAAGAATGCTTATATGAGCACATAGTGGACTCTCCTAGGAGTACACAATACACTGCCAACATACAGGTTCACAATCTACCTGGAGTAGCCAAAGCTGTCTGCATCACGGCGTGGACCAACTAACGTAGAGCCCAAACATCTTCCCATATAGCTTGTCCCCACAAGGTACAGTGCCCTACTACCCAGGTGAATGGTTTTATGAGGCTACCTACAAGGTAAGGCCTTGGCACGTGGGCTGTCAAAGGGCCTCTCACATTATGACACCTCATCAAACAGTGTGTAACTCAGCTTATGGGCTTTTCCCTCAAGTTTGGTATCACACTACATAATATCTGGACAACTGTAGTGCAACAGTTGTCCAGTGCTCTATACTGGCTAGACCCATCAGTATATCTCACATCCACACATACAGGAGATACACGTTCTTAAACAGAGAAGCTTCAGATTTGGTATCCAAGTCTACATGGAAGGGAGGGGCAGCTTTATGTGCCATGTATAATATAGGTCCCCAAACCTGTTGCAACTCCTGTGTCACTGGTAGAGAGAAAGCTCCTATGCTGGGCCCCACTTCTACCATTCTTAGCTGTTTGTGGTTTCATTCATTGCCAATCATAGATGCTGACAGGACCCCTACCTCATGGGGGAAACATCAGGCACTGTCCAGTCAGCTACTCCCGGGGACGCACAGCATCCACTTCTGCCTGTCCTCTCTTCCAGTGGCTCTGCTCTAGCCCCACAGCAGCCAGGTGACTCAGACCCAACAGCCTGGTCTGCTAGCTCTGAGAGTTCCTTGGGGTCATGTCTTCCTTTTGTCCAGGTTCTCTACCTCTGGTTTGTGCAATTGCACAGAGTCCCTTTTGTTTTAGCTCCCAAGTCAATGCCTAGGATAGGACCACACCTGCTGCTTCTGCTGCTGCTGCTGGGCATAGTGGCACTGCTCTTCTTTTGAAGTACCAAGAGGATGCTCTGTGGAGACAGTTATGACCTCTGTAAAGGAAAAAACCCATTCCCCATTCATACCCTCTTCTTCCCCCTATAAATTTTACTTGCTCCATGATCTGTACAGCAGATCACATTCTTTCAAGAACTTTTTCATGAGCAGATCCTGAGAACATATATAGAGAACTATCCATTTTTCAGCTAAAATAAGATTAAACATCTTGTTTTATTTTTATTTTTTCTTCAATTTTGTTTTTTGCCAGTCCTGGGCCTTGGACTCAGGGCCTGAGCACCGTCCCTGGCTTCTTCTTGCTCAAGGCTAGCACTCTGCCACTGGCCATTTTCTGTATACGTGGTGCTGGGGAATCAAACCCAGGGCTTCATGTATACGAGGCAAGCACTTTTGCCACTAGGCCATATCCCCAACCCTTTACTTGTTTTAATAATTAATGCTATATCCAAAACATTTACCCCCTCATAAGAATGTTCTTGGGAAAATATTTTATTTTTCCTCATTTACTTAGAAAGGTAGACTCACTGAAATGCAGTGATAGAAAATTTATTCACTGAATTCAGACATTGGAAAAAAACTTCATACTAAAACATAGACAAAATGTGTACTTTGATAGTTGTATTCTTGTAGAACATTGTGGGGTTTTTTTTGTTTTTTGTTTTTTTTTTGGCCAGTCCTTGGGCTTGGACTCAGGGCCTGAACACTGTCCCTGGCTTCTTTTTGTTCAAGGCTAGCACTCTGCCACTTGAGCCACAGCGCCACTTCTGGCCGTTTTCTGTATATGTGGTGCTGGGGAATTGAACCCAGGGCCTCATGTATACGAGGCAAGCACTCTTGCCACTAGGCCATATCCCCAGCCCAGAACATTGTGTTTTTATAAATGGATCTCTACTACTATTTTAGCTAAGCAGTACAAAGTTAATTTGCTCTACAAATAAGTAAGAGCTTAGAAATGAAACAAGAAAACCAGATATGTCAGTCAAAATTTGAACTCTTTTATAATGTTAGGTTTCTTTCTCTTACATTTGAAATTCTATTGACTATATTTGGGTGGTGACATGTTATATTTTAAAACAATACAATAACGTGTGAGTTTAAAATTTGCTTTCTGAAATAACATATATCTTCTATATAGATGTATATATCACAATGTGATGAAAGACAATCTATTTAAAAGATATTTCTACTTGCTAAAATATACTGTGCACATAGCAAGTATTGGGCCACATAGTATGAATTGTGATCTAACTGAGACTTCTGTGACATGCTGTTTCTATGGTGATGTGATCACTATATATATACGTCCACCCTGGTACTGAATGTCACATTCGTGGCTAAATTCTATGTCA
The DNA here is from genome assembly GCF_023159225.1 of Perognathus longimembris pacificus. Taxonomy (NCBI): domain Eukaryota; kingdom Metazoa; phylum Chordata; class Mammalia; order Rodentia; family Heteromyidae; genus Perognathus; species Perognathus longimembris. The sequence continues at coordinate 93,434,340 of NC_063163.1, read as the reverse complement.
AGTTATAGCTCAAAGTGGAGAATTTTAATACTGCATCTAATTTCCTACTTTTATAATGGGAGGGGCAAACTGCTGCACGAAAGGTAGGTTCATATTACTCATTCACTGTTTTCCCTTCAATTGGCCTGGTCAATATGCCTCAACATACTTTCACCATTTTTTTTTTTTGCCAGTCGTAGGCCTTGGACTCAGGGCCTGAGCACTGTCCCTGACTTTTTTTCTTTCTCAAGGCTAGCACTCTGGCACTTGAGCCACAGTCCTACTTCAGGCCATGTTCTATATACGTGGCGCTGAGGAATCAAACCCAGGGCTTCATGTATATGAGGCAAGCACTCTTGCCACAAGGCCAAATTCCCAGCCCCACAAAATTTCAGAGTTATTACAGAAACAATAATAATTTGAGTATTCTTTTATTTAATCTGTATGTTTGAATATTAAATGAAGTAATTTGCCTTTAAACAGATTCATTACTACTCCATATTAACTCCTATTACAATTTACACTATTCAATTTTTCCAAAATAAGTATTCCAAGAGATGAAAATGAAAGGCATTTTAAAAGATGTGTTTCTCTGTCTGTGTGCATGCACGCGCATGATATACTAGGACTTAAACTCAGGAACTGAAGACTCTTCTTCAGGGTTTGTGGCAGAAGACTATGTTTCTACCACTTAAGCAACAGCTCCACTTCTGTCATTTTTGTAAGTTATTGTAGTTAAGCATCCCAAAGACTTTCCTCCTCCAAAAGACTTCAAGCCGTGACCCTGAGTACAAGCCTCCTGAGTACATAGAATTACAGGTTTAAGTTACTGGCACACCACAACAGCCTTTGTAACAGAGGCTTACAGAAAATTCATGCTCCATGAATTAGAATGTTTAATTGTGAGAAATTGGTGTGAAGCCAAAAGGCAGGGTCATTGTGAGACATTTCACTCAAGTGAACATTGCCTGTTTCTGTCTTTTCAGATACAACCAGTGAAGAACCGAGGCCCGAACCAGAACAGGTAAGGTAACCTTGCGTTGTTTGAGGTACAAATGTTACTACCATTTATCAATTTTTAAATTGACATTATATAATAATTAATTGTTGTACATTTAGTATGTAAGAGGAGAAGACAGGGAATCCCCTACCACAGCTGAACAGAGCAGAGCTCAGATAAGGGGTCTTGACACCTGAAAGAAGAGTTCTCCTTATTTCAGATTAAGCTTATAATTTTCATTCAAATGTTGTCAGAATAACCATGAAGTGTGTTAAGATTTGTTAGAAGTACATCGGGCTGCTGAGGTGTCACCCAGAAATATAGACACCAACTCAAAAGGGACTTAACAAGCCAAAGTTTCCCTCTGCTGAAGGGTGTGCCATTAGCCAAAAGTCTTCCAGACAAGCACACAGAACAAGCAGTCTGCTCCCCATTTATTCCTAACCCAGCAGCCCCTGCCCCTCTGCTCAGACTGGGTTAGGTCAACTTCACATCAGCAAAAGGATGTGGCTTCATTAACAGGATGTAACAAAAATTTCAAGAAGCATTCCACAGGATTTTTTTTAAAGTGATTTTTATTTTATTTTATTTTTTGCCAGTCTTGAGGCTTGGACTCAGGGCCTGAGCACTGTCCCTGGCTTCTTGCTCAAGGCTAGCACTCTGCCACTTGAGCCACAGCGCCACTTCTGGTCGTTTTCTGTATATGTGGTGATGGGGAATCGAACCCAGGGCCTCATGTATACAAGGCAAGCACTCTTGCCACTAGGCCATATCCCCAGCCCTCAACAGGATTTCTTAATTGAAGTGCAGCTTGAAAGGAAAGGGTGTACACACTAAAGTGTAATTGACAGAAGTCAAGCCACCTTGCCAAAGCAGAAGATTAACAGAAGATGAACAGAAGAGAAGCAAACTACTTGTGTAGAAGAGAATGTTGTCTCACATGTTTTAAGTAGATGTCTTCTACTATGGCTTCTGGCACCTCAGTGATTTGGACATGGTCTTTGGGAACCTTGTTTCCCAAAGGTTCATGGACTGGGAGCTTCCAAACACAGTATGGTAGGACTGTGGATATGTAACTTTAGCCCAGTAAGACTGGAATATCTGATGAGGACTGGAGATCAATGTGTAGAGGAAGTCAATTTCACATGCAAGTTGGTTGGTTGTAAATCATGGCAACCACAGGTACTTAATTAAGACCCTGGTCCACAGGCGGTTTCCCCCTGCCTTTTCTCTGCTCTGTTGAAATGCATTTTTTTCCTGCTCTATTGTGATGCAATTAGGGAAACCTCACAGGAGGCCTAATGGGTGGGGCTATCTGATTTGGACTTTGAACCCACAAAGTGGTGAAATATACAATCTTTGTAGGTGTCCATCCTTGGACATTTTGTAGCAACAAGTCAGGACAGACTATTTCAAGGCCTTTGACTTGACCACTCTTCCTCATTTTGGTTACTTCAAAGAGCTGTGCAAATGGGACTCACCCTGATCTAGACCTACATAGTTACTTTATTTCTCTTAATTGCAGGTAACCTCCAGGACCAGGGAAATAGGTATGTATTGGGGAATCACACTCTATCTGAAAGCATTCTAGATACACACTCTGCAATTAAATACTGCTACATTTTCTAGAGCACCACCTTGATCTGACCTTATTGGTGAGAGTGAGGATGGGGAGTCTTGTAAAAAGAAGGGATTTTCTAAGTAGCAAACCCTGCCCATTTTCACTGCTGTGGCTTATGAGTAGCAGGGTGTAATTAAGGAAGTACTTCATCTAGACAAATCTCCTAGTTGCGCATCACATTTCTGGATGAAAAACATCTATCATTATCTGCAGTGACTCTGGTTGCTCCTAAACTTCTCTGATGTCACTTGCTATGCAAAGACAGACTGGGTTATTACTTGTATAGTCACCACCTCAGAATATCGAGTTTTAGGTAGGGTTTGGTTTAGAGGTATTGCTCAAGTGGAAGACTGCTTGTCTGGCTGGCATGAATTCCGTAATTCAAACTTGAGTATCATAAAAATTGAAACCTCGATGAGTTGGTTACTAACTTGTTCACTTCTGTGTGCTTATTATGACCCTGCACAGATGAATCAACAAAGCCATGGAGACAAATTGTCATCAAGGGCTCTTGTTGCCCACCATGCAGTGAAAGTTGATGCTCTAAAGCCCAGGCAGCACTTACCACTTTGTCCCCAGGTCACTGGTCACCATGTAACAGATTTCCTCCTTCCTAGCATTCACTTAGGAATGATTCAAACCTTAAAAAGACCCCACAGAAAAGCAGGACAAAGGATGAACTAATGCAATAATGATACTCACTAGACACTATGTTGTGAAATGAAATTTACCACTTAGGGGGAGGGAAATGGTAAAAGGGAGAAAATGAGGGAGAGGGTAATTGTTTAAGAAGAAATGTACTCATTACCTTATGTAACTAACTGTCCTGTCCATCACCTTTACAGTAAGTGTTTTAATCTGAGTGATGGAAATTCCAGGAAGGCAACTGTGCACCTCTCACAGACATTTACAAGTCATGATGATGAAAAGACCAAAAAAAAAAATTCCATCTGCATTCTTCACCTCAAATCATAGACTGTGACATTGGAAGACTCTAGCTATGACCAGTTGCTGGATGTGTTTTGAGTTGGGTCACTTTTAAACACACCTCAAATCCTCACAAACACGAGTAAAACACTTCACTGTATGCAGTAACATTTTCATCATGGCTCTGTATATAATTAACAGCAGTGAGCATTTGGACTCATGCCAGCACATGGTTTTTGGGGTTTATCATTCTTATGGCAATGCTGTTGAAAGGTGGGGCTAGGGATATGGCCTAGTGGCAAGAGTGCTTGCGTGGAATACATGAAGCCCTAGGTTCGATTCCCCATTACCACATATACAGAAAACGGCCAGAAGTGGCGCTGTGGCTCAAGTGGCAGAATGCTAGCCTTGAGCAAAAAGCAGCCAGGGATAGTGCTCAGGCCCTGAGTCCAAGGCCCAGACAGGCAAAAAAAAAAAAAAAAATACTGTGAAAGGTGAGTTCAGTTGTGCTCAGAAGGACTTCTCTCATTAATGCACTGCTGTTATGTGGGCTCTTAGTGCAAACACCAGGGAGTCAGTACACGCAATGGATTTGTACAGGTAGCATTGAAAACCCTTGAGTCCACATTATTGTGGAGTTTTCACGATTTATTCAAAAAGGATCTTGGCATTCTGTCCACTGCCTCTGCAGGACCAGTGGATAAAGAGGAATCTATGGAATAACACTTGGAAAGAACGTTGATGGGAAGGGAGGATAAGGGAATGCACCCAGTGCTGGTGTGGCGAATCCTCTACCCATTAACAAGGCTTAGTCTACATGGAATACATTTGATTAAGCCACCAAACACCTTACCTGTCACGTTACCTTTACAACACATTACCTGTCCATTCACACTGAGGCTTTTTAAGGGCTGGTAGAAGGAAGGAATGTATTGATTTTACAACCTTCACTTGACAGTTGGCTCAAAAGGACCTGGCATCTGGTTCATCTTTGGAGACAATAAGGCACTGGCTTTGGGGTGGTCACTTGACCCTCAGAGGCACTCACAAGTCAAGTCAATTGTTAGTGTGAGGATAACTGGTGGAGGAAGTACACACATGTGAACTCCAGCTCCTCGAAGGACTTCAGTTGAAGGAAACAGTCTTAATTGGGATGAGGGACTGAAAGATAGAGGAAAAGTGTGGTTTAAAATTAGGAACCTGCCCTTTTCTGATGCATTCCCTCCAGAAAATTAACTTCTTCCCTTAAACTCTGGCTTGAGAAGATCTGAGCAAGGAGACTGTGGGGAGTCCACTTGTGAGATCTTGCCTGGTTGTCCCTGTGATGTTGGGTGGAAGACATCAGGCAACAGTATCCAACTCACAGTCACTCTGTGTCTTCTGACTTTCTATATACTATGTCACCTACGAAGAATTCCGACCCACATGTGCCACGTGGTAGTGTTCAGAGCACACTGAACTCTGAATACCTGAATCCCATTCAGATCAAAATGACTGCTTGGAAACCAACAAATATCAAGAGCAAAAGTTTCTCAGTGTAATTGTTGGCTTTCTGCCCTTAGGCTAATTTAACTCTTCTTCAAATGTCTTTCCCAGCTACTAGAATGAGAAATTGTCTACCAAAAAACAAGAAGAGAGTCATCCCACATACCAAAGCTCCAGTTATTATCACTAGTGATGGACAACATCAACCACAGCCTCCAAGTGAAGGTACTGTTGAAATTCAGTCGTTAGCTTGATGCAAAAATAATAATCATGTGATCCCCTGTTCTGAATATGGAAGGGAAAATAATGAAGAGTTTTCAATATGTGAATTGTTCCTATCGGTGATACTACATGCACAGATTTAAAGATAATCATTTGTGATATAGGTTCTTGCAACTGTTCTACAGAATTATTACTGTTGAATTAATAGGCTTCTCTAGAAGTGATTTGATCTGACCTAAAATTGAATAAAAATGCACCCAATTCACATATCTGTCCCATTTGATATTATATAGTTTCATCTTTTCCATAACATTTTTTAGATGGAATCACAGATTCTCCAAATTCTTAACAGCTGATTGTTTCACAAGTCAATATACATTTAAGATTCCATAGGGTCTTTTTTTGTCATGTAGTGTTCATACCTTTAAATACAGTCCAGATGATTAAATTAAAATTGCCCATTCATTTCCCTTGTTATGGATTTCTGGTTTGGTATCTAGATACATGTACCTGAGCAAGTTGTATGGACTCAATTTTCATCTCAATGAAATAATTGGATAGCAGCCCACAATTCAATTAACATTTGCTCTGATTTGTGTTTGGTGTATAATCTTCTTTTTGGTCTCTAGGCAAGGTGGGTGCCTTTAAAAAACAAACTACATATTAGTTGAGTTAACAGTAGATGAGTGTAATTGTGACAGTCTCTACATGAGTCAACTATAGAAGATGAAGTGAGCCAAGAAATTGTTCCATGAAGGATATCTCAACAACCAGCACAAAATTGTTCTTAATATGCTTTAAGGGGCTCTATATCACTGGTGTCAATAGAGCTACCCCCATTACTTTTTTTTTCTTTTTTGGCCATTCCTGGGTCTTGGACTCAGGCCCTGAGCACTGTCCCTGGCTGCTGTTTGCTCAAGGCTAGAAAACTACCACTTGAGCCTCAGCTCCACTTCTGGCATTTTCATAGTTTATTGAATTTAAGAGTTGCAAAGGCTTTCCTCCCCCAAAGGACTTCAAGCTGTGACCCTGAAAACCCAGCCTCCTGAGTACATAGAATTACAGGTGTAAGTTACTGGCACACCACAAAAGCCTTTTGTAACAGAGGCTTACAGAAAATTCATGCTCCATGAATTAGAATGTTTAATTGTGAGAAATTGGTGTGAAGCCAAAAGGCAGTTCATTGTGAGATATTTCACTCAAGTGAACATTGTCTGTTTGTGTCTTTTCAGAAACAACCAATGAAGACCCCAGGCCCGAACCAGAACAGGTAAGGTAACCTTGCTTTGTTGAGGTACAAATGTTACTACCATTTTTCAATTTTTTAATTGACATTATATAATAATTAATTGTTGTACATTTAGTATGTAAGAGGAGAAGACAGGGAATCCCCTACCACAGCTGAACAGATCAGAGATGAGGTAAGGGGCCTTGACATCTGAAAGAAGGGTTCTCCTTATTTCAGATTGAGTTTATAATTTCCATTCAAATGTTGTCAGAATAACCATGAAGTGTGTTAAGATTTGTTAGAAGTACATCGGGCTGCTGAGGTGTCACCCAGAAATACAGACACCAACTCAAAGGGACTTAACAAGCCAAAGTTTCCCTCTGCTGAGGGGTGTGCCATTAGCCAAAAGTCTTCCAGACAAGCACACAGAACAAGCAGTCTGCTCCCCATTTATTCCTAACCCAGCAGCCCCCGCCCCTCTGCTCAGATTGGCTTAGGTCAACTTCACATCATCAAAAGGATGTGGCTTCATTAACAGGATGTAACAAAAATTACAAGAAGCATTCCACAGGATTTCTTAATTGAAGTGCAGCTTGAAAGGAAAGGGTGTACACACTAAAGTGTAATTGACAGAAGTCAAGCCACCTTGCCAAAGCAGAAGATTAACAGAAGATGAACAGAAGAGAAGCAAACTACTTGTGTAGAAGAGAATGTTGTCTCACATGTTTTAAGTAGATGTCTTCTACTATGGCTTCTGGCACCTCAGTGATTTGGACATGGTCTTTGGGAACCTTGTTTCCCAAAGGTTCATGGACTGGGAGCTTCCAAACACAGTATGGTAGGACTGTGGATATGTAACTTTAGTCCATTAAGACTGGAATATCTGATGAGGACTGGAGATCAATGTGTAGAGGAAGTCAGTTTCACATGTAAGATGGTTGGTTGTAAATCATGGCACCCACACATACTTAATTAAGACCCTGCCCCACATGGCTGTTACTCCCTGCCTTTTCTCTGCTCTATTGTGATGCAATTAGGGAAACCTCACAGGAGGCCTAATGGGTGGGGCTATCTGATTTGGACTTTGAATCCACAAAGTGGTGAAATATACAATCTTTGTAGGTGTCCATCCTTGGATATTTTGTAGCAACAAGTCAGGACAGACTATTTCAAGGCCTTTGACTTGACCACTCTTCCTCATTTTGGTTACTTCAAAGAGCTGTGCAAATGGAACTCACCCTGATCTAGACCTACATAGTTACTTTATTTCTCTTAATTGCAGGTAACCTCCAGGACCAGGGAAATTGGTATGTATTGGGGAATCACACTCTATCTGAAAGCATTCTAGATACACACTCTGCAATTAAATACTGCTACATTTTCTAGAGCACCACCTTGATCTGAACTTACTGGTGAGAGTGAGGATGGGGAGTCTTGTAAAAAGAAGGGATTTTCTAAGTAGCAAACCCTGCCTATTTTCACTGCTGTGGCTTATGAGTAGCAGGGTGTAATTAAGGAAGTACTTCATCTAGACAAATCTCCTAGTTGCGCATCATATATCTGGATGAAAAACATCTATCATTATCTGCAGTGACTCTGGTTACTCCTAAACTTCTCTGATGTCACATGCTATGCAAGGACAGACTGGGTTATTACTTATATAGTCACCACCTCAGAATACCGAGTTTTAGATAGGGTTTAGTTTAGAGGTATTGCTCAAGTGGAAGACTGCTTGTCTGGCTGGCATGAAATCCATAATTCAAGCTTGAGTATCACAAAAACTGAAACCTCGATGAGTTGGTTGCTAACTTGTTCACTTGTTTGTGCTTATTATGACCCTGAACAGATGAATCAACAAAGCTGTGGAGAAAAATTGTCATCAAGGGCTCTTGTTGCCCACCATGCAGTGAAAGTTGATGCTCTAAATCCCAAGCAGCATTTACCACTTTGTCCCCAGGTCACTGGTCACCATGTAACAGATTTCCTCCTAGCATTCACTTGGGTATGATTCAAACCTTAAAAAGACCCCACAGAAAAGCAGGACAAAGGATGAACTAATGCAGTAATGACACTCACTTGACACTATGTTGTCAACTGAACTTTACAACTTGGGGGGAGGGAAATGGTAAGAGGGAGAAAATGAGGGAGAGGGTAATTGTCTAAGAAGAAATGTACTCATTACCTTATGTAACTAACTGTCCTGTCCATCACCTTTACATTAAGTGTTTTAATCTGACTGATAGAAATTCCAGGAAGGCAACTGTGCACCTCTCACAGACATTTACAAGTCATGATGATGAAAAGACCAAAAAAAAAAATCCATCTGCATTCTTCACCTCAAATTATAGACTGTGACATTGGAAGACTCTTGCTATGACTTGTTGCTGGATGAGTTTTTGAGTTGGGTCATTTTTAAACACACCTCAAATCTTCACAAACACTAGTAAAACACTTCACTGTATGGAGTAACATTTTCATCATGGCTCTGTATATAATTTAGCAATAGTGAGCATTCATACTCATGCCAGCACATGGTTATGGGGGTTTTCAGTTCTTATGGCAATACTGGTGAAAGGTGAGTTCAGTTGTGCTCAGAAGGACTTCTCTCATTAATGGACTACTGTTATGTGGGCTCTTAGTGCAAGCACCAGGGAGTCAGTACACTCATCGGATTTGTACAAGTAGCATTGAAAACCCTTGAGTCCACATTATTGTGGAGTTTTCACGATTTATTCAAAAAGGTTCTTGGCATTCTGTCCACTGCCTCTGCAGGACCAGTGGATAAAGAGGAATCTATGGAATAACACTTGGAAAGAACGTTGATGGGAAAGGGATGATAAGGGAATGCACCCAGTGCTGGTGTGGAGAATCCTCTACCCATTAACAAGGCTTAGTCTAGATGGAATACATTTGATTAAGCCACCAAACACTTTACTGTCACATTACCTTTGCAACACATTACCTGTCCATTCACACTGAGGCCTTTTGAGGGCTGGTGGAAAGGAGGAATGTATTGATTTTACAACCTTCACTTGACAGTTGGTTCACAAGGACCTGGCATCTGGTTCATCTTTGGAGACAATAAGGCACTGGCTTTGGGGTGGTCACTTGACCCTCAGAGGCACTCACAAGTCAAGTCAATTGTTAGTGTGAGGATAACTGGTGGAGGAAGTACACACATTTGAACTCCAGCTCATTGAAGGACTTCAGTTGAAGGAAACAGTTATAATTGGGATGGAGGACTGAAAGATAGAGGAAAAGTGTGGTTTAAGATTAGGAACCTGCCCTTTTCTGATGCATTCCCTCCAGAAAATTAACTTCTTCCCTTAAACTCTGGCATGTGAAGGTCTGAGCAGGAGACTGTGGGGAGTCCACTTGTGAGATCTTGCCTGGTTGTCCCTGTGATGTTGGGTGCAAGACATCAGGCTCACATCACTCTGTTTCTACTCACTTTCTATATACTGTGTCACCTACGAAGAATTCCGACCCACATGTGCCACGTGGTAGTGTTCAGAGCGCACTGACCTCTGCATACTCAAAGCCCCATTCAGATCAAAATGACTGCCTGGAAACCAACAAATATCAAGAGCAAAAGTTTGTCAGTGTAATTGTTGGCTTTCTGCCCTTAGGCTAATTTAACTCTTCTTCAAATGTCTTTCCCAGCTACTAGAATGAGAAATTGTGTACCAAAAATTCAGTCGTTAGCTTGATGCAAAAATAATAATCATGTGATCCCCTGTTCTGAATATGGAAGAGAAAATAATGAAGAGTTTCAATATGTGAATTGTTCCTATCGGTGATACTACATGCACAGATTTAAAGATAAACATTTGTAATATAAGTTCTTGCAACTGTTCTATAGAATTATTACTGTTGAATTAATAGACTTCTCTAGAAGTGATTTGAACTGATATAAAATTGAATAAAAATGCACCCAATTCACATATCTGTCCCATTTGATATTATATAGTTTCATCTTTGCCATAACATCTTTTAGATGGAATCACAGATTCTCCAAATGCTTAACAGCTGAATGTTTCACAAGTCAATATACATTTAAGATTCTGTAGTGTCCTTTTGTGTCATGTAGTGTCATGCCTTTAAATACAGTCCAGATGGTTATATGAAAATTGCCCATTCATTTCCCTTGTGATGGATTTCTTGTTTGGTATCTAGATACATTCATCTGAGCAAAGAAATAATTATATAGCAGCCCACAATTAACATTTGCTCTGATTTGTATTTGGTGTATTCTTTCATTTTTGTCTCTAGGCAAGGTGGGTGCCTTTAGAAAACAAACTACATATTAGTTGAGTTAACAGTAGATGAATGTAATTGTGACAGTCTCTACACGAGTCAACTATAGAAGATGAAGTGAGCTACGAAATTGTTCCATGAAGGATAGCTCAACAACCAGCACAAAATTGTTCTTAATATGCTTTAAGGGGCTCTGTATCACTGGTGTCAATAGAGCTACCCCCATTACTTTTTTTTTTTTTTGGCCATTCCTGGTTCTTTGACTCAGGCCCTGAGCACTCTCCCTGGCTGCTTTTTCCTCAAGGCTAGGACACTACCACTTGAGCCTCAGCTCCACTTCTGGCATTTTCATAGTTTATTGGATTTAAGAGTCGCAAAGACTTTCCTCCCCCAACGGACTTCAAGCCGTGACCCTGAACACCCAGCCCTCTGTGTACGTAGATTTACGGGTGTAAGTTACTGGCACACCACAAAAGCCTTTTGTAACAGAGGCTTACAGAAAATTCATGCTCCATGAATTAAAATGTTTAATTGTGAGAAATTGATGTGAAGCCAAAAGGCAGGGTCATTGTGAGACATTTCACTCAAATGAACATTGCCTACCTGTGTGTTTTCAGATATGACCGATGAAAGAGCCGGACCCGAACCAGGACAGGTAAAGTAACCTTGCTTAGTTTGAGGTACAAATGATACTAACATTTTTCAATTTTTAAATTGACATTATATAATAATTGAGTGTTGTACATTTAGTATGTAAGAGGAGAAGAGAGGTTACCCCCTTCCACAACTGAACAGAGCAGAGATCAGATAAGGGGCCTTGACATCTGAAAGAAGAGTTCTCCTTATTTCAGATTGAGCTCATAATTTTCATTCAAATGTTGTCAGAATAACCATGAAGTGTGTTAGAACTGTTAGAAGTACCTTGGGCTGCTGACATGTCACCCAGAAATATAGACACCAACTCAAAAGGGACTTGACAAGCCAAAATTTCCCTTTGCTGAAGGGTGTGCCATTAGCCAAAAGACTTCCAGACAAGCACACAGAACAAGCAGTCTGCTCCCGGTTTATCCCTAACCCAGCAGGCCCTGCCCCTCTGCTCAGATTGGCTTAGGTCAACTTCACATCTGCAAAAGGATGTGGCTTCATTAACAGGATGTAACAAAAATTTCAAGAAGCATTCCACAGGATTTCTTGAAGTGCAGCTTGAAAGGAAAGGGTGTACACACTAAAGTATAATAAACAGAAGTCAAGCCACCTGCCAAAGCAGAAGATGAACAGAAGAGAAGCAAACTCCTTGTGTGGAAAAGAATGTTGTCTCACATGTTTTAAGTAGATGTCTTCTACTATGGCTTCTGGTGCCTCAGTGATTTGGACATGGTCTTTGGGAACCTTGTTTCCCAAAGGTTCATGGACTGGGAGCTTCCAAACACAGTATGGTAGGACTGTGGATATGTAACTTTAGTCCATTAAGACTGGAATATCTGATGAGGACTGGAGATCAATGTGTAGAGGAAGTCAGTTTCACATGCAGAGTGGTTCGTTTTAAATCATGGCAACCACAGGTACTTAATTAAGACCCTTGTCCACATGGCTGTTTCCCCATGCCTTTTCTCTGCTCTGTTGAGATGCATTTTTTTCCTGCTCTATTGTGATGCAATTAGGGAAACCTCACAGGAGGCCTAATGGGTGGGGCTATCTGATTTGGACTTTGAATTCACAAAGTGGTGTAATATACAATCTTTGTAGGTGTCCGTCCTTGGACATATTGTAGCAACAAGTCAGGACAGACTATTTCAAGGCCTTTGACTTGACCACTCTTCCTCATTTTGGTTACTTCAAAGAGCTGTGCAAATGGGACTCACCCTGATCTAGACCTACATAGTTACTTTATTTCTCTTAATTGCAGGTAACCTCCAGGACCAGGGAAATTGGTATGTATTGGGGAATCACTCTATCTGAAAGCATTCTAGATACACACTCTGCAATTAAATACTGCTACATTTTCTAGAGCACGACCTTGATCTGACCTTATTGGTGAGAGTGAGGATGGGGAGTCTTGTAAAAAGAAGGGGTTTTCTAAGTAGCAAACCCTGCCCATTTTCACTGCTGTGGCTTATGAGTAGAAGGGTCTACTTAAGGAAGTACTTCATCTAGACAAATGTCCTAGTTGCTCATCATATATCTGGATGAAAAACATCTATCATTATCTGCAGTGACTCTGGTTGCTCCTAAACTTCTCTGATGTCACATGCTATGCAAGGACAGACTGGGTTATTACTTATATAGTCACCACCTGAGAATACCGAGTTTTAGGTAGGGTTTGATTAAGAGGTATTGCTGAAGTGGAAGACTGCTTGTCTGGCTGGCATGAAATCTGTATTCAAACTTGAGTATCACAAAAATTGAAACCTCGATGAGTTGGTTGCTAACTTGTTCACTTGTTTGTGCTTATTGTGACCCTGAACAGATGAATCAACAAAGCCATGGAGACAAATTGTCATCAAGGGCTCTTGTTGCCCACCATGCAGTGAAAGTTGATGCTCTAAAGCCCAGGCAGCACTTACCACTTTGTCCCCAGGTCACTGGTCACCATGTAACAGATTTCCTCCTTCCTAGCATTCACTTGGGTATGATTCAAACCTTAAAAAGACCCCACAGAAAAGCAGGACAAAGGATGAACTAATGCAATAATGATACTCACTTGACACTATGTTGTCAAATGATCTTTACCACTTGGGGGGAGGGAAATGGTAAGAGGTAGAAAATGAGGGAGAGGGTAATTGTTTAAGAAGAAATGTACTCATTACCTTATGTAACTAACTGTCCTGTCCATCACCTATACAGTAAGTATTTTAATCTGAGTGATGGAAATTCCAGGAAGGCAACTATGCACCTCTCACAGACATTTACAAGTCATGATGATGAAAAGACCAAAAAAAAATTCATTCTGCATTCTTCACCTCAAATAATAGACTGTGACATTGGAAGACTCTAGCTATGACTAGTTGCTGGATGTGTTTTTGAGTTGGGTCACTTTTAAACACACCTCAAATCCTCACAAACACTAGTAAAACACTTCACTGTATGGAGTAACATTTTCATCATGGCTCTGTATATAATTAACAACAGTGAGCACAGCACATGGTTTTTGGGGTTTATCATTCTTATGGCAATGCTGTTGAAAGGTGGGGCTAGGGATATGGCCTAGTGGCAAGAGTGCTTGCCTGGAATACTTGAAGCCCTAGGTTCGATTCCCCAGTACCACATATACAGAAAACGTCCAGAAGTGGCGTTGTGGCTCAAGTGGCAGAATGCTAGCCTTGAGCAAAAAGAAGCCAGGGATAGTGCTCAGGCCCTGAGTCCAAGGCCCACACAGGCAAGAAAAAAAAAAAAATACTGTGAAAGGTGAGTTCAGTTGTGCTCAGAAGGACTTCTCTCATTAATGGACTACTGTTATGTGGGCTCTTAGTGCAAGCACCAGGGAGTCAGTACACGCAATGGATTTGTACAGGTAGCATTGAAAACCCTTGAGTCCACATTATTGTGGAGTTTTCACGATTTATTCAAAAAGGTTCTTGGCATTCTGTCCACTGCCTCTGCAGGACCAGTGGATAAAGAGGAATCTATAGAATAACACTTGGAAAGAACGTTGATGGGAAGGGAGGATAAGGGAATGCACCCAGTGATGGTGTGGCGAATCCTCTACCCATTAACAAGGCTTAGTCTAGATGGAATACATTTGATTAAGCCACCAAACACCTTACCTGTCACGTTACCTTTACAACACATTACCTGTCCATTCACACTGAGGCCCTTTGAGGGCTGGAGGAAAGAAGGAATGTATTGATTTTACAACCTTCACTTGACAGTTGGCTCAAAAGGACCTGGCATCTGGGTCATCTTTGGAGACGATAAGGCACTGGCTTTGGGGTGGTCACTTGACCCTCAGAGGCACTCACAAGTCAAGTCAATTGTTAGTGTGAGGATAACTGGTGGAGGAAGTACACACATTTGAACTCCAGCTCATTGAAGGACTTCAGTTGAAGGAAACAGTCATAATTGGGATGAGGGACTGAAAGATAGAGGAAAAGTGTGGTTTAAGATTAGGAACCTGGGCTGGGGATATAGCCTAGTGGCAAGAGTGCCTTCCTCGGATACAGGAGGCCCTAGGTTCGATTCCCCAACACCACATATACAGAAAACGGCCAGAAGCGGCGCTGTGGCTCAAGTGTCAGAGTGCTAGTCTTGAGCGGGAAGAAGCCAGGGACAGTGCTCAGGCCCTGAGTGCAAGGCCCAGGACTGGCCAAAAAAAAAAAAAAAAAAAAAAAAGATTAGGAACCTGCCCTTTTCTGATGCATTCCCTCCAGAAAATTAACTTCTTCCCTTAAACTCTGGCATGTGAAGTTCTGAGCAAGGTGACTGTGGGGAGTCCACTTGTGAGATCTTGCCTGGTTGTCCCTGTGATGTTGGGTGCAAGACAGCAGGCAACTGTATCCATACTCACAGTCACTCTGTGTCTTCTGACTTTCTATATACTGTGTCACCTACGAAGAATTCCGACCCACATGTGCCACGTGGTAGTGTTCAGAGCACACTGAACTCTGAATACCTGAATCCCATTCAGATCAAAATGACTGCTTGGAAACCAACAAATATCAAGAGCAAAAGTTTGTCAGTGTAATTGTTGGCTTTCTGCCCTTAGGCTAATTTAACTCTTCTTCAAATGTCTTTCCCAGCTACTAGATTGAGAAATTGTCTACCAAAAAAAAAGAAGAGAGTCATCCCTCATACCAAAGCTCCAGGTTTGATCACTAGTGATGGACAACAACAACCATATCCTCCAAGTGAAGGTACTTTTAAAATTCAGTCGTTAGCTTGATGCAAAAATAATAATCATGTGATCCCCTGTTCTGAATATGGAAGAGAAAATAATGAAGAGTTTTCAATATGTGAATTGTTCCTATCGGTGATACTACATGCACAGATTTAAAGATAAACATTTGCAATATAGGTTCTTGCAACTGTTCTACAGAATTATTACTGTTGAATTAATAGGCTTCTCTAGAAGTGATTTGATCTGACCTAAAATTGAATAAAAATGCACCCAATTTACATATCTGTCCCATTTGATATTATATAGTTTCATCTTTTCCATAACATTTTTTAGATGGAATCACAGATTCTCCAAATGCTTAACAGCTGAATGTTTCACAAGTCAATATACATTTAAGATTCCGTAGTGTCCTTTTGTGTCATGTAGTGTCATGCCTTTAAATACAGTCCAGATGGTTATATGAAAATTGCCCATTCATTTCCCTTGTGATGGATTTCTGGTTTGGTAACTAAATAAATGCACCTGAGCAAGTTGTATGGACTCAATTTTCATCTCAATGAAATAATTGGATAGCAGCCCACAATTCAATTAACATTTGCTCTGATTTGTGTTTGGTGTATAATCTTCTTTTTGGTCTCTAGGCAAGGTGGGTGCCTTTAAAAAACAAACTACATATTAGTTGAGTTAACAGTAGATGAGTGTAATTGTGACAGTCTCTACACGAGTCAACTATAGAAGATGAAGTGAGCCAAGAAATTGTTCCATGAAGGATATCTCAACAACCAGCACAAAATTGTTCTTAATATGCTTTAAGGGAGGGCTGGGGATATGGCAAAGTGGCAAGAGAACTTGCCTCGTATACATGAGGCCCTGGGTTCAATTCCCCAGCACCACATATACAGAAAATGGCCAGAGGTGGCGCTGTGGCTCAAGTGGCAGAGTGCTAGCCTTGAGCAAAAAGAAGCCAGGGACGGTGCTCAGGCCCTGAGTCCAAGCCTCAGGATTGGCCAAAAAAAAAAAAAAAAAAAAAAATAAATATATATATATATATATATATATATATATATGCTTTAAGGGGCTCTATATCACTGGTGTCAATAGAGCTACTGCCATTATTTTTATTTTTTTATTTTTTGTCCATTCCTGGTTCTTGGACTCAGACCCTGAGCACTGTCCCTGGCTGCTGTTTTCTCAAGGCAAGCAAACTACCACTTGAGCCTCAGCTCCACTTCTGGCATTTTCATAGTTTATTGGATTTAAGAGTTATAAAGGCTTTCCTCCCCCAACGAACTTCAAGCTGTGACCCTGAAAACCCAGCCTCCTGAGTACATAGAATTACAGGTGTAAGTTACTGGCACACCACAAAAGCCTTTTGTAACAGAGGCTTACAGAAAATTCATGCTCCATGAATTAGAATGTTTAATTGTGAGAAATTGGTGTGAAGCCAAAAGGCAGGGTCATTGCAAGACATTTCACTAAAGTGAACATTGCCTGTTTCTGTCTTTTCAGCTACGACCAGTGAAGAACCGAGGTCCGAACCAGAAGAGGTAAGGTAACCTTGCTTTGTTTGAGGTACAAATGTTACTACCATTTTTCAATTTTTTAATTTACATTATATAATAGTTAATTGTTGTACATTTAGTATGTAAGAAGAGAAGACAGGGAATCCCCTACCACAGAGCAGATATCAGATAAGGGGCCTTGACATCTGAAAGAAGGGTTCTCCTTACTTCAGATTGAGCTTATATTTTCCATTCAAATGTTGTCAGAATAACCATGAAGTATGTTAAGATTTGTTAGAAGTACATCGGGCTGCTGAGGTGTCACCCAGAAATACAGACACCAACTCAAAAGGGACTTGACAAGCCAAAGTTTCCCTCTGCTGAGGGGTGTGCCATTAGCCAAAAGTCTTCCAGACAAGCACACAGAACAAGCAGTCTGCTCCCCATTTATTCCTAACCCAGCAGCCCCCGCCCCTCTGCTCAGATTGGCTTAGGTCAACTTCACATCATCAAAAGGATGTGGCTTCATTAACAGGATGTAACAAAAATTTCAAGAAGCATTCCACCGGATTTCTTAATTGAAGTGCAGCTTGAAAGGAAAGGGTGTACATACTAAAGTGTAATTGACAGAAGTCAAGCCACCTTGCCAAAGCAGAAGATTAACAGAAGATGAACAGAAGAGAAGCAAACTACTTGTGTAGAAGAGAATGTTGTCTCACATGTTTTAAGTAGATGTCTTCGACTATGGCTTCTGGCGACTCAGTGATTTGGACATGGTCTTTGGGAACCTTGTTTCCCAAAGGTTCATGGACTGGGAGCTTCCAAACACAGTATGGTAGGACTGTGGATATGTAACTTTAGTCCATTAAGACTGGAATATCTGATGAGGACTGGAGATCAATGTGTAGAGGAAGTCAGTTTCACATGCAAGATGGTGGGTTGTAAATCATGGCAACCACACATACTTAATTAAGACCCTGCTCCACATGGCTGTTTCCCCCTGCCTTTTCTCCGCTCTATGGAGATGCAATTAGGGAAACCTCACAGGAGGCCTAATGGGTGGGGCTATCTGATTTGGACTTTGAACCCACAAAGTGGTGAAATATACAATCTTTGTAGGTGTCCATCCTTGGACATTTTGTAGCAACAAGTCAGGACAGACTATTTCAAGGCCTTTGACTTGACCACTCTTCCTCATTTTGGTTACTTCAAAGAGCTGTGCAAATGGAACTCACCCTGATCTAGACCTACATAGTTACTTTATTTCTCTTAATTGCAGGTAACCTCCAGGACCAGGGAAATAGGTATGTATTGGGGAATCACTCTATCTGAAAGCATTCTAGATACACACTCTGCAATTAAATACTGCTACATTTTCTTGAGCACCACCTTGGTCTGACCTTACTGGTGAGAGTGAGGAAGGGGAGTCTCGTAAAAAGAAGGGATTTTCTCAGTAGCAAACCCTGCCTATTTTCACTGCTGTGGCTTATGAGTAGAAGGGTCTACTTAAGGAAGTACTTCATCTAGACAAATCTCCTAGTTGCGCATCACATTTCTGGATGAAAAACATCTATCATTATCTTCAGTGACTCTGGTTGCTCCTAAACTACTCTGATGTCACTTGCTATGCAAGGACAGACTGGGTTATTACTTATATAGTCACCACCTGAGAATACCGAGTTTTAGATAGGGTTTAGTTTAGAGGTAATGCTCAAGTGGAAGACTGCTTGTCTGACTGGCATGAAATCTGTAATTCAAACTTGAGTATCACAAAAACTGAAACCTCCATGAGCTGGTTGCTAACTTGTTCACTTGTTTGTGCTTATTATGACCCTGAACAGATGAATCAACAAAGCCGTGGAGACAAGTTGTCATCAAGGGCTCTTGTTGCCCACTATGCAGTGAAAGTTGATGCTCTAAAGCCCAAGCAGCACTTACCACTTTGTCCCCAGGTCACTGGTCACCATGTAACAGATTTCCTCCATCCTAGCATTCACTTGGGTATGATTCAAACCTTAAAAAGACTCCACAGAAAAGCAGGACAAAGGATGAACTTTACCACTTAGGGGGAGGGAAATGGTAAGAGGGGGAAAATGAGGGAGAGGGTAATTGTTTAAGAAGAAATGTACTCATTACATTATGTAACTAACTGTCCTGTCCATCACCTTTACATTAAGTGTTTTAATCTGACTGATAGAAATTCCAGGAAGGCAACTGTGCACCTCTCACAGACATTTACAAGTCATGATGATGAAAAGACCAAAAAAAAAAAATACATCTGCATTCTTCACCTCAAATCATAGACTGTGACATTGGAAGACTCTAGTTATGACCAGTTGCTGGATGTGTTTTTGAGTTGGGTCACTTTTAAACACACCTCAAATCCTCACAAACACTAGTAAAACACTTCACTGTATGGAGTAACATTTTCATCATGGCTCTGTATATAATTTAGCAATAGTGAGCATTCATACTCATGCCAGCACATGGTTATGGGGGTTTTTAATTCTTATGGCAATACTGGTGAAAGGTGAGTTCAGTTGTGCTCAGAAGGACTTCTCTCATTAATGGACTACTGTTATGTGGGCTCTTAGTGCAAGCACCAGGGAGTCAGTACACTCATCGGATTTGTACAGGTAGCATTGAAAACCCTTGAGTCCACATTATTGTGGAGTTTTCACGATTTATTCAAAAAGGTTCTTGGCATTCTGTCCACTGCCTCTGCAGGACCAGTGGATAAAGAGGAATCTATGGAATAACACTTGGAAAGAACGTTGATGGGAAGGGAGGATAAGGGAATGCACCCAGTGCTGGTGTGGCGAATCCTCTACCCATTAACAAGGCTTAGTCTAGATGGAATACATTTGATTAAGCCACCAAACACTTTACTGTCACATTACCTTTGCAACACATTACCTTTCCATTCACACTGAGGCCTTTTGAGGGCTGGTGGAAAGAAGGAATGTATTGATTTTACAACCTTCACTTGACAGTTGGTTCACAAGGACCTGGCATCTGGTTCATCTTTGGAGACAATAAGGCACTGGCTTTGGGGTGGTCACTTGACCCTCAGAGGCACTCACAAGTCAAGTCAATTGTTAGTGTGAGGATAACTGGTGGAGGAAGTACACACATTTGAACTCCAGCTCATTGAGGACTTCAGTTGAAGGAAACAGTCATAATTGGGATGAGGGACTGAAAGATAGAGGAAAAGTGTGGTTTAAGATTAGGAACCCGGGCTGGGGATATAGCCTAGTGGCAAGAGTGCCTGCCTCGGATACACGAGGCCCTAGGTTCGATTCCCCAGCACCACATATACAGAAAACGGCCAGAAGCGGCGCTGTGGCTCAAGTGTCAGAGTGCTAGCCTTGAGCGGGAAGAAGCCAGGGACAGTGCTCAGGCCCTGAGTGCAAGGCCCAGGACTGGCCAAAAAAAAAAAAAATTAGGAACCTGCCCTTTTCTGATGCATTCCCTCCAGAAAATTAACTTCTTCCCTTAAACTCTGGCATGTGAAGTTCTGAGCAAGGTGACTGTGGGGAGTCCACTTGTGAGATCTTGCCTGGTTGTCCCTGTGATGTTGGGTGCAAGACAGCAGGCAACTGTATCCATACTCACAGTCACTCTGTGTCTTCTGACTTTCTATATACTGTGTCACCTACGAAGAATTCCGACTCACATGTGCCATGTGGTAGTGTTCAGAGCACACTGAACTTGAATACCTGAAGCCCCATTCAGATCAAAATGACTGCTTGGAAACCAACAAATATCAAGAGCAAAAGTTTGTCAGTGTAATTGTTGGCTTTCTGCCCTTAGGCTAATTTAATTCTTCTTCAAATGTCTTTCCCAGCTACTAGAATGAGAAATTTTTTCGCAAAAAACAAGAAAAGAGTCATCCCCCATAGTAATGCTCCAGGTGTTATCACTAGTGATGGACAACATCAACCACAGCCTCCAAGTGAAGGTACTGTTGAAATTCAGTCGTTAGCTTGATGGGAAACAATAATCATGTGATCCCCTGTTCTGAATATGGAAGAGAAAATAATGAAGAGTTTTCAATATGTGAATTGTTCCTATCTGTGATACTACATGTACAGATTTAAAGATAAGGAATTTAAAGATAAACATTTGTAATATAGGTTCTTGTAACTGTTCTACGGAATTATTACTATTGAATTAATAGACTTCTCTAGAAGTGATTTGAACTGATACAAAATGAATAAAAATGCACCCAATTTACATATCTGTCCCATTTGATATTATATAGTTTCATCTTTGCCATAACATCTTTTAGATGGAATCACAGATTCTCCAAATGCTTAACAGCTGAATGTTTCACAAGTCAATATACATTTAAGATTCCGTAGTGTCCTTTTGTGTCATGTAGTGTCATGCCTTTAAATACAGTCCAGATGGTTATATGAAAATTGCCCATTCATTTCCCTTGTGATGGATTTCTTGTTTGGTATATAGATACATTCATCTGAGCAATGAAATAATTATATAGCAGCCCACAATTAACATTTGCTCTGATTTGTATTTGATGTATTCTTTCATTTTTGTCTCTAGGCAAGGTGGGTGCCTTTAGAAAACAAACTACATATTAGTTGAGTTAACAGTAGGTGAATGCAATTGTGACAGTCTCTACACGAGTCAACTATAGAAGATGAAGTGAGCTAAGAAATTGTTCCATGAAGGATATCTCAAGAACCAGCACAAAATTGTTCTTAATATGGTTTAAGGGGCTCTGTATCACTGGTGTCAATAGAGCTACCGCCATTATTTTTATTTTTTTATTTTTTGGCCATTCCTGGTTCTTGGACTCAGGCCCCGAGCACTGTCCCTGGCTGCTTTTAGCTCAAGGCTAGCACACTACCACCTGAGCCACAGCTCCACTTCTGCTATTTTCACAGTTTATTGGATTTAAGAGTCGCAAAGACTTCCTCCCCCAGCGGACTTCAAGCTGTGACCCTGAAAACCCAGCCTCCTGTGTACATAGAATTACAGGTGTAAGTTACCGGCACACCATAACAGCCTTTTGTAACAGAGGCTTACAGAAAATTCATGCTCCATGAATTAAAATGTTTAATTGTGAGAATTTGGTGTGAAGCCAAAAGGCTTCATTTCACTCAAGTGAACATTGCCTGTTTGTGTCTTTTCAGATACCACCAATGAAGAACCGAGGCCCGAACCAGATCAGGTAAGGTAACCTTGCTTTATTTGTGGTACAAATGTTACTACCATTTTTCAATTTTTCAATTGACATTATATAATAATTAATTGTTGTACATTTAGTATGTAAGAGGAGAAGACAGGGAGTCCCCTACCACAGAGCAGAGAATCAGATAAGGGGCCTTGACATCTGAAAGAAGAGTTCTCCTTATTTCAGATTGAGCTTATAATTTCCATTCAAATGTTGTCAGAATAAACATGAAGTGTGTTAGGATTTGTTAGAAGTACATCGGGCTGGTGAGGTGTCACCCAGAAATATAGACACCAACTCACAAGGGACTTGACAAGCCAAAGTTTCCCTCTGCTGAAGGGTGTGCCATTAGCCAAAAGTCTTCCAGACAAGCACACAGAACAAGCAGTCTGCTCCCCATTTATCCCTAACCCAGCATGCCCTGCCCCTCTGCTCAGATTGGCTTAGGTCAACTTCACATCTGCAAAAGGATGTGGCTTCATTACCAGGATGTAACAAAAATTTCAGGAAATTTTCCATAGGATTTCTTTTTTTTTTTTTCCCAAGAGAAAGCAGTTTTAATAACACGCACACATACATTCAGAGGACTTTAAACAAGATGTAGTATAAAATTTTAAAAGAAAAACCTGAAAGGAAATCTGCCTTTACTACCTAAGAGCTGGTGGATTAACAGGTTGACAGGACTGCCTGGGGAAA
Organism: Perognathus longimembris pacificus; assembly: GCF_023159225.1. Lineage (NCBI taxonomy): Eukaryota > Metazoa > Chordata > Mammalia > Rodentia > Heteromyidae > Perognathus > Perognathus longimembris. Next base: position 93,411,389 of record NC_063163.1, on the reverse strand, counting down.
ATAAATGCACAATGAGGTGCACCTACATTGCCGACGAGTAGGAAATCATCACCAAGACCACTAATGACTCTGTGTGCTTGTCTTCTGTTCCTACTTTTGCCTCCTTAGAGACAAACCAGCATAGCCATTCTAATTCTCCATCTCAATTGCTTGTAGATTCAATCCTTAAAATGCTTATTTATATTTAAAAGTTACTCTTGGTTTAAAGACTCCACACATTACTGGCCCGCCCCTACCAACTAGATCTGATTTGATAAAAACACAAATGCTCCAGAGCCTGGATGAAAACACATCATTACCTATCTTTTACTGAGGAGATTTCTGTGTAGTCAAAAGCAAGCTACTGCTTGCATTTCAAAAATAAAACAAAAAAGTGGGTATCTTTTTTTTTTTGCCAGTCCTGGGCCTTGGACTCAGGGCCTGAGCACTGTCCCTGGCTTCTTCCAGCTCAAGGCTAGCACTCTGCCACCTGAGCCACAGTGCCCCTTCTGGCCGTTTTCCATATATGTGGTGCTGGGGAATCGAACCGAGAGCTTCATATGTAGGAGGCAAGCGCTCTTGCCTCTAGGCCATATTCCCAGCCCCACAGGATTTTTTAATTGAAGTGCAGCTTGAAAGGAAAGGGTGTATACACTAAAGTGTAATTGACAGAAGTCAAGCCACCTTGCCAAAGCAGAAGATGAACAGAAGAAAAGCAAACTACTTGTGTAGAAGAGAATGTTGTCTCACATGTTTTAAGTAGATGTCTTTTACTATGGCTTCTGGCGCCTCAGTGATTTGGACATGGTCTTTGGGAACCTTGTTTCCCAAAGGTTCATGGACTGGGAGCTTCCAAACACAGTATGGTAGGACAGTGGATATGTAACTTTAGTCCATTAAGACTGCAATATCTGATGGAGACCAATGTGTAGAGGAAGTCAGTTTCACATGCAGGGTGGTTGGTTGTAAATCATGGCCACCACACGTACTTAAGACCCTTGTCCACATGGCTGTTTCCCCCTGCCTTTTCTCTGCTCTATTGAGATGCATATATATGTGTATATATATATATATATATATACATATTTTTATTAACTGAATTACAGAGAGGTTAGAGTTTCATACATTATGTGTTGGATACATTTCTTGTACTGTTTGTTACCTTGTCCCTGAGATCCATTTTTTCTGGTCTATTGTGATGCAATTAGGGAAACCTCACAAGAGTCCTAATGGGTGGGGCTATCTGATTTGGACTTTGAATCCACAAAGTGGTGAAATATACAATCTTTGTAGATGTCCATCCTTTGACATATTGTAGCAACAAGTCAGGACAGACTATTTCAAGGCCTTTGACTTGACCACTCTTCCTCATTTTGGTCACTTCAAAGAGCTGTGCAAATGGGACTCACCCTGATCCAGACCTAAATAGTTACTTTATTTCTCTTAATTGCAGATATCATCCAGGAGCCGGGAACTTGGTATGTATTGGGGAATCACACTCTATCTGAAAGCATTCTAGATACATACTCTGCAATTAAATACTGCTACATTTTCTAGAGCACCACCTTGATCTGACCTTACTGGTGAGAGTGAGGATGGGGAGTCTTGTAAAAAGAAGGGATTTTCTAAGTAGTAAACCCTGCCCATGTGTCCACAGTGCCTGCAACCATTTGGGGGTTTACTTTAGCTGGTGTGGCTCATGAGTAGCAGGGTGTAGTTAAGGAAGTACCTCATCTAGACAAATCTCCTAGTTGCCCATCACATTTTGGATGAAAAACATCTATCATTATCTTCAGTGAGTCTGGTTGCTCCTAACCTTCTCTGATGTCAGTTGCTCTGCAGAGACAGGCTGGTTTATTACTTATATACTCACCTCCTGAGAATACTGAGTCCTTTAAGATTGAGTGTGGAGGGGTAAGTCAATTGAAATACTATTTCCCCTTAATTCAAACCTTAGTATCGCAAAAAAGAAACCTCATTAACTTGTTATTAACTGCCCACCTGTTTGTATTTGTGTGCATATTATGTATCCACATAGATGAACAAACAAAAACCCATGGAGATAATTTACCCATCAAGGACTCAGAGCCCACTCATGGAGTAAAGTTTGATGCTCCAAGGCACAAGCAGCACTTACCACTTTGTCCCCAGATCACTAGTCACTATGTGCATCCCAGTGAGGAAGAAAACAAAGGATGCCACAATTAGTCAGCCAAATTATAGGAGTCTTTATTGAAAAGGCAGCAACTGCATGGGGGCATAGGCTTCCCAAGTCAGCAACCCTAAGACAGATCAGAGTTAGTTTTTAAAAACAAATGCCACATCCCTTTGGGCCAGTTATGTGTCAAGTTTTCTTTTCTGTACACAGCATACACAGAAGTGAAAATTAGCATTGCTAGTAAATCTAGACTTATTTCCTAGAGTTCTGGGCAGATGTACCATTTCATGTTTTTTTGCAACACTCATGGAGCAAAACAACTTGTGGTTCCTTGTAGAATCCTCTAAGCAGACTACAGCTCTAGAGTCAGGGGCCATTTTCCTTGGGGGTAAATGGTGTTACATCCATCAGGCTTCAGGCTTGAGGACATAACCTACTTCTCCAACATGTAACAGTTTTCCTCCAGCCTAGCATTCACTTGAAATTATTCAAACCTTAAGACCCCAAATACTGCCCATCATGCCATAATCTGTGGTATAAAATCCAAGAACCCAACTGTGCATCTCTCACAGGTGTTTACATGTCATGATTGTCTCAAGACAAACAAAAAATTCCTCCTGCATGCTTCACATGTGATCATAGACTGTGACATTGGAAGACTCTAGCTATGACAACTTGGTGAATGTGTTTCTGGCTTGGGTCATTTTTAAACACCTCAAATCCTCACGAATGGTAGTGAAACACTTCCCCATATGGGATAATAGCTCCCTTGTGACTCTGTGTATAATTTAGGGATAGTGAGTACTGACACTCGTGCCAGCACATGTTTGATGGGGTTTATCATTCTTATGGAAATATTCAATTCAATGATTCTGAATTCAATGGTGCTCACAGTGATAACTCTCATTACCATACTGTTGTTATGTGGGCTCTTAGTGCAAGCACTGGGAGTCAACACACTCAGTGGCCCTATATACAGGTAGCAGTGAAAACCCTGAGTCCCTTTTATTTAAATGTAGCACCATTGTTTTCCCTTCCATTTTCTGCTTCTAGGCTAACTCAACTCTTTTCTTCAAATATGTTTCCCAGGTTTTTCTGTCACATTTCCAAAAAGAAACTGAAATGATATTTCTGATCTTAATATTGCAATTGATAGTATACATACACTAACAAACGATTCAATTGAAGGTACTGTGGAAATTCGATTATTAGCTTGATGCATAAACAATAATTATGTGATTCCCTGTTCCCAGTATGTAAGAGAAAACTGAGGAGTTTTCAATATGTGAACATTTTCTAATCTATAATGCTAAAAGCACAGATTTAGAAAATTCAAACCTTGTCCTTATTTAAAGATAAAGATTTTTTTTTACTTAATGTCTATATATTACCCAGTGTTCAACATTTGTAATTTATATGCTCTTTCAACTATAAAATTAAGTAAATATACACCTAATCATGTGTATATATGCCCCATTTTCTTGATCCATTTGTCCAATTAGGAACATCTAGTTTGATCTCATATTTTAGCTATGGTAAACAAAGCTGCAATGAACATGGTTGTGCTGGTGGCTTTAGTGTGGCCTGGTTGTAGTCAGTTGAATAAATACCAGAGAGGAGGATTGCTGGGTCATAGGGAAGCCCTATGTTTAGTCTATTGAGGAACCTCCATACTGCTTTCCAGAGTGGTTAAACATGTTTACATATATACTCAACGGAGTTGTATGGGAACATCAGAAAAAATGACATTGCCTCATTCATAAGGAAATGAAAAAAATTGGCAAAATTATATTAAGCAAAGTAAGCCAGACTCAAAGAAACATAGGTTGCATAATTAGAATGTGCCTATAGATCTACAAGTAAACCTAGTAAAAGACAAAAATCACTCTTAGATAAGAGAGATAAAGCGGTTTTTAAACATACACAGTGAGAACAAAGGAGGTTATGATTGGGGGAGGATCACAAGGGCTCAATAGCTATGTGCAGAAAGTCATACAAAATCATGCTAATGCAAATGAACTCCAACAAATGGGAGCAAAGTTTATTATTGTGCCTTTTGTAGTTCTTTTCTAAAATTAATTTTGCTGTCAAGGGTGATGCACAGAGGGGTTACAGTTACATACATAAGGTAGGGAGTACATTTCTTGTCAAACTTGTTGCTTCCCCCCCTCATTTGTCTCCCATTTTCCCTCCTTCCCAATCCCTTCCCAACACCAAGTTGTAAGTATTGTAACTATTATTGTTTTTTCTCTTTTTTTATTAATTGAACATAAATTTTTTTACAAGGTGTTGTGTAAAGGGGCTGCAGTTACATAGTAGGGCAGTGTGACATTTCTTGTGATATCTTACGACCTGTTTTTCTATGCCTTGTCTAGGTCAGGTAGACATATATGCAATATACAATGTATCTAGAACGTATACAGTATTCACAGACTTGGTCTCTACTGTCTCTCTTTCCCCCTTTGTTAACAGTCATATATCAGGGAGATCATGCCCCTTTGTTTTCTGTGTTCTAGGCTTGTCTCACTCAACATTATTTGTTCGAGTTCTGACCATTTCCCTGCGAATAACAATATTTCACCATTCCTAATCGCTATGTAGTATTCCATTGTGTATAAGTACCATATTTTTTGGATCCATTCGTCTGTGGAGGGGCACCTGGGTTGTTTCCATATTTTGGCTATTGTGAACTGTGCCGTGATAAACATGGAAGTACAAATGTCTTTGATATATTGGGACTTGCTGTTTAGGATAGATGCCTAGGAGTGGTATGGCTGGGTCATAGGGTAGGTCTATATTGAGCTTTTTGAGAAACCTTCCTACTGTTTTCCAAAGTGGTTGTACTAATTTGCACTCCCACCAACAATGGAGAAGGGTTCCTCTTTCCCCACAGCCCCTCCAGCATTTGTTGTTTCCTGAGTTCAGAGTATAGGCCATTCTAACTGGGGTGAGGTGGTATCTCAGGGTTGTTTTTATTTGCATTTCCTTTACTAGCAGGGATGTTGAGCATTTCCTCATGTGTTTCTTTGCCATTTTTATATCTTCTCTTGTGAAGTCTCTCTTTAGCTCTTTTGCCCATTTCCTAATAGGTTTATCGGGCTTGGAGGGGCTTAGTTTTTTGAGTTCTCTGTAGATGACCGATATCAGGCCTTTGTCTGTTGCTGTGCTGGTAAATATCCTTTCCCACATCGTTGGCTGTCTTTCTATTTTGGTGGCTATGACCTTAGCTGTGCAGAAACTTTAATTTGTAGTAGTCCCATTTGTCGAGTCTTTCCCCTATTTGTTGTGCCCCTGGGACTCTATTCAGGAAGTTCTTTCCTGTGCCTATAAGTTCTAGTGTCTTTCCTACTCTGTCCTTCAGTAGTTTCAAGGATTCAGGTCTGATGTTGAGGTCCTTGATCTATTTTGAGTTGATTTTGGTGCATGGTGATAGGCTTGGGTCTACTTTGAGTTTTCTGCATATGGCTGCCCAGTTCTCCCAGCACCAGTAGTTGAAGAGGCTATGTTTATTCCATTGTATGTCTTTAGCTCCTTTGTCGAATATCAGTTGGCTGTAAGAGTGCAGTTTTATTTCTGGGTCTTCAATTCTAATCCACTGGTCTTCCAATCTGTTTTTATACCAATACCATGCTGTTTTTGTTATGATGGCCTTGTAGTAGAGCTTGAAGTCTGGTATTGTGATACCTCCTGCACTGCTTTTTTTGCCTAGAATTGCTTTGGCTATTCTAGGTTTTTTGCTGTTCCATATGTATTTATGGATTGGTTTCTCTATTTCAGTGAAAAATGTGGCTGGGAATTTGATAGGTATTGCATTGAATTTGCATAACAATTTGGGCAATATGGCCATTTTCACTATATTGATTCTGCCTACCCATGAGCATGGGAGGTCTTTCCATCTCCTTGTGTCTTCTTTGATTTCCCTTATTAGATTTTTGTAGTTTTCATTGAATAGGTCCATTACGTCCTTGGTTAAGTTGATCCCTAGGTACTTTATTCTTTTTTTGGCTACTGTAAATGGAATTGTTTCCATAATTTCCTTTTCTGTTTGTCTATTGCTGGTGTACAGAAAAGCTGCTGATTTTTGTGGATTGATTTTGTATCCTGCTACTTTGCCAAATTGGTTTATTAGGTGTAGGAGTTTGGGTACTGAGTTTTTTGGGTCCTTCAGATATAAGATCATGTCGTCTGCGAATAGGGATAACTTGATTTTTTCCTTGCCGACATGGATCCCTTTGATGTCCTCCTCTTGCCTTATTGCTATGGCTAGGGTATCCAGCACTATGTTGAACAGAAGTTGGGAGAGTGGGCATCCTTGTCTTGTTCCTGAGTTTAGGGGGAATGATTTAAGTTTCTCTCCATTTAATATGATGTTAGCAGTTGGTCTGTTGTATATGGCTTTTATTGTTTTGAGGAGTGTTCCATCTATTCCTGTTCTCTCCAAAGCTTTTAATAGGTATGGATGTTGTATTTTGTCAAAGGCTTTTTGGGCATCGACTGAGATAACAATGTAATTCTTAATTTTAGATCTGTTTATGTGGTGAATTACGTTGATTGATTTACGGTTGTTGAACCATCCTTGTGACTGAGGGATGAAGCCTACTTGGTATGATTTTCTTGATCAGTTTCTGGATCCTGTTAGCTAATATTTTATTGAGGAGCTTTGCATCTGTGTTCATTAGTGATATTGGTTTGTAGTTCTCTTTTTTGGTTGGATCTTTGCCTGGTTTGGGAATGAGTATGATATTAGCTTCATAGAATGAGTTTGGGATTTCTCCCTCTGTTTCTATTTCGCGGAAGAGTTTGAGGAGTATTGGTATTAGCTCCTCACTAAAGGGTTTGTAGAATTCGTTGGTGAATCCATCTGGGCCTGGGCTTTTCTTAGTAGGCAGGTTCTTGATTACCTCCTGTATCTCACCGTAAGTTATTGGTTTATTTAGTTGATTTATTTCTTCTTGGTTCAGTTTGGGCAGTTTGTACTTCTCTAAGAATTGATCCATTTCTGTAAAATTATTGTTTTTTGCTGAGTAGAGGTTTTGGAAATAGCTCCTTATGATTGTTTGAATATCGTGTGTGCTTGTTGTAATTTTTCCAGTGGAGTCCCTGATTTTGTGTATATGAGTCTCTTCTCTTCTTTTTTTTTGTAAGTCTTGCAAGGGGTCTGTCAATTTTGTTTATTTTCTCAAAGAACCAGCTTTTAGTCTTATTTATTTGTTGAATGGTCTTTCTATTTTCAATCAGATTTATCTCTTTTTTAATCTTTGTGATCTCTCCCCTCCTAGTCGTTTTAGATTCTGTCATTTCTTGTTTCTCCAGTTGTTTTAGTTTCATCGTGAGGGTATTCTCCTGCTCTGTTTCCATTCTTTTAATGTGAGTGCTGAGTGCAATGATCTTGCCCCTCAGTACTCCCTTAGCTGTGTCCCATAGGTTTCTTTGTGATGTGTTTTCTTTGTCATTGTGGCTTATGAATTCGTTGATTTCATCTTTAATTTGGTCTGTGGCCCAAGTGTTGGATAGCATCGTGGGGTTTAGCCTCCAAGAGTGTGTATAGCCTCTGTGGTATCCTTTGTTGTTGAGGGTTACCTTTAATCCACTGTGATCAGATATAATACATGGGATGATGTCAATACTTTTGTATTTGCTGAGGTTCTTTGTGTGGGCTATGAGGTGGTCTATTTTGCAATATGATCCATGGGCTGCTGAAAAGAAGGTGTATTGGGTCTCTGTAGGGTGAAAAGTTCTATATAGGTCTGTTAGATCCATTTGGGAAATGGTGTTATTTAGGTCCTCAGCTCCCTTACTAATCCTCTGGGTGTTTAATCTGTCTCTTGGAGAGAGAGGAGTATTAAAGTCACCCACTATGATTGTGTTTGCGTCTATCTTGCTCTGTAATTCTGTGAGAATTTGCTTGACATATGTAGGGCCTCTTTTGTTCGGTGAGTATCCATTTATCACCATGATTTCTTGATTCTGGATTTTTCCTTGTATTATTATGTAGTGTCCTTCTTTGTCTTTTTTTTTTTTTTGGCCAGTCCTGGGCCTTGGACTCAGGGCCTGAGCACTGTCCCTGGCTTCTTCCCGCTCAAGGCTAGCACTCTGCCACTTGAGCCACAGCGCCGTTTCTGGCCGTTTTCTGTATATGTGGTGCTGGGGAATCGAACCCAGGGCCTCGTGTATCCGAGGCAGGCACGCTTGCCACTAGGCCATATCCCCAGCCCTTCTTTGTCTTTTTGACTGGACTTTACTGAGAAGTCCAGCTTGTCTGAGATCAGAATGGCTACACCTGCCGTTTTGGTGGGTGCATTTGCTTGGTAGATCTTGCTCCATCCTTTCATTCGAAGCCTGTTTTTGTCCCTTGCTGTAAGGTGGGTCTCTTGTAGACAGCAGATGTCAATTTTTTGTTTGCGAATCCATTCTGCCAGTCTGCTCCTCTTTATCGGGGAGTTTAAATCATTTATATTTAAAGAGATCAAGGATAAGGGTGTTTTTTTCTCCTTCCATTTTCTTGTTGGGCTGTTTTTTCCTCTTTTTTTTTTTTTTTCCTGTCTTTAGTGAGCTGGTCTTTCTGCTGAACTTTGGCTATTGAAGTTTCTTTCTGATTCTGTCTGTGTGTCTTTTACGATCTCTGTTGGGTGGGGTTCCCCTCTTAATATTCGCTGTAGGGCTGGTTTTTTATTCACTTACTCCTTTAGCTCCTCTTTGGTGTGGAAAGATCTGGTTCTCCCTTCGAATGTGAACTCCAATTTCGCTGGATATTTGATGCGAGGTTGTAAATTGTTATTCTGGAGTACTTGGATGGTGTTCTTCCACTCACTTCGAGCTTGGTAAGTTTGTGTGGATAAGTCGGATGCTATTCAAATCCTCTTCCCATTGAAAAAAGTTTCCTTCTTCACTTTGGCTGAATTCAGAATTTGCTCTTTAATCTTGAGGTCTGTAGTCTTGAATATTATGTGCCTTGGGGTGGCTTTCCTGGGGTCTGGCCTGCCAGGTGTCCTATAGGCTTCTGTTACCTGGACGGGGTCCCCTGTGAGATTGGGGAAGTTTTCTGCAATAACTTTATTGAGAACATGATTAAGCCCTCTGTTCTGGTATTCGGCTCCTTCTTCTATTCCAATTATGCGCAGATTATATCTCTTGTCTTTGTCCATTAGTTCCTGGATTAGTCTGCCCTGAAGCTTCACCTTTTCTTGGAGTGTGGTCATTTTCTGGTTGTTGTCAGCTGCTTCATCATCCAGGCGAGAGGTTCTGGATTCTATATGGTCGACTCTTTGTGTTATGGTTTCAATTGCGGAGTTTATGGATGTCAGAGCTATTTATGGCTGTCATATCAGTTCTGATCGTGGAAATTTCTTCCTTTAAAGAGTTGTATTTTAAATCTATTTTTTCATGCATTTCAATTCTCAGGATGTGGAGATTTTCTTTAAAGGCGGCTTGCATTGTATCCATTTTTGCTTCCATTTCTTTCTTGGCTTCCTGGATATCCTTCCAGATTTCCGCTCTAAACTCCTGGAATTGTTTTCTGATTTCATTTCTGACGCTTTCGATCATTCCTGTTAACATGGCCTCATTTGCGTTTTTAGTCTCCATCTCCTCTTCAGTCGTGCTGCTTTTTGGAGCTGGCGAGTTGGCTTTCCCTTTGATGAACTGAGTTATGTTTCTTTGTGATTTGCGCATCTGGAGGTCTGTGTAGGTTTTCCCTCCCTCCTGTGTAGGTGTGACTATGGCAGCAGGTGCTGTCCCTGTGGCCCCGCCCACCAATGCAGGGTACGCCTACCAGAGCGGGTGCTGTCGCCGGGGGCCACGCCCTCCTGTGCGCTGTGCATCCACTACAACAGGCACTTTAGCGGGATATGCCTCCCAGAGCGAGCCCTGGGTTGTTGGGGTGTGCTTGCGCCCTCCTGCTAGTCCGTTGGGGGGGGTGGTATGTGTGGGGTCCAGTGGAATCGACTGTCCAGGTGTGGCTTGGCACCCTCAGACTTCACCTCCGCTGCGAGGAGGGGACGTGATCAGGCTCAGGTGACCCTGCTGGGCTGCTATTGCCCACCAGCGCCTGTGATTTTAGTTGTAAGAGTCTGCGAGGTCCAGGCGCCTTGGGTGGGGCTTGCACTGCCCGCCGTCCCCCGGCCCCTGTTGGGAAGGGGGCGGGGCCGGTTCTGCCAGTTCAGGAACCTGTGGGGCCTTGGGGCTGCTCCACCCTTTCCCTGCTAAACTGACTTCCCAGTGCCTGATGGGGGCTCCCCGCCTGATTTGGGGGTTCTTTGTTCCCTTGGGGTGGGGAGGGAGAGGGAGGGAGATCTAGCTTCTTTGTCGGGCTTGGGTCTCTGATAGCTGGTCTCCCGTTGGGGGAGGGGGTAATGGGGGACTCACAGTTGCTGCTTTGTGTGTGTGTCCCGTGCAGCCGTTGGCCCTTCAGGGGTTGGCGAAGTGTCGTGGTGGCTTCTCCAGTTCCCTCTTTCTGCCACGTTGGGTTCCCTTGTCCGAACCCGGTGTGGACCCGACCTTCTCGTCGCTGCCAGTGTGTGTCTTGGTCCGCACCCTGCCTTGTGTCCGTGGGGTCTCCCGCTATCTGGATTCTGCACTCCCGTCAGCCTGTCTGCCGATTGCTGGGTTCCCCTTTCCCAGCCTGGCCCTGTTTGGGCCAGGGTCGGCTGGTGGGGGTAGGGTGCCCCAGAGATTCTCCGGCTCCGTGTAGGTTTTCAGTTCTTCTTTTTTGCTCCTTTTTGTTTTCCTGCGTTTCTCCACTGCTTCTGACTGCTGGTTTTGCTGGGTTCTTGATGGGGTATTGGGTGTTGGAGTTCCCAGCTCGCTATTCAGTTGGATCGAGTCGGGGTGCCTCCCTATTCTGTCGGCGCCATCTTTCTCCTCTCGTAACTATTATTGTTGCACTTGTTTTTGTTTGTCCTTTGTCTCACCATTTTGATGTTCCCCTTCCTTTCCCTAATTCAGATAAATGTATATGTAATACTCAGGGGACTGAAATCAAATACAGTGACAACAGGGACTGTAAACCATAGGGAAGAAAGATGCCAGAAAAAAAGAAGCCTTTCACATAGTAAAAATAATGTTTTATCCTTTTTGTAGCTGATTTTGATTTCTGTACCCTTTGTCTATATGTAAGTTTATCGGATTTGGGGAGGAGGGGATGGGGAAGCCCAGAAATGGGTGGGACAATCGGAACAAGGCAGTGACACCCTGTTGGAAATGTACTACGTCTTGGGGAGAAGATTGGTAGGGAGGGAAAACCTGGGAGAAGAAGAGGGAGGGGGTGACACTGTTCAATAAGGGATATACTCATTACATGACTTGTAACCCCCTCTATAGGTAAGCTTTGCAATAACATGTTTTTAAAACGACACCAACTTCCCATATCTATCCCACTTGATATTTTGTCCATAGTTTGGAATCATAGGTTCTCTCACAATTTAACAGCAACCTGTTTTACAAATCAGTGACCACTTGAAATTCCATCCTTTTATGTCCTTTGAATCACATCAGAGCTCCTGCCTTTAAATCCCACCCACAAGGATAAATGAAAACTGTCGATTTCCCTGGCAAGGAACATTTGTGTCCAGTTTGGTATCTTGTTACATTCCTATGGAGCTGTTTGTGTAAATTTAACTTCCTATGTCAACTTTTTATGTAGGATCCCAGATGCTGGATTACATTATTAACAAATGTTTTGGTTCTTAAGGGTTTGATAGATTATGGTTTGTAATATATTTTTGGGTTTCAATATCACTGCGGTCAATAGAGCTATCCCCATTACATTCATTATTTTTTATTCCACCTTCTGTGACCTATTGCCTCCCACTAGATCCACCTCATAGCTTTCATCTTTCACATTTTCCCTATTACCATTATACTTTGAATCTACCAATGGCAATCCTCCAGTAGTTTAGAGCACTCCTGATCCTATTTTTCTCTACAAACACTCTGAGAAGCAAACTTCTATGTGTGTTTCATTAACATCATTGGTATTTTTCAACCCAGTGAAGTAGACAGGCTAGACTAGCCATCATAAGTAGTTAGGCTAGCAAATGATCCATTTGATTGATCATGTCAAATTGATCATGTCAAGGTAGAATGAGGAAGGATAGGTGCTGTCTGCACGTTTTGGTGCAGTAGGTCCTAGAAGAATATTATGCAAGCACTTGACAAATATAGAAAGTGTATATAGCTTAGGCTTTGTCTGGAATAAATAGAGCCTTCTCACCACCTCCTTCATCTTCATTCCCTTGTTCCTCAGAGGACCACAGCAACTGAGAAAGTTTGAAATGTTTCAAAGACAGACAAATATAGATGAGTCAGACAGACCAAGAAAAAAGCTTCTCCTGGAAACAGTCTTTGAGTTTGCTTCATTGCAGCCCTGCCTCTAGTCACTTGGTGTCAAATTTTCATTTGCACCATGAATGTGATTGCTACTTTTACTTCTGACAACAGCACCCACAGATGGCATGGAATAAATGACCTCAGAATAAAATGCCACCAAGCTTGCTACTTTCATTGAGTTCAGATCATTGCTTTCTTAAATAATAGCTTCATAAAGCGAATAAACATAAAGTCAGTGAATTTCCAGAATTCGGAATTCTACCATAAAATGTACTGAGGTGAAGAAAGTGCTGTCAGTCTGTAGTCACTGATGCCATGCCATGAACTATGTTCATTTGAATGTTTTTGGGTCCCTGTTGATGACAGAGTGTCCTCAACAGTGTGTATTAATTGCCATGCAGCAATAATGATAGCTTAGATTGTTTCACAATATTAGAATATCTTTTATCTAAGCTCCAGAGCAATCAATGTGAGCAATGAGACGATTTTACTTTCATAGACAGTTTCTTTTTTTGTGATTTTTCTGTTCACAATATTTTAAATTTTTTAAATTTAATTGTTAAGGTGAGGTACAGAGGGGTTAGTTACATATGTAAGGTAATGAGTACGTTTCTTGTCAGAATTGTTGCCCTCTTCCTCATTTTTCTTCCACTTTCCCTTCTCCCAGTCCCCACCCCCCAAGTTGTACAATGACAGGTAATTCCTAGTTAGCTTACATTGCCAATAGCGAAATGCCAAGGGATCCGTTTCTCTTTTCTTTATACCTCTCATTTAGGTTTGTCTTTGATTGATGCTCTAACAATAGGACTATTTATACTTTTTAGAGCAAGCGATCACACACCACCATCTTGTGGACTAAAGTAATTGGAGTTCTTTGAATCAGTTGTGAATAACATTAGGAATGATTAACAGAAAACTCTGCATTCCCAGATGTCCTGAAAGAATCTGATTCAAGAATATTAGATGAAGACAACGAAGACGATGACTTCTTAGACTCGGAAATGGTAAGGCCACATTTCTTTGCCTGAAATAGAAGTGTTGCACTCCACTTTTCTCCACTAAATTAAGATCAGCAATTTAAACAGAAAACAGAAAAACCAGGTCTTCTCAGCAGCCTAGGGAATGTAAATAGGTAGATTGTGGTCCATAGCTCAGGCAAAATGCAAGACCCTATGGAAAAATAAGGAAAGTAAACAGGGCTTCCTGGTGTGGCACAAGTGGTACAGGCCTGCCTCACGATGTATGAGCCTCTGAGTCAAGGACCCCCTTGCAACAGGCATTCAGGGCATTAAATTGTCTTTTCTGGAATGGTTGAAGACTAGACCTTTGCCAACTGATTGCAAATAACATTTGCAAATGGCAGTGTGCTACTATAAGCCATATGCTTGCTGTCCTCTTTGAAAGCAGTGAGTCTTGTGTGTGGATCAAGTAGTTAAGGACTCGTGATCGAGCTGGTCACTGGAGTCTCATATCTGCATTCCTGATGACTCAGGAGGATGAGTGCTGAGGATTACAGTTGAAAGCTCCACAGGGAAGGAAAGACTGTGAGACTCTTATCCAATTAACCCCCAAAAATGCCACCCCAAACTGGAGCTGTGGTAGAGTGCTAGCATGCAGCACGGGAGCTCAAGGACAGCACTCAGCCAGAGTCTAAGCTCCTGGAAAATAAAATTTGATGATCAAACTTGAGTTGAATCATTGGTACTCCAGGAAAGCTCATGAGTTTTCAATAGATATTCCATTTCCTTTACTATGGGAGCACTATTTTGCCAGTGTTTCTCATATCTCCTCATTACTTGTGAAGACAACTAAAACCATGCACAAACAAGTCACAACACAACAATACCCTCCTAATGTCTTTGTTTGTATACTTCCAGGCTTATCAAGAACTAAAGCAAAAGGG